>NC_092706.1:14779779-15379779 GCF_964275005.1 Diadema setosum
TGCAATGTTGCAATATCAACACACTGTACGGTGCAATTATTGCAAGGTGTGTCTTTAGATCCAAAACTACATATTCTGTGCACATCACACTCATCTTTTCCTGTTTTTAAGCTGTATTCCAACTCTGGTATCAATTCATAACTTTAGAGCCAAAATGTCTCAGCTCTTGTGATTAAACACGAAGCCCCATTTGGTCAATGCTGCATGTTAGAGTGTTGACCACTGAACCATTCGGATGCTGACCATGCATAGATATACTTCAGGGGCAGCAAACAGCAATAAGATTATAAAAGGTTCATTGGGTAGACCATTAGCCTACATTTGTACGTACATTGTCATCAAACAGAATAACACATTTTCTGATTGACAGGACACAAAGGACCACCATTACACAAGTATAGGCACAAGACTCCAGTTGTAAACCTGCACAAGACAAGCAACACTCAACAAACACATACACAATTATTACTACACTGTAGGGCGTCTGATAGATAGATTATACACAGCTACAATTGTACACAGATCAATTTGAGTAGAAGGACATGAAAACAACAGTAATTGAATTTGCAGTAAATTACTGCATTACTGAGATGTATTCCTAAATATATAACAAAACTACTTGTACTAAGATCTACTCATTTTACCACAACTCCAATTCCTATTTCAACATTATTACTACTATTACTATTACTATTTTTTTTTTAATAATTACTACTACTAATACGAAGACTGATACGACTACTACTAATACTTCCATTACTATCAGCAACTATCACGATGGCATGTGTAATGCTACTGAAATATGTCAAAAACTGCAAATTCCTCATTTTCACGACTTCACAATTTCCACAAATTTATCATATTCAGACATGTTCAAATGAGATTATCTTTATTTTGTGATCCCTAACAACTTTGTTCCGCATTTATACATAAGAACTATATAAACTTCCTTTGAAAATACTATGACAAAAATTCTAATCCTGAGCCACATGCTTTTCTTCAATTTGAACCTGGTTGACATGTGACAAAGATGTTTGTATGACAGTCCATATCCATAGCACCAGGTCAAGTGAGTTTGAGTATCATATGAGCTATGTGTCACTAACTATTGTGTACACAGTGCTGTATAAAATGTGATGGAATAAGTGAAAAAAGTACATTCAAAGGAAGTTTCAACGTTTTGTAAGGGTTGGTGGAAGCGGGGTTGGGGTGGGTGGAAAGACAGCAACAAAGGAAAGCTTGTAACAACTCAAACCGCCAAAATTCTTCTCTAAATATGAACTTCTATCACATATTTTTGTAAGCTGTATGTATGGTGGCTATTCCATAGAGTGAAAATGTGGTTTTAAATGGTATATTCACTCAGTTCTTTGATATCAATAAGCAACAATTACCTTTGGTAGAAGTAGTAAATATCTAGGATACCAGTGATGTCAAAATCTCACGGAATTATAGCTACCTTTACCTATGACCATCTTCTAATATTGTGTGTATTGTAATAAAAGAAGGAACTGCCAAGCATTTTAACCAACCTTGTTAATAGATCTCTCATACTAAAGTCTACTGGTATATATAAAGATTAGGCTTTAGTGCATTACTCCCTTTTAAAAGGGCATTTTGATACATGTCTGAAAGTGAATCCCTTTTGTGGCAGTCTTGCAGAAGTTTTCATTAATCATACATAACAGCTGTAAGTAGAGTTTTCTCTGACAAATCTGTCAGAATGTTAGTAAGCACAGTCTCCCCAGTTCTCTTGAAATAGATTGGCTACGACTATTTGCTGCTCACTGATGATCTTAATTAAGGTATTACCCACAGAAAATTTCAAGCTATGAAGTTTCTATGGTGTACTTTTAAAACCAGTGCCCATCAAAAGCCTACCTAATGAAGAGTCCATGAATTTTATCTGGAAATAATATGCACTAAAAAGAAAAATTACCACACTTTCATTGTTTCTCTTGCTCTAGTGATTGGAGCAAAAGCAACTATAGTGACTGCATCTGCTATAGATTCTACATATTTTACCTGGACAGCATACAATAAACACACATACAGACACACACGAAGGGAGAATAAACACATTTTTGACCGGTTGACAATGGCAAGACATGCTCACTGGACAATTGACTACATAGATTGCAATATGTGCTAGCTGTTTAGACAGAATCACGATATAATTGCATCGATCTTCATCAGTGCCCCAAGTCTCGTCTACGTGACAGTAAAAGGCAACTACTACCTTAATAAACTTTTAAATGTGCCAAAAGTCGCAAAGACTGGACGCTTTTGCAAACTCTGATCCTAGTTGGAGGCATTTTGCCTTTCAAAAACACGGAACAGAACCCAAGAAATCTCTCATTTGTGTACAAGGTACATACATGTATGTGCCAGTATGATCAAAGGACAAAGATTTGAATCTGTCAAACCTAGATTCTCAAAAATGAATTACAGGTTTTATGACCCTTGAGATTTTATAAATGCTCTTTCTAAAAAAGTAGAATCATTGATGTCATTTTCTTTTATAATAATGACAACACCTTTTCCAGACCAGTGGGAAAGCAAGAAAAAAAATCCTTATTTAAGTGTGATTCTAAATTGTTACATGAATGGTTTTTAGGCTTTAAATCTAATAAGCCCCATGTCTGTATCATTAGTATTCAGATTTTGAGTAGATTGCTGTGGATTAAACTTGAAACCGTTTGTTACATCTCTGTGGTCTCATAGCTTTCTAACCGTGTTCCTCGGAAACATATATACCATGTGACCTGCCTGGTTGATTGCAAGGCATGCTGGGAACAATCTGCAACCACTGACAGCCATTTTTGTCACTGTTATCATTTTGCCGCCACAACTGGCCATTGCTGCACATGGGAATGGTGCATGTCCATCATGCAAATACATTTGACCAAAAATAACTGAAAAAAGTCAAGGTTTTTAGGCCACATTTTCTTTCAAATTTCATCTAACATTGACCACTATGTGCGTGTTCTATTAAGAAGCTTTTACCTTCTTATCCATGGGTTGTAGTAGATTCTGTGAGTTTAAACACAGGAGCAATTGGGCGTGATAGAAAGAAAAAGGAATACATGACGCAAGTAGAGAAATAAAGTATAGCGGACAGGTCAAGACGACGTGTTATTTCACACATGAGCGAGGAATGGGATAATGCTAGCAAATAAATGAACTTGTCGTAAACGTTACATTACATTTATATACACATTAAACATGTATGTTCACATCAATATCAACCAGGTACAAAAATTAGTTGGGAAATAATGAATGATTAAGAAACAAAATCTGTGAAGCAAATTAAATTAAATTGTGCAAACTCACATGAATATAATTTTCTCATCCCAGAGTAAATTATAACTTTTAAATAGATTCCAAATTCATTTCAATATCATATTTTAAATGCTTTTGGATTTAGGTGGGTATAGGAGAAATTATGACATTCTGACATGTAACAGATGTCTAAAATTTCCATCATACGCATTTTATGTGAGTACTAGCCATGAGGCAGATATCCAGCAGGATCATAAATTAAATAAATAAAATCACTTTTATACTTTCCACTGGATGTTTTAAAATATCATACAAGTGCTTCCACAAACAAGAGTATAATTACACTGTGCTAGAAACAAGCGAGCAAAGAAAATAACATGTGCTGGTATATGTCACAAGATTGCAAATAAACATTAGCTGAGTGGTATCGGAGTTATCTCACAGAGACAACATGTGCATATCCAGGAAGTCTAAACCTAACACAGCCATATATCTTTCTTTTGATGACTTTGTCTATATCAAAGTGAGCTCTAATAGAATTGTGACAATTTGTTCATCAGTAAAGACATAGTCTGCTTGAACACACCTTGAGGTGAAAGTAAAAGAAGCAAACTTCGTTGATTCCACAAAGTAAGTATATTTTGGTTTGAATGGTATATCACTCAACTACATACAAAAATATTGCCCCCTGCCTGACTTTGCTATGGAAGATATAACATAACAAAATGTTTGGTACCCTATTACAGTGCTTCTCAACCTCTCTAAGCCCGAGGCCCACTTTGGCTCTAAAAAGTTTTGTGGCCCATCAGAGAGAGTTCAGCGGGCCATCAGTGGAACGCGGGCAACTGATTGAGAAGTGCGGCCCTATTAGACTCTGTAGCGTATCATCCCGATGCTATGTCTAATCAGAATTTCCCTCACATTGAATACTCACTTTTCTGCCGGAAGAGGCCTTCCCAATTTGGGTGACCTCGGCGGTGACCTCTGACCTTCATCCCTGCTGACCTTTGGCCCTCCCGTCTCCATGAGCACCCGACCCAGCTGGGGCGAGGCGGGCTTGTTGCGGGCGACCTCGCTGGGTTTGGTGGACGGAGGCATGCTTGGGAGGACTCGAATCATCTGTGCGCGCTCGGCGGAGACCGGCTGGGTCTTCCTAGGGGCCACAGGACTCTCCCTCGTGGGAACCAATTCATCCATCAACTGCAATCATTGTAACCATGGTGAAAATACAACAATTCAGATTCCACTCATAATAAGCGATGCCTCAAGAATTATAGACACATCAGAGGGCACACACACATACACAAAATGCACTTCCATACAGATATGTACAAAAAGACACATGAAAATCTAATTTTGATGTTAGTGGTATTAAAGTTCGTCTTTACTCTGAAATAACACTTCAAATAACAGTGAAAACAAACAGTTTAACCACTGGAAAATCAAATAGAAAATTAACAACCATGTGTTGTTACCAAGGCAATACAGACTTTGTGTTTTAGAGGGAGATGTCATTAAATTTGGATAAAATACTAGATGATATGAGGCTAGAAAATGTGAACATGTTATCATCAAGGGTCACAATAATTCAGATTACAATTTCAGGGCCCCGTTTTATTAAAAGATATTATCAATTATAAATTTCCGTACCACACAGGCTGATAGACTTACGATAGAAATCAACTACATATTAAGCAATTATAACTCTTCAAAAAACAGGGCCCAGGTGAAGGTATATAATGATGTAGGCAGGAATGCGAGGGGGTTCTCGGATCCTTCCTGCTGCCGGGAATGGTCTAGAGTCTGCCATGGATTAAGGATGAGATCGCTAAAGGCTTAAACTGAGGGTAAGTAGTGGTCATATAAGACGACGGTTGAGGACAGCAGGCTGACAAAAGTTTCCTAATCTTATACTGGCTGGTCAAGCCATAGAGGGCCAATCCCAAAATGTATGGGGGTGGGGGGGGGGGGTAATGTCTGGAGAAAGACATAGGAGAGTGAAACCATGTTGATGTGAGTTGGATAAGATTAAATGAATAAGATAATTTGAATAAGTTATGAATAAGATGATATAATAGAATGTAGTCAGTATCTTCCAGCATGTAAGATGAGAGAACTAAGTTTAGTCATGCATGAGATGTTGAGTCTGTGAAATAATGGTAATAACTTCATCTTCCCCCTGCATAGACGGGAAAGGATCACATCTGCTCATCGCTCCGTTCTTTAGTGCGACAGAGCTCTCCGCATGGCTTTATCTTCATCGCTTGACCTTTACCTCTGTGCTGGACTGGACACGATCCCTCAGGTGGGTCAGCGAGGGTCGGCTCCTTCTGGCCAGCTGACTGTTGGCATTGGTCACCAGGGAGATCTTGGACCGCTCCACGCTGGTGTCAAGCCTCTCCTTACTGGTCATCATGGAATCAAACACCTGCAACGCCAAACATCAGCACCCCACCCTCCGAATATGATACCAATGATGCAACACATACGGAATGGATCTCGAGCAAGAGTTGATAGTGATTTGATACAGGTCATGGCATACCCGTGTGCCCATTTTCTGGATACATTCATGGAGATGTTGAGGGGAGCCTGGGCTTGAATGATAGACTGGGGTTCACTAATTATTCCCCTCTTTATGATACATGCAGGTGATTAATAGGTAGGGCATCTAAAAAAATGTCGTACGACATCAGCTTTATACATGGAGATGGTGTACATGATCATGCAAGCTCTACAACCCGTCCAGTGATATATGGGAGGATAAAACACGAGGAATGACATGTTGTAACATTCATTATGCACAGAAATGATGGGGTATTGATTTTGGCTCTGCTTAATCATTGTGATGTTTGCGATTTCATTAAAGAATCATTGCATATTCAGGTGCATTATAATGTTATCGCTCCATGCAGGTAAATATTAGGTAAATACTACATTGTATATCATAAAATGATTATCATGTCATAAATATGTTTTAACTTCAAATGATTATAAACTCTTCGCTAAGTCCTTAAAATGCTATATGTGATTCTCTTTCAATGTTTTCTGCATACTGATGTATGCATTCGTCACTGTACCTCATACCGGTTGATTCTGACTTACCTCCACAACATTTTCCTCTTCTTCGTCATCCTCCTCCTGGATGTCATCTGGTAGCCCTGAGATCTGGTAGCTGCCCTCCATTCCCGACAGGTCACTGTCGGAGTCGTTGGGTGACAACCTTGCGTCATCGTCATCATCGTCCTCGTCGTCATCGTCCTCGCCCTTGATGAGGGTTGGCGCAGACTCTAACGGAGCTGGAGGAGCGATACAGGAATGAATGCATGAAAAGAAAGATAAATTAACCCCTCTGCAACTATTTAAAGTCTCTCATATGGCTATGAGGCCAATAGAAAAATTATGTTGCTAAAAGAACATTTTTTTTAATCAATGTCCTTTACATTGACAGCAGGTTAGAAGTTATATTGATGTTGTTACAAAATCTTTGTGACGGTATAATTGAGTTAGAAAAATAAACATTTCTTGAGCCATTCCAAGAGAATAGCAATTCTTTCTTTCCTGCATCTGATTTATTTTTAGTTGGCCCCGAGTGGGTTAAAAAGTGAAACTTTGCACTGCCTCTATCATTCTTGCCGTGAAGAGACGCTGACATCGACAGAGGAACAAAAACTTATCTCAGTAACAGTTTTGATATTAGCCTGCATCAATTCCAGTAAAAGCACTGCCTATGTGAGGCACATTGTAGGATAACAGAATATTCAGTTGCCACGGGTACTGAGCAGAGAGTATATTTTACGAAATTAATGAAGAGTAATGATCCCCTCTAGGGTATGCAGATGTTTCAATCATTTCAGTGATGTAAAGACAGTCAGAATTATTGGCTATGGATTCCTCGAGGCCACAGATATTGACATAAGGGTCATAAAGTTTATTGACCTTTGACAGAGAAAGACTAACTGCTTTAGCAATCTAAACTTTCGCAAAGTCATGAAACTTTTATGAACGAGTTCACATCATGCTAGATGGATGTGAATTCACGACTGCCAAGTTCTAAATTCCCCCAGGGACACAACAATAACTGTGTATATATGATGACACTGATGAATTCAGCTGTGACACCACTATTTGGTATGATGAGAAGACAACATTTCACATGAAGACTGTATGGGATCTCTAGCTAGGCGACACTGCAAATACATTTTGACATCATGGTCTTCTTGACACAGACAAGATAATACAGTAAAAGGTGGTGACTGAATATATTTCCACTTAACATTTGAAATTGCAAGTCCTGTGTCTTCCATCTGAATCAACCATAACTAAATGTGACCAGCAATTGTTAGACATTTATTTGTACTTGACAGTGAGTGCTGGCTAAGTTTCAGGTTGTTAGAGCTGAAAACCGGATTCTGTTCTATTTCTGAAATATATTTCAAGCTAACGAGGACACGGTGCTGACAAGTAATGAGGTTAATGTTCAGGTTTAAGTATCAAATCTGGTCTTTTCATTGATTTGAATATACAGGTTTCAAGTGTTTTAATTAGGGTTCCAAAAAATATTAATCATGAGTTCAGCCGCCAGACGTAGAATTACAGCTCCACACACTTGAAAAAGTTTCAGTGCATGGGAATTCATGAAAATGTCCTATAATTTATACATTATTCAACAAAAGATCTATAAACCCTTGTTTTGGAACATTTGAACTGTACAGATTACGCAAGCAAATATGCCCTGTATTTAGGAACAAGTATGTTAGTATTCTTGTGGTCAGTACTTAAAAAAGTTTTACACAAATTATCAAGGCTTAGATATTCATGGACTGGTACTTTGGCATGGTGTGATTTGCTGGTCTTCATATTTCAAAACATAAAATATTTAGCTTGTTATTTTACATGGATAGCTGACTATATTGGTGCTATTTTGCTCTTTGAGAATTATCAAGGTGTGAAGTCAGGATAGTTATCTACACTTCAACTAAGACTAAAGTTTCTCTTAGTCCCTATCATACATTTTCATGGAGGCAAGAAGATGGCAAATCAGTGAAGCAAATCTGACTTTCTATCTTGCCTATATAAAAAAGAATATCATCCTTCCTCTGTTCCCCTCATGACTTCTAAATGTTTTAACATGAGAATATGACCTGGAGGAAGCAGCATCAATACAAGTGTGATTTCAAATTATATTCTTTTATGTTTAATTCATTCAAGCAACATCAGATTTGCACAGTAATGGTAAGTTGAAATAAAGAAAGAAAGTTACAACTTAAATATGAAATAAAACAAGACACATAATAGACAATGAGGTTATCATGAAAAAAAAAAACAAAAAAAAACAATCTTTTATCCTGCAGTTGATGAAAAAAAAAAATCAGCAAAATCAGCAAATTTGTTCCTGGCCTCCTCAGACAAGATAAGACAAGACAAGACAAGACAAGACAAGACAAGACAAGCAGACAAACAAAGACATCACATCTTTCACAGCACATGCCCGAACTCTCAAACAAGTCACAAGGGGAGGGTGGGGGTGGGGAGATATGTCCCATTGGCAAACGCTGTGTGGGGGAGTTTGGAATATATGACGCAAGTGTGAGGTCAATGCAGACAAATGTGGTAATCTACATAGCTGTGACATATTTGATGTACTGTTTCAAACGTTTCTTGCTGAAAGATTTTCAATGTCTAGAGGATCGTCTAATCATAAATTCATACTTCTTAATACAGTGTATTTCCTCAACAGACTAAAACTGTCATATGTTTCCTACAATCAATCTATGAGTGGCTTTTGATATGCCACTGAGTTCCTTTTTGTTAAGACTTTCATGACCATGATATATTTATTTCATAATTCATTCTTAATACTGTCTCCAGTGATGAAACTTCTGATTTGGGTTCTATTTTCTAATCAATAAATCTTTGTACACTGTACTTGTTTGTTTTCTGAATGTCTGCATGTGAAAGATCATCTCAAAGAAATAAATAAATCAAACAACTGGACAAATGAATGAATGAATAAATAGATAAACAGAAAACCAATGAAATATTTAAATAGATATATGAATGCATAAAATCAAATAGAAATGAAAATATTAATTAAAAAAATCACAAGTATCATTAATGTTCTATGAAAGACTGGACTATCTTACAAATCTGTCAATAAACTATCCATGGCAGAGGACTCACATGAAATATAACAGATTTGTGTAGTTTTCTGGTGAATGAAAATTATAGTGAAAAACAATTCCACCACACAGGTACTAAACCAAAGCATTCACATTCAAGGGAGGGGTGTGGGTTATGTGGAGGTGTACAACTTAATGTCAGTGATTACAATTCAATCTAATCATGCATATTCATAAACCTTACTGACATGACTTAACATGCACAGGAATACATCAAAGAAAATACTGCAAATCTCAGTGCAAGCCGTGCTTCTAACAGAAAAAAAAAAAACAAATAACAACAATCAGTTCTTTGAGAGCAAGACTGAACTTCAACTTATTTTTTCCTCGTGGCTTCTTTGTCAAAGTTCTTACCACAAATTAGCTGTCCCATGTCGAAGTCCCACTCAAAGTCTGTTATTTGTGAATTACAGTTATTGTATGACATGTGTTAATCATGATTGACTGATAAATAGCTTAAACATAAATTAATTCAAAAGAAATATATGTGAGATGGAAAGAGATATATAAAGCTGAAAAGATTTGAGACAGATTCAAAGGCAAACATTTGGACAAATGAAAGAAATGACACATAATGAAACAGATGCAAGAAATCATATAAAGAAAATGAACATTTTATAGCAGGAAATAAGGGAGAAAAAAACAGAGGAACAGATACGAAAATACAATATGATCACAATATTATGATAGCCTTAAGGATTTGAGTTAACCCCAACAACAACAAAAAAAGAATAATCATTGAAACAGCAAGGTATAGAAGAAAGTGAATAACTAAATAAGAGGAGATTGAAAGATCAGAAAACTTAAATCACTCGAAATTTACTGGCAAACTTCTTTTCAAGCAACACTGAGGCAAATTTATTTGTTCAGCACAAGTAAAAGTAAAACAAGCAAAATATGAGGGTTTTTTTTTTTTTGTTTTGCTTTCAGAAACATTATACAAAACAACAAAACTTTAAGCTCCAGTACAAATCTAAATACAGCAAACAGAATAATCTCGAGGTTATGTTCACCAATCCACTTCAAATAAGTTCTTTGATAAGTGTAGCGCAATAGTATATATTCAATTTTAGGTTCGGCAAAGAACAATCATTTTTGCAAATGATTCCCGACACTTGCATTGTTTTGACTTGTGAGTTTAATACATTTTTCATAAAGTCTTTGTTCTTTAAAATAGATGCTAAGAGCCTTAGAATCATTTTCATGAATCCTGTCAATACAGAAGAAATCAATGTTAGTATCTAATTCACTTTTTATAGAGATATTTTGTCACATTAGATATTCAAGAACACTATTCCCTAGCATCATACTCCGGCAAGAGATTCAGACTGTATCATGGCACAGAGATGAAAGAAAGAAAAAACAAATAAAACAAATTGGCACAGAATGGTGAAAGACAGGAGATAGGTATCAATATGGCAATGAACATGGCAAAGTAAAAAAACTGATGACAAAAGCTGAATAAAGGATGAAAAGAAAGAAAAAGAAGTAGAGATGGCTTCATATGTTTGATGTGAAATGTAGATTGATTAATTGATATACATGAAAAATTGATATAAAATGAGTTAATTGCTATATGGCATACTTTGGACAGATGGACACATTTTCACTGCTACCTAAAAATTGTGAACACTATCTGAGAATTCAAACCTTGAATATTTTCAACTTTGTGATGTTATATCGCTGACATCATTCATTTTCCAACAAAGTAGTTGACACACAAACACACACACACATACAAACATACATGAATCAAGACATAAACTTTAAGATATTGAAGATATTAAGCATGAAATGTTGTTGGAATTTGAACACGCTCAAGTGCTACGCTGAAGGTATACATCTGAAAATATCTCATGAAATTTCAAGGATAATTCTTACTTCCTAAACAAAAGGAAGTAAATTTCATTTCCATAGGGAAAACTGCATTTTTGCTGTTTCTGACTCAAATATGTCAATACAAACAGGCTGGGTTATCCCAACACTTTTTTACATTGTTTTATGACAAACAACAATGACAACAGTTTAACAATACGACACTTATTTGTGACATATACAGTACTCTTCAAGACATGAAGTGGCATAAGAACAGCAACAGTAAGAATGATTATTTCTTTAGAAGGATGGATTTTAGTATGAAAAGAATACATGAATACAAGAAAGAGCAGAAACAATATTGCCATTCATTATATATATGATATTTTAAGTAAAAAGCGAGGAGTATATAGATTTTACTAGCACTCAGTTGCAGCAGAAGCAGATACCCTATCTTAACTTTTGGTATCATTTGCATTTTATACAAGGAATGCTACTTTTGCTGACAGACTCAAAACAACCTTCTATTTTGTCACTTCTATCTCTTTCTCTTCTTTTTTTTTCCCCTTGCAAACCACTGGGAGCATAGTCCTTTTGTACAGTATTTTTTTTTTGAAAGCTGCACACTACAGCATACCACTATTTTATGTAGTTAAGTATATTAAGTCAGCTTTCCACTCTTATTGAAGAAGAAAGAAACTTTTAATCTTAAAAAAAAATCATAGGAAATGATACATTTTAAAAACTTACAAATCTATGTACTTCAATTTGTAGCTATTTATGTATGTACCTGACTAAATATGTCACAGAAACACTGAAGACATCTAATATCCAAGAAAGGAAGATTACAGCTTCAAAGCAAAGTGTCCCTTTGAGCCGCTTTTCTCACATTGCATTCAATTTGTCTCTTTTTTTTTTGCAGACATATTCAATCTCATGAAGATCACTTTTCTTAACAAGTGTAACAAGTAATATCCATTTTCTTTCTGGGATAAAAATGGAAATATTTTGAAATACCTAAACTAACTTCCTTATCATCTTAATCTTCCAATCACACTTTTGAGATTAAAATCAAAACGAAACCTGTGATCACATTAAGACGTGAATCATCAGGGTTGTTTTTTTCTTCTATATAATCCAATCTTTACTGCTTATTTGTAAATATGACAGATGTGTGTATAAAAAACAATAAAACTTTAAAGGAAGCTCACACCACTATACTTAGCTGTTTCATATGATGAAGTGTGCTTTCTATATGACTTCCTTATGGACACTTTTCTAACCTATTCTCTATTTTGTATCAGGACGGCCTAAAGTTGGTAGAATTTTGAGGTAACAAAACAGAGGGTCATACAGTTTGTACTTGGTTAATAATTGGACAGCACAAGGCGGAATGCAGGACTAACAAGGAACAGACGGTAAAAGGTTACTACAGTAGGTTGGCATGGATGCAAACTTTAAAACATGCATGTAGATTACAAAAGCAGAGCTGTGAATAATGAACACAAGTAATCAAACTCATTCTGCAGTGTTTTGAAGTCGTGTATACAGCTCTTGATTGCAGCGCCGTTGAAATCGTTTGACCCCGTTTTCAATGGAAAAACAAGAACACTTTGGTGTGGGACATATTTGGCGGTGATGTGAGTGATTTGTGTTCACATTAGATGGATTTTTTTTTTTTTTTTTTTTTTTTTTTTAGGATAATAAAACCAAGTCTGGTTGTTCCATTGCCAGCATCAGCCCTGCTAGATATGAAAGTATCTCTTGGTGCTTGAGTCTAGATGCATCTGAGATTTTTTTGGAGTAATTGTATCCACGTTCAAAGTGGATTTATGGAGTGACCTCTTCGAGAATGCTTCCCTTGCACTATTCTGTCTTAAATTTCATATTTTTTGTTATGGTATTGGTAACCCTGCTATGACTGTGCCAATTTCTCAAGTGTGAATGGCGACTGAAATATGATGTTTTGTGCTTCAGTCTCACGTGGTTATCGCGCCTCATGACTTTCCATACATAAATGAATGAATGCAACACAGGAGAATCCTGCTATGTTATAAAGATCAATCTCTAGACTTGATAAACATGTTCATACTGATTTCATGGGGGGGGGGGGGGGAAATCAGTTTTCAGTGAAGGAGGGAAGCAAAATAGAAGCAGCATTTCAGCTAAGTTTCATGACAGGGCATTCAAATGATCTTGTGCCAACCAAATAATCACTAGCTGGATTAGATAGTGATATATTAAAGGCTCTGCAATATTTTATTAAGAAACTCTTGTTTCAAATGAGTCTATTGAAAAAAGAAATCAATGAATATAAGAAAAAAAGAATGCTCTGCATGGCTATTTTTAATGCATGAATGTCCTGAATGAGCTATTTTGGATAGCGAAGAAAAAAAAATAAGGTACTTTCTTTTCTTCACCTTAGTATCTGTTTTTACTGCAACTGATTCAAATGAATTGGAATTAAAACTGTTCTTTTGAGAACAAACAAACTGGTACCAAGAGTATGTAAAGTTAGCATTCAGTTTGATATTGACTGTTTTTCTACAACAGGTCAACTTTTTTTTTCTCTTTCTCTATCTGATTTCAACTTATGTGGTAAGACGTGATAAAGGGAATAACCTTGCCTTTATTTTTGTTTTCTCTTTCTGTTGGTTTCCAATTCTTTGGTGTACTACACCCTCATACCTGACAGCATGATCTATTCTCTATTATAAGAAAGACCCTATGCTGTTTTCCCTCCTCTTTTCTTTATTTCATTTCATCTAAAGTCAAGAATTAAGAAGGCTCAAAGAGTTACATTAAAATGGATCAAGTATTCGCTTGGTACTTCTGCCTGGATTTTAGTAGGCAGAGGTCATGGTTAATATGTCAGTATTTCTTATTTTTGTATTCTTTTTAGACTGACTTTACAGCCGCAGGCTGTTGTCTCAGATAGCTATGGGAACTGTGCTGAGCAGTAAGACACATCATCAATGTATAAATATTTTGAGTAGTAATCATGAAATATAATGATTTCTGAAGGACTGTCTACCTTGGAGTCCTCATTGATTAATATAGTCACTGACACTGATGTAGAAAAATATTTTCGCAACATGTCAAAATGTCAAAATGGAATTTAGGTTAGTGTAGGAGAGGCATTAGGTTTTTGGCAAAATAAACTATGACCATTCTAAATAATCCCTGGGTACATCCTAACATATCTATCAAAATCACAACTAAGTGATTCCTGATTGATGTTGACATATTAATGACTCAATCTAAATACATCTTATCATCTAAACCAATAGAATAACAGCATTGCAAGAAAAAAGTGAGTGTAGCTTTCAAAGATTACAGATTTTCTGAAACTCAAAGATAACAGCTGAGTGTGTCAAGAAGCATAAGAAGATCGTCAGAAGAAGTGTAGGATAAGATTATTGTTGTTGTTGTTGTCATAGCAGCATTGTATTGGTAAGGCAAGAATAAGAAGACTGAAAGGGTTCTGAAAATGCATATGGTTAGGTGTTAGAAAACTAGGGAGCTTTCACATTAACATTTAATCCCCATCTAGCACAAGCATCAACAAGTTTATGTTCAATGATCATCTATGCTTTTCAGCAAAACATGACCAAATTAAAGATTACTCATCAGAGCATAAATGACAAAATGTCGACCAAATATCTCAATGGACAAGAAAAATTATCTCAAAACCAAAAAATTTGAAAAGTTGCTTTATGACACCAGTTCATTCACACGAGATTTAAGTGGCAATGTGAAAGCTACCAGCCGCATGTCAGTAACTAGCAGTTAATTACTGCAAAGGTTAGGAGGGTTAGTTGAAGAAGTTGAAGTGTTAGAGCAGCTTTGCAGATGAGTGCATTGTTTGGGCATACCTTCCATCGCCTCATCTACTATCAAGTCCTTCCCTTGCTCTTCCAAAATCTCCTCAAATGAGGGAACCTGGGCTTGCCTTAGGAGAATAACGCCCTCATCTAAAACAGGAAAGAATCATTTTTGTGTTTTTCAATTGCTTTGCAAAAAAAAATCATTTCAGAAAATGCATGCAGGATAAAGATGCAGAGTGATTCTTCCCTCAGCTGAGGCATTACCCTTCAGCAATGGCAGAATTAAAGAGTGGTCCAACCATGGCTAAAAAAAAAAAAAAATGTTGAAAAAGGCGGTGATTTACTGGAAAACCCTGTTATTCAGTGTATGTGATGTAGAAGTATTTCACAGATGACAATGATGATGACAATGACAATTGAGGTGGTGGTGGTGGTAGTGGTAGTGGTGGTAATAGAGAAGATGATAATGGTGATAATAAAGGAGATGAAATAAAGACAATGATAATGGGGGTCATGATAGTGGTGGTGTGAAAGATGACAATAACAGTAAAGATGCACAAATCATGAAATTAATCAGATAAAAATGAGGAGGGTGAGAATGAAGATGATGATGATTGTCACAGAGGTAGTATATAGTGCTGGTGTAACATTTATGACATAACTTTGACAGTAAAATTACAATAAACATGTAATTAAAAGAAAGTGTTGGTATTTACTAAGAAAGGTGTAATGCTTATTAATCCCCCCCCCCCCCAAAAAAAAATGAAATAATAAAAAAAAAAATGATGTGTGTTTGAACAAAACCATACATGTGATTCAATTTAAGAATTTCGATGTGAGATGCATGACACTTATTGAAAGAATGACATGGTTGTACACGATATGCAGCATTAAAAGATATTTGTAATGAGCAGGAATGCAAGCAAGAAAAGTAAACATCACTCTTTCGACTTCAGAACTACAAAGCAACCCTTTATGTGCCATGTTCACATTTACTTCCTTCAAACGGCATGCCACACTGTGGGGCTCAACATGTATATTTTCTTCTACAAATAAGGATACAATCAGATTCTCCTGTTGACCTTTATGAATCACAATGTATTTGTGACTGATTTTACTGCGCAGGTAATCCTAAATCATTCCATTTTTACTCTGTTTGCCTCTTAGTAAAGTCTTTTTTGCAGTCAACTGATTTTATCCAGCAGTAATCCCTAGGTAAATCTATTACCTAGTGCTGGTTGATTGACACATTATGTTGGCTGAATACTAAGAAGGCACATCAAGGGCTGAACTGTAGTTCTTCCATGTCCATTACAAAAAAAAAACAACAACTTAAAACAGAATAGTTGCTGAAAGAGCAAGGTTGCATATCAAAAGTGTATATTCTTCAAGGATACAAGCAACACAAGATTTATCAGGACTTGGAGGGGAATGAAACCCAAATATACATGTGGATTGAGTGAATGCAGCAATATCATTAGAGCACATTGGTGAAAGTTCAAGGGAAATTGGACAATCCATAAAAGAAGTATGAATTTTTAAAGTTTTGGTGCTGCCATCGCTGGATGAGAAGACTACTACAGATTGTGATGTCACATATGGAAAAGGATTTCACAAAATTTCATGTTTTATGGAAAGTATGTATTCCCTCAACTTGTTACTGACATATGTTGAGGGTAAAATTATTCTCCCTGCTTTCTGAAAGAGGTAAGTCAAGTGCTCTTTCATTGTGCTCGAAATGTGAAAATAAGTTGATTTTCCTTGACATATTCTTTAATTTGATATCCATGTGATGTCACATACTGTAGGAGACGTCTCATCCAGTAATGATGGGTCTGACCAAAATCTAATACATTATATTTGAACGGATTGTTTGATTTTCCTAAAACTTTCACTGGTTTGTTCTAATAATTTGCTGCATTCACTCAATCTACATGCATACTGTATTTGGGTTTCATTCCCCTTTGGAAAGTGAACTTAAAATAAACATCATAGAGTCACTCACACATATCATGCATGCACTGGATTCCGAATTATTTCATGAAAAGATAATAATGTTGCAAAAGGAAACAGACCGAATGATTTATGAAACAACAAACATGTTCTGAATTGATGTTCTTTTTTTGAAGTGGATGACTTAAGAAGATGGTGAAAGTGAAAATCAAATTTTCTTACATCTGTGAATACATTTTAAAGACCAAAGCTGCCCATTTATTAGACATTTTTAGCAGTATTATGCTAAAAATAATGACATTATCAATGAAGACAAGAAATGCAGCAGCTTTGAGCACTACTCCGCACTTTTTTCTAATTTTTTTCCATAATTGCACAAAGTTAAATTAAGCTATTAAAAAAAATGGCACACTACAGAGGCAACAATTCTAATTCTGAGCATGAAGCAAATTTCACTATTTGAAAAGAAAAGGATATTTAAGGAAAAATGCATAGTTTGCAATTAGATGGGATGACAATCATGGATCTTTGTTGTTCAAATCTCAAAAAAGACTGGCAACAAAAAATACTAAGAAGATCAATTTCTTGATTACTTGGCAGTATATTTGATACTGACAAACGAACTAAGAGCAAAACTAGGTGAGGCTATTTAAAAAGTGATTATCTAATGAGGCAAATTGTGATAAAATGGTGCAAAACAAAATGAGTATCCTTCCCCTGGCCCAAAGTCAGGGAACATTTTTTTTTTTCATTTTAAGACTGATACAAATTTTCACTGGATTATGAACAAACTGTGAATGAAAGATGACTACTTAGACAAAAAGTCACAGTGCAGATCACTATTTTAGCAGCTTTTTTTTAATACTTTGATGATTATTGGCTTCTGATATACCACAGGGATCGTTACCACTGGGAAACCAAAGTGCGTGAGTGCAAGGAGACACGGAGTGAGACCATTATATGCAAGACAGAAGTTAAAAAGGCAAACCAACCTCCGTTATCTGGGGAGCTTGACGGGGAATCCCCCACTATGGACACGCCCACTGATGTCTGGCCCCAGCCATTGGTCAGTTTACTCTGGTTGCTGACTGATGATTCCAACTCTTGTATCTGGAGGGGGTAAAACATGAGAAGTGGGGGCGTTATCTCAAATTTGTCGTCTTGGCATATCTCACCAACCATATAAAGTGAATGACATCTTCTCAGTCGCGAAGATGTATCCACAACGTCTCCAATAGGTCGCCAATGGGTCTCCACAAAGTTGTGGAGACTTCTTGGAGACCTGGCAAATAAAATTAGTCTCCGCAAATTGACAGTGACTAGGAGACGTTGGGGAGACATCGCGGAGACATCGCAGAGACATCGTGGAGACATCGTGGAGACATCGCGGAGACATCTCCACGACCAGCTGGAGACTGGAAAGAGTCTCCCCAAAACTTGCACACATTTGATTCTTTTGTGACTCCCTGGAGAATTAGCTACATTCCAGGAGACATCGCCGAGACGTTGTGGAGACGTCTTTGCAACTACAACGCAACCACGGAGACTCGAGTTGTCACCAGGTCGCCAACTATTCTGTAGCCCAATGAGATACCCACTGTACTGCGGTGGGTAGCAAATCAAGATCGGTTCACTCAAAGAACCATAATATCTGCCGATCTGTTCCCCTGCAACTCTCAATCCATTGCCTACAGGTACATGGTACAACTGCACATGGCAAGTCTGGTTAAAGGATCTCGTGGAGAGTAGGTTAATCCGTTAAGGACGAGTCTTGAGTATGCTCAGGCAAGCGTCTACAGGAAATGCGTGTTGTAGCAAAATCAAACCATCCTCAACGGGTTAAAGGAATCGTGGAATGATTAAGAGATTGAGGGGTCTTTTTTATTTTTAAAAGCAGAGGTCCAGTAGTTACAAAGAGATATGTTATTCATGTGAAAAGTATTTCAAAGGTGACATCTGTTTGAAACTCATAATCAAGCAAGTCATGCAAGACGGTCAGATGGACAGATGAAACAGTTGACACATATCTCTTTAAGGAGGTCCCTTCATCTTTCTTGGCGCTTTTTCAAATAAACATCGCTATCCGGTATCTCTCTGCACATGCTCACTCATTGATTCAATTTATTCTGAAAACAATCGGTCCCTATATTAGGTTAAGTGAGACAAAAAGACCCAGCTTTTTTTTTTGTGTGTGTGTGTGTTTTCTCTCCCCTTAGTACCCCAAGGAGAAAGGCTTTTTGAAGCCAGGAATCTAATTATTCGGCATGCCCGCAGGCTGTCGGATTTTCTCGGGAAATCACTTCAGTGTCGGTGTCGTTTCAGAGTCTCAGATCTTGGAGTGGTGCTAACTGGAATACAGCCATCATAAGGAGATTTCTTGCATACAAAGGAAAACAAACGTGTCCAGATGAGTAGGATTAACAGCACCTCTCCAACTGGACACAAGAAACTTCTTGAGACAAGTGTCAAACTTGGCAGTGATCACTTTTCTTTCTCTTTCTCTCTCTCTCTCTCTCTCTCTCTCTCTCTTGTCACATTCACACAATGTTTCTAATCTAAGAGATGAGCTTGACATTTTAAACTTTCATGATTAGCTCAAGGTTTAGCCCTGTGTTGACACACTCAAAAGTTTGCAAGATTAGTCGACGATTACAACCACAAGATTTCTTTGGGTCTACGCTCTATCCACAAGCCTGGGGGCCCCGGTTCCCACTTGCAGTTTATTGTCATGTGGACATGTAATAAAAAAGACTCAAAAGCTACTGTCTCCATGAACCCCATTCCCCCTTAGCTTCCGGTCAACTTCCAGGATGTGTTGTAGACATAATACATCGTCGCATATTATCAGGTTTATCACAACACTGCATGCATATGCATGCATTTCTTCTGGGTCCATGGTTTAATCTTTGAGTGCACCTCTCCTCAATGGTTTAACCTTGAATATCAGGTGTAATGTGGGCGTAACTAATTGTCAAACTTTAAAATCTTGAAGATTTCAAACATTGTGTGAACCCAACCTCTCAATCTCTCCATCCTTACAAAGGTGGCAAGTTCATCCGAGGGATATCCAAGAAGCAGATTTCTGCTGAAGGATCAAGTGAACATTGAACGACAGAGAAACCTTCGAACTAAATTCTGGCATTGATTGGTAACAGTTTACAATCCAGGAACTCATCCTCATTTCCTTCTGAATGTGTCTAACAGGTACACATGTAGGGTTTTCATCCAGTATACGACAAAACAGCCCCAGATCTCTTTCAACTCGGCATGTACGAAGATGAGATTACAAACCCCATGTCTAAAGGACATTCAATCTCTGTGCACCCATGAATATCAACCCAGTAATTCATGCCATTGGAGAAGGCAACCATAACCCCAATATCACTTGTTTCTATAAAATTTCAGGATCTGGAGTTCAATTCACTAGCAAGCAACCACATCCATGGCATGTAACCTCAATTGGAGAAGTCATTATAGAGGATTCTATGCAGTAATCTGCAGTTGGTGTGATGTATTTAAACTACGGGTACATGTACAGTCTTATCCGGACATATCAGGACCGGCGATGATCCGGATAAGGGATATGGCCGGATTTGGGAGACTCAATGTTTAATACACGCAGCTTCCTACCCAGTGTTAGCAACATGTACACTTGTATTGCAGGTAGGGTATATTCACTATAAAAACTCTTTGTTTGCTTTCAGCACAAAATCACAGACAGGTTTATTTTAAAGCAAAATGAAATCATTGTTTTCAAACTCTTGGGATGATTCATACGCTTAAATATTGAGGAAAGTATCAAGAAGGTCTCAAATGCATGTTGTTTCAGATGAAAATTTGATGTGAATGTTATGTTAATTATGTTGGGTATAATATGTAATTCATATGAGTTTGTGTAGGAATTTTGTTGAGTTTGAAATCCCCTTTCCCCCATAATTATCAGATTGAAAAAAAAAAAAAAGAATCACGACAAGATCGTGTCCGGATAATAGAGAGATCTGGATAAAGGGAGGCTTGATAAGAGAGGTTGGACTGTACATATCAACAGATAGATGAGATGGGGGTGGGGGTTGGTGGTTGAACTCACCCTGGCCTGAAGGTTCTCCACCTCCTTGGCATGTCTCTCATCCTTGTCAGTTTCTATCTGTTTCTGTAGTCGCTCCTTCTCCTGAAGTTCCTCCTCCCTGGAAGATTGACAGAAGGGAGAGAGAGAAGCAGAAGATGGAGATTAGATGGGTGGGAAATCAAGGAGAGAATAACATAGATGGCTACATGCATGGTTGTATTACTATTGAGAATACGCACACACCATAGTCACACACAATACAGATATATTGAAACATGCAAATTTTGATTGATGGATTGCTTAATGGATAAACAGACAGATGGGTGGACGGATGATAGATGGATAGATAGACAGATAGATAGGATGGAGCGATAGATGATAGATAAAGAGATAGGATGGGTAGTAAAACAGAAAGATAGATAGATATAGATATAGATAGATAGATATAAATAGACAGACAGACAGACAGATAGATAGATAGATAGATAGACAGATAGATAGATAGATAGATAGATAGATAGATAGATAGACAGATAGATAGATAGATAGATAGACAGAAATATATGAAAGAAAAAGCATGGAATATTTCAGAATAACATACAAAGGAAAATGGGGACAGCAGTTTCTAAAGGAGATTGCAACCCAAATACCTGGTACATATGTATATAATCGTGTGGATTGAGGGAATGCAGCAATATTAGAAGAAGATACAGAATGTATGAGTGACTGTTTAAGGAAAATCACACAATTGATTCAAAAGTTATGAAATGTTAAATATTCGGTGCCGCCATTGGTGGATGAGAAGACTATTACAGTTCATGACATCATGCAGGCAAAATGATATGAAGAAAATATAAATTTTAAACATATTCTAACTTTTCTAGCATGAGAGACAACTTGGATTACCTCTTTCAGAAGGCAGGGAAATATCACCCTCAATATTTTATATGTCAATAATAGTAAGTGTAGGGAATGCATACTTTTCAAGAAAAATGAAATTTTGTGGAATTCTCTTCATATTTTCTTTGTTATCACTGTACACACATGACATCATGAACTGTAGTAGTCTTTTCATCCAGCAATGGCTGTACCAAAAAATAAAAAATTCACAGCCTTTGAACGGATTGTCAAATTTTCCTCAAACTTCGCTGGTGTGTTATACTAATATTGCTGCATTCAGTATATGTGACTGTGCACCACAAAACGAACAAAAAGTCACACACACTGATTTTGTGTGAGGACTGAAAATAGGTGATATGGGTCAACCTAGATGATCTTGACTTTTTCATATTTTCTGAAAGAGCAAGTCTTCTTGTACATCATGCTAAAATTTGGGATCATAAAACGGGCGGGAAAGTGTGTTTTTTAGCAGTTTATCTCGAACATTTTTAGTAGAATAGTGTGATTAGGTGTGTCTTTAGAGTCCCTTTTTCATTTCTGAAAAATCTTGTACACACTCTTCACTTTCAACTCTAATAACTTTTGAAAGGATAGGGCTACTGCTTTGAAAGTTGGCACTAATTATGGACATAATGTGTTAATGAGGCATGCTTAATTTCACTTTAATCTGATAATCCCTTCATTGTTGTTACTCGGGTGGTTTACTTTCTGTTTTTTTGTCCCATTCATTGCACAGTCAGCACGGTTTGGTAGAAATTAAGCGCTTGAATAGACACAGTACTTCAGAGCCTCTTTTCTCAGTTCACACTTTTCCTGAGTTTGTGCTTTCTTTCCAATATTTAGATAGGTTAATAGAGTCCATTTGATTTGAGTTATACATCATTCTAAAGCCTAAAGTCTGCTCTTTCATAACATGGTCTTAACTAAAAATTCATGTCTGGCGACTTTTTGTTTGTTTTGTGGTGCAGGGTCACATATAATCCACATGTATACTTGGGGAAGCTTGCCCTTTAACTGTGTGAACTACACTGTCTTGAAAACAACAGGTTAATAAAAGTAATGAAGAGTACTAGGGGTTTGTGGAAAGGATGTTATAAAACGAGGGCACAACCACTGTAAAAATAAAGCAAAGATACAAGCATATAGGCACCAACTTTCAAACAATAACAGATGTCACTGTTTACATCCTGGTGGAAGAAATTCTTAATGGTTATCAATAAAATATGGATGGACCCGATATCTGAAATTCAGCCATGTCACAAATTCAGCCATGTCACAAATACTCTGTAAAAGCACAAATATACAGAAATAAATACAAAATGAGCTCAAACTACACTTCTGGTTCTGTTGACATTCAAGGTGTTTGCATTCGCATGACATAGGTGGTGTTTGTGATTCCGAAGGTTTGTTAATTAAAAAATGATATGGGGTTTGTTAGATCCGAACATTAGTGGTATTGATCCAAAGGTCTGTTGATCCAAAATGAAATAAAGTTTGGTATTACAAAGGTTTAATAGTCTAAAAATGATATAAGGTTCAGTAATTCGAAAATGAAAATAAAAGATGTGTACTGACAAACCTTTGAAATTACAAACCTTACAGTGTATATCATTTTTGGGTAAAGAAACCTTTGAAATTACAAACCTTACAATGTATATCGTTTTTTGGTTAAGAAACCTTTGAAATTACAAACCTTACAATGTATATCCTTTTTGGGTAAAGAAACCTTTGAAATCACAAACTTTACAATGTATATCATTTTTGGGTTAAGAAACCTTTGAAATTGCAAACCTTACAATGTATATCATTTTTGGGTAAAGAAACCTTTGAAATTACAAACCTTACAATGTATATCATTTTTGGGTTAAGAAACCTTTGAAATTACAAACCTTACAATGTATATCATTTTTGGGTTTAGAAACCTTTGAAATTACAAACCTTACAATGTATATCATTTTTGGGTAAAGAAACCTTTGAAATTACAAACCTTACAATGTATGTCATTTTTGGATTAAGAAACCTTTGAAATTACAAACCTTACAGTGTATATCATTTTTTGGTAAAGAAACCTTTGAAATTACAAACCTTACAATGTATATCATTTTTTGGGTTAAGAAACCTTTGAAATTACAAACCTTACAATGTATATCATTTTTGGGTTAAGAAACCTTTGAAATTACAAACCTTACAATGTATATCATTTTTGGGTAAAGAAACCTTTGAAATTACAAACCTTACAATGTATATCATTTTTGGGTTAAGAAACCTTTGAAATTACAAACCTTACAATGTATATCATTTTTGGGTAAAGAAACCTTTGAAATTAAAAACCTTACAATGTATATCATTTTTGAGTTAAGAAACCTTTGAAATTACAAACCTTACAATGTATATCATTTTTAGGTAAAGAAACCTTTGAAATTAAAAACCTTACAATGTATATCATTTTTGGGTTAAGAAACCTTTGAAAAAACATTTTTTTTTTTTGCATTTGTGGGTTAATGAACCTTTTTTTTTTCATATTTTGATAGAATAATCTTTTTTTAATTTCCAGATTAAATAACATTCGGAATAACAAAGTATGCCTTCATTATGCTTTGCTGAGTTAGTTTGAGCATCAGTTGTTTATTATTATCCTCAAAGTTGTATATTTTCTGTTCTCTCCCTCTCTCTCTCTCTCTCTCTCTCTCTCATGCCTCGATACACATCTCTAACAATTCCTAGCAAACATTTTTTTTAAAGACCAAAAAAAAAAAAAAAAAATAATGCAGACGAACCTCACATAAGGCACATTATAAAAGAGAACCAACAAAATCTATGTTGCGATGAAAATTAATCTTGCACCTGACGGGCAAGGCACAATTATAGTTCATATTTCTTGCCATTCTAAACTCCAAGACGAAAACAGAGCTGACAATTCGAGTAAGTGATGCCGGTAATTTTAATCATTAGCCTCAAAATAGTTCTGAGAAGGGACAATGCAGGGTACTTTCCCCCGATGGACTGCTCATGGCCGAATGTGTCGGGACATGAATTGAAAAGGGGTACAGAGAAGGGGATTATGAGCAAATAAGTGAGGCACAGGATGGCCAACGAGGCAGACAGACATTGAGAGGTCTCAGAGAGAGAGAAAAAAAAAGTCTGAAACTAGGTCTCTTTTCAAAAGGTTCGCTCAACTACCACACCTCTTCTCGACAACAGGGAGTGGAAGGGAAGGTGCAAGTTTTCTTGCATGCCCGCTGCAATAAGCTGTGAGTCCCAAATTCTAATTTTTCTATGAAAGACATACACACCCCTGTATTTCAGAATTAAAGGCTGTCTTCTAGCTTTAGGCCTATATGATATAAATTCAGGACGAGTACACAATATATGAATTCAATCCCCTCAAACCATGCCAAGCATGGTCAAGATGAAATGTCTGAAAAGATGATAACAGAAAAGAATTCAAAGTTGTTTGGTATATCTTGGGTTTCTGTTGAATGTTTAAAGAAACATCAATTCATTCACTGTTATTATTGCCAGCTGATATTCATGACGATCATGCAAAGATTAAACTCATCCCAATTGTCTACTGTTGTTGATGTTCTTTGCTGAGAATTAACATATCAATAGCACTTTGTCTGATGAGGGAAAATAAAAACTTGACATGTCACTACCAATCCAAGATGGAGAACATGATTCTTCTCTACGGGCAAACGACATCGCAGGTAGCTAATTCTGGGTCAAAAGTCTTCTTATACTGGTTGACATGAGAGAGGGAACATGTTCAATAAATGTTTTATAATGACTGAACAGTACTATTGTATGTGGCCATAGCATCCTTCAGTGAACACACATTACTTTTCAAAGTGATGATCACTACATCACTGCTGACAATAGCTAATATTTGGTCTAGTCTTATATCGAGAATACTGATTGGATTTTGGTCAATTCAAAAAAAAAAAAAAATCAGATATTTTATGAATTTTTTTTAGGCCCAGAGGAAGTGAGCAAAATGAATAAGACATTCATGAATGAAAATGAATAAATCATTTTGCTCACTCTCTCTGGGCCTAAAAATTTTCAATCAGAAATTCATAAAATATCTCATTTTTTGTTGTTGAATTGACCAAAATGCAATCAGTATACTCGATTCCTGAATAATCATTATCATCCTTAAACCCTAATCCTAATCCAAACTTCCTTCCACTGTAGTTGTCCTACAACAGGAATCAGAACATGTGGGATTTAATAGTCAAATGCCTAATTATCCCTCCTGCAATTAATCTCGGCTACTTTAAGCCTCATCCACAAGAAAGATGATCCACTCCCTAAAGATTAGCAAACAACGACTGATTAGGAGCTCTTTTATCTAGATCTGACCGTCATTACAGGCCTTCAGAGCTGTTTTACCTCCAGCTGAGGACAAAAAAATGCAGAAGATGCAGTAGAAAAAGAAATGGAGCAAGTGACAAGCAGGTGACATTGACCTCACTCTGGCAATCCCTGCAAGCAGTGACCTCAGCCAATAATTTGATTTTCCCTCAAACTGCATCTCCAATTCCACTTAAATTTGCTCAGACCTCCTTAATTTTCACCAATACTTGCAGAGAATTTGCCCAGAATCCCCAAAAGCGCAGGCCAGGCCTTTTACATCTCGCTCGTTCGGGGAGGAAATTTCCCCGCCATTTAGAGACGCTGAATTTAAACAGACAGATGAGAGATGGGTTTTGGAAGACTTGCCCACCACCAACAGGTTGGGGGGGGGGGGAGGTGGGCAAAAGGTAAGGGATCAATTTCTACGGAAGAGTCTTCATTCTGTTAAAGTGCAGAGGGCTGGCTGACATTCATGAGACCCAAATGTCAGATTCATTCCAAGCCTTTGTCTATCCCTTCATCCCCCACTTGTCACTCGTAAGTCTACTTTCACTTTAAACAACAAAACAAAAACAAAAACAAAAACAAAACTCACACAGAACTTCATCTGTAGTCTTGTTTACAGGCTGACCAACCCCATCTCAAATATTCAAGCCTTTGTCTATCCCTTCATATCCCCACCTGTCCTGTTAGTCTACTTCCATATTCAAACAAATTCATACAGAACATCCTCTTGTAGCCTTCTGTACAGGCTGACCGATCTTATCTCAAACATTTGAGCCTTGTCTAACACTTCACCCCTTTACCTATCACTCTTAGTCCACTTCCATATTAACCCGTTGAGGATGAGTCCCGAGTATACTTGTGCAGGTGTCTACGGGAAATGCGTGTTGTAGCAAAATCAAACGGTCCTCAACGGGTTAAAATAAAAACTCAACACATAGCTTCATCTGTAGCCTCCTCAACAAAACATCTGCAGTTTCACACAAATGCTAACCGATAAATCTCCCCTCTACATGACAAAGATGGCAAATGAAGTAAATAAAAGTGAAATTATTCAAGTACTTCTGAAATCAGCCGTTATAAAAATATTCTCAACATTCATCTCACCAACGCTATGCTATACTTTGATGAGATAGGTGAATATTAGTTTGCATTTATGGCATAGAGCATCATTCATCAGGTCTAACACTGTGCAAATTGCACCACACATCTCCCATTGAAGTAAAGTAACGACTTAAGGCACTCGATCAAATGAAATGACTTTTACAAGGAGCTTCACGTTTCTAGTGAAAAATGAAAAACTGCAAACCTTAATATGCCCAAGACATGCCTCTAAGGAAGCAATAAATAAATAAATAAATAAATAAAAAAACAACTAAAACATTCACCTGTCACTAAGAACTTACACAAGATTCATCATAGAACTATAAGTAGTCACTTTTTTTGGAAGACAGCAACATTGTGCTTAGGTCACTGTCTTAACGGGCAGAGTTCCTGACAGTATGAAGTTAAGGGTGAAGTGAAATGAGTGTAACAGGTGTTTTTGCATTTGAATCATAATCTCTGACAAAAATAGAGCCCTGTGTAGAATAACGTCTTCAGGATTTCAATACAGCGATGATTATCCTGGATTAACTAATTAATGATAGAACTTACTACTTAAATAACTAATACAGATATTGGAACTCAATGACATTTGTATTGACTGCTGATCCACAGTAATTCTTTTTGGGACAATATAGAGAGACCTGTCTCTGAGTACGATCTTCCATGAATTATGCGTTAGTTTTGTTCTCATTTAGCACGCTGCAGGATGTTCATTTTGTTTTGATTTCCCTTGCGAGGAAACGGGCAGCATTAAACTGAATTGAAAGACGGGAGGAGAAAAAAAGAAATCCAGGGAGATCGTGTTCTTTTTCTGTTTCTTTTCTTCTTCTTCTTCTTTTAATGCAAATAATGAAACAGACATGACAGATGAGTGAATATTTGGGCAAAATGAGACAAATATTAGACGAGTTGAAGTCATTTGCAAGTCGGGAATCCGTCTGATGTGGTATCCTATGGGAAGTGTTCAGAAGACCATGCCAGACTAATTTCTTGTGCTTGACTACAGTTTTGATAACAAAAGTTTCATTGCGATTCTGCTGTAGCTGGGTACACATTGAGGACACACATATCATCCAGATAGATGAATTCTAACATTTCCCAGATATTCATTTAAAATCATTTTTTTAATTGTATTTTTGTGTAAATTGCAACAAAGATAACCCATGGGATACAACATCAGCTGTTTTACTAATATTCAAATTGCACAAAACTGTTCACTTAAAGTTGCTGTAGAGTCTCATTCTGTAAGGGATGGGATAATAAGTTTCAGTGGGGTAAGTTTCCTAAGGGGTCTTTTTTTTCCACAAAAAATTCTAATCATTTGGTTTCACAGAAATTTGTCGGGAGTGTCATTCACATGAAACACTTTTTAATTTATTACTAACATCTGTCAAATTTTAAGACTTGCTTTCATAATCCTCACCAGCTATTGCTTGTGTAACTCTTAGGAAAACATCACAGCAATGAAAGTAATACTGATCAATTAAGCTCTAAAAGATAGTGCTTCAAAGGCTCAAATAAATCTACTAAAAATTGCTTTTTTTTCTCACTGTTCATTTCTTTCAGTATGGGTCTAGGGCAATTACCCCCTGGGAAATTACCCCAGACCCTTCCCCTTCCCCTAATCCTAAACCTAAACCTAATCCTAATCCTCACCCAAAGCCTAACCCTAACTATAACCCTAATCTTTACTTTAACCTTATCACTAAGGAGCATTCAGCTGGGGGAGGGGTAGGGGGAGGGTAATTGCCCTGATATGTTCAGTATAGAAAGAGAGTTTTTGTGGTATTCCAATTGCTCAACGACACAAATGCGGTAAAGAATAAAACCTGTTGCATCTCACTCCTGTAAGCGACACTTTCTCACTGCCATCCAGAGTCAAGTTAACTTGACCACTGCACCCTTTCCCACTCAAACCCTAACCCCATGTCAACACCCCAGTCCCCACGTCAACACCCCCTGCCCCCACGTCCACACCCCGGCCCCCAGGGCTGGCCGACACCCACACGCAGACAGGAGTCAGTGACGCTGGCCCTTCAGCTCGCCAAACATTTACTCTTGTTCGAGCATCGGTCCACGGCTGTGACTTCTTGACATCGTGCGCCCATCGAGGGCCCTCCAAGAAGCCCCCTGTCCCCGCCTCAAGTGCCCGGAATTGCATCACTCTCGTACGCATTCACCCTTTTGCCTTTTCTTTGCCATCTCATTTTCTCCTTCTTACCTCATCCCCCATTTGGTCTTCCCTCTAACTGTACACTGCCTCAGAATCTCGAAGTGCAAACTTTCTTTTTTCTTTCTTTGTAAAAATTGAATCCTTCAATCTCCCTGTAATCAGCTTTTCAATGTTCTTTGAGCTTAGTGTGATTTCTTCATATGAATACAGCATTCATTATTTGATTATAAAATACACTGGGAATGGGAATATCAAGTCATCCTCGGTTGCACCTCTTGACTGTGTGTATTGATAATATTTCTTACAAAAATCCAGCCAATTCACAGGTATAAAGTTAAATAAACAGTTACTGGAAGGACATCATCCATAGCTATCATATATTCAAGGTAACACCAGTCATATCCCATCATTTTTAGAATGCTCATGACTGTCACCTTGTCTGGCAACATCTCAAAAGAACAAAATATCCTTCATTTGCCATCATACATGTATGTGCTTAAATTTCTCTACAGTACTGGTAGGTGCTCACTCTTCAAATGATATATCTAATCTTCAAATACTGTATTTTTTTTTTCTTTTTTTGCTCCGTCCCTGCCATCTGGTCTCCTATTGTTCCTCCATCGTGCTTCCCACTGAACCGATCTCCCATTTCTGCCCCCAAGAAGCCTTTCTCCAGTCCACACGTGACTTAATCTAGGCAAACATTTATCACCCCCTCTCCGGCGACGTCGGCAAACAGACTGCCCGCCACGGCCAGCCAAGCCGAGGACCCTCACCACGCCACGCGATACCCTAGAGGGCGCCGCGACATGCGTCAAATCTGAAGCCAAGCATGTGTCAGCCACCAGCGCATGCAATTATCGATGCTACCGTTTCCACGGCGATGGTGTGCTGAGTTCATCTCTCCCTTGCATTATCTTGAACATCCCTGCCTCCCGAGAAAGTCCTCCACAAGCCCACTGTCCCCCCTCCCACCATTGCTCCATCTTAATCATGTCCTCCACACCCCCACGCCCACCTGTCTTCAGTCCTTCCTCCATCCTTTCTCTCTCTCCTCATCTTTCTTCTTTTCCTCTGTTCTATCTTCTCATCTTCATCCTCATTTTCATGAGCTCTGTTGGTATCACCCATCATTTCTCTTTTTTCCTTTATTCTATTTCTGTATTCCTCTCGATATACCAAAATTTCTTAAGTTCAAACATTGATGGTCTTACTGTAAAGTCATTTCTTACTTTCTGGCGTAGCCTTCCCTCATTTTCTTTTTCGCTGGCTTTTCATGTCCGACATTATAATTCATTGTTCTACACATCTATGCGGAAACTCTTTTCATCTTAAGGAGCATTTGTTGCATGTCATTTAGTCTTCTAACCGACATGGATCTACCATATCTAAGGCCTCACCTGAAAATTCTCTTCATTGCACAAATTATCAAAGGTTATTTGCTTCTGGAAGAAGAAGAAAAAAAAAAGAAGTCACGTCCTATGCATTCTGTGAAAGAATGGCATGTCATGATTTTATGGAATGCTAGAGTTTTCCCCATAAATTTCTATCTTCTTAGTTGCAAGCTGCTTAGAGAATCAAGTTGAATCAAAGTGTATATATCTGAAATAGGGTTGTTTATAGTCCCATGTTGTGCCATTCTGAGTTTGTATGTTATCACAGCGAAAACTCGCAAATTAATCGCCACTTGCCAAATTGGCAACATCCTTGGTGTGTCTGGGTGATAGGTGTCCCACGAGGCTACAGTTATTGCAGGGTTTGCCTTCTCTCTGGCAAAATGTCAAAAAAAGAAGGTATTTATCTCAGTCACACACTAATGATATTCACTCCTCATGCTAACCTTTGAAAGTCTCTACCCAAGGACGATACTTCACAAACCCTTATCTGGTGTTTACACGGAGTTCAGCACCACTGGGGTCTTGACCGAGATATTCAAACTAGGGTAATCACAGGATCACAGATATCCATCACAAAATATGCAAATGCTCTTTCACTTTGACATTAAACAGGCTACTTTGAAGACAAAATGACCACTTCTGTTTCATGCATATTCTGTGGAGGCGACTTCAAGATCTACTTTAATTTGTTGATTGCTCTTTCAATATCTATTCAAAGAAATGTGCTTATAAAGTGTGGGAGGTGACTGTTTGTATGAAATTACACTTACATGTGTTGTGATTATGCATGATCCATCAAAACATATCAATAAAAAAGTATTGGAGGCGATGTAAATTTCTAGCCACAGGGTCTCAATAAACATTACTTACAAAACTTTCATCATGGGCAAGTCTCACATTAAAAAAAGGAAAAAAAAAAACTGTCTGTAGAAAAAGGCACTTGTATGTGTGTGTGGGTGTCTGTGTTTGTGTGTAGGTCTGTATGTCCGTGTGCATATACGTATGAGCTTGTCTGTGTAAGTGTGCATACATTTGTGCGTCAATGAGAGTACATTTTCTTCTTTTCTCTGCAAACACTCACCTGGCTTGCAAGTCTTTAATCAGTTTCTTGGCTTTGTGATATTTCTTCTCCAGCGCCATGTTCTGGTCCTCCTTGGCGTTGACGGCGTTCTTCAGCGAGTCGATGTCCGCCTGCATCTTTTCTAGGGCGCCCTCTAGCGTGGCGATGCGTCTGTCCTGCGAATCGATGTGATTCTTGAGGCGTTTCTCTTCCGCCTCCCATCCCTGAGCTTGGAGAGCCTGTTGGAGGGGCGTGGTGGTGGTGGTGGAGGGAGGGAGGGGTGCAAGAAGGGAGCAAGATGGGGGTGAGTGAGAGGAAGGCATGGAGAAAAAAGATTTAAACTTTTCTAAACTTGCCATCACATCATTTATTCATCAATTCATATTTGCTCTCATTCAACTGGTTGACTTATACTAGAATACAAATATCTGTTTGAAGAGGCAATGAACATGAAGAAATATTAAAAAGGGTGCAATCAGAAATTTGGAGAAGGTGTGGGCTTATATATACTGTAAAAGTGGAAATTTTCAGTGTTGAAATTTTCATGCATTTCGCGCAACCAGAAACTAGCGCGAAAATAAAAGCAAGCAAATATTTTTGCTTGCCATATGTTCCTGTGTGTGATGTCTTGAATGCACGGAATTAAAAACATGCGAAACTCTTCTGACCCGGCTAAGCGCAAAAGATAAGCCGCGCAAAAATATCCACCTTTACAGTAAATGCCATATTGGCATTCACAAATGTACAATATATTGCATGTGCAACTTTACAATTTGTTTCACTCACATTTAAGCCAAGGTTTGTTTTGCTTTGTTTTGATTTTTGTTTCTTTTGTTGTTGTTTTATTGTTTGTTTCTGTTTTTCTTTTTCTTTTTGTTTCTTGGTGGGGGCATATTCAACTCAATGCCAATGAAACAGTTTCCAAGAAACAGCTAAATACAAGAGCACACAAACAGGTTAATAGGGAAGTGAGGGTCAAAACGAGAGAAATATTGACCTGTATCTTGAGGTTAGGTATCTCTGCCTCGGCAATGGCCAGCTTGTACTGCGTCTCCTTGAGCTGAATTCGCAGGTTGGCGTAGTCTTCGGCGGTGGCCTCTGAGGGGGACACCACCGTGCTGCCGCCCCCGCTACTCAGGGTCTCGTCCAGGTCGTAGGTGCCCTGTATCAGCTGGCTGTCTGTCGGTGACTCGGCCGGCATCTCAACGGAGGGTGTGTCCTCTTCCGGCGAAGGCTGCAATGCGGACAGAAATCAGGCTTGATTTAAGACTACCTGTACATGTGACTCCCTTAAAGAAGCAACTGGTTTTATGTTACATACACACAGTGTATATACAAACCTGTTGATATCTTCTTACTCCCCTCAGTTTGAGGATAAATAAGACACTTGAAATGAATGTTGAGAATTCACTTTCTACCTTTTGTGTGGGATGTTCACATTTAAATCAACTGAGTAAATTGCATATGTTTATTACATCTAATGAACAAACTCCACTGTGACCTCAAATTTATTGTAAGATTCTTTCTCCTTTCCAAATTCACAGCTCGATTTCCTATTTTTTAAAAACCATACATATATCTCATTTTACAGGTGTCAAAAAGATGATAATCAGCCAGCATCAACACTTTGACTGGCTTGACTTTTACATATGAAATGAAATCAGCAAATTGCTTTGCCTTTCCTTTGTGTGCTATAGGCCTGCATTGATTGGCTCATAACAAAAACACATTCTTTTTTTGTTAACAAGAAAATATAAGATATAAAGGACAATGAATAAGGTAGTAATAGAAGTAGCAACCACACTGCAATAATAATAATAATGATGAGAAGAGGTGGTGGCAGAGATGATGATTGCAAGGGAGCTGGTATTATGGAAAACTGAAGGTTTGAGGTAGAAATATAAAGGAAAAATAAAAGGATGAAAATAACTTTGAGGTGAAACACGATTAGACAGCAAAGAGGAAGCTTGATGCGAGATGGAGAGTAAAAAAGACGGACTCACCAGATGTTTAGGAACGGGCGGAGGAGGAGCAGGGTGTGAAGGCGCCGGGACTCCTTGGTCACGCTTGAGCGAATGCTGGATTAGTGCAGCGACCTCACTGTTCTCACTGTCCTTCTCTCGTCCAATCAAAAACCTGGAGGAAAAGAAAAGAACAAAACAATCCTCAAGTTTGTACAGTTACCTCGACTCCTAGCTGGATACAAGACTGAATATACACAAATCCTCTCCTTCTCTCTGACATAAATTTTCCTTGCATGACAAAAGAATGCAGTGAAATGAAATAACAATCTTATTTTCAAACAGATTAAAGATAATAAAAAGTTTTGGTACCTCAAAAGTTCCCCTAAATTTCCTTGTCTTAGTTTGTGTTTCAGGTTAAAGTACGTTGTCTGTGAGACTTAATCGCCCCAAAGTGCTCTCATGTCTTAGTAATCATGCAATAATGGTTTCGTACCAGAGCCGCCGCCGTACGGCGGCGAGGTAGTATTGTACGAAACCACTGCCTGCGACCAGCGGCGTGTGCAGCCCCATACGCATAGCTAACTGCGACCAGCAGCCCCATACGCATAGTGTAATGGGGCTTCGCATTGTAGCATTCAGAATCATGACAGATTTAGTATCGCGGGTAAATGTCAACTTAAAATCCAAAAATTTCTTCAATTTGAAGACTTACCAATTAAATTGAAGTGTTGAAAACAGGCTTCCGACAACGTTTGGTTCTGCCAATAGTCCCTTTCTGTTCGAATTGATGACTGAATGTGACTCGGTCGAGAGGACCTTAGGAGAGCTGCATACACTGAATACCACGGCCAGCGCATGCGCACACAAACATCTTCCGTTCATGGATTTGAAATTTGTGTGCATGTGATGTGTTCGCACGCACTGGCTGTAGTATTCAGTATATGTAGCTCTCCCAAGGTCCTCTCGACCGAGTCACATTCAGTCATCAATTCGAACAGAAAGGGACTATTGGCAGAACCAAACGTTGTCCGAATCCTGTTTTCAATACTTCAACTTAATTGGTAAGTCTTCAAATTGAAGACATTTTTTAGATTTTAAGTTGATATTTACCCGCGATACTAAATCTGTCATGATCCTGAATGCTACAATGCGAAGCCCCATTACACTATGCGTATGGGGCTGCTGGTCGCAGTTAATTGCATGATTACTAAGACATGAGAGCACTTTGGGGCGAGTAAGTCTCACAGTGTTAGTTATATGAAAGGTACTTTAACCTGAAACACAAACTAAGACAAGGAAATTCAGGGAAACTTTTGAGGTACCAAAACTTTTTATTATCTTTAAATCTATGAGTGATATAAGATGGACATAGTGGCAGTTTGACACAACACAGCAATCATTGCATGACCTCTAAATGACAGATTGACGTCGTTATCAGAATTTGTCATATTAAAACAAAATTGCTTCAAAGGATTCACAGCATACCCTTTATTGATACATGAGCGGCAAGCAATAATTTCTATCTCTTCAAATGCTCTAGCACAAATTTTTTCCCCACATTTAATGATTTTCTGTCAGTCTTGATTTAAACAAAATGCGCACATGCTTGATCCATCTGGACAGCTACAAACAAAAGTCAAATTAAGATATCCCTCTTTATGAATGTGATTAATATGTTTGTTCCATTAAGGTTCATTCACTCAATATTCCTTGAGCAACTTTCTGAGCCGACAGAACTTAATCGAGTAGATTTCTAGCCATCCTAACAACACAAATCTTCTCGCTGTATCCCGTGTTTTTGATGAATGTCAAAACACGTATCAATAAATATTCAATTGATGAGATTTATGCGAGTTGATTACACGTGGCGCCAAAACTATCAGCTGACGTTGGTCAAATGACGAGTGTTCACCTCCTTTTGTCCCCTCTCACAACTGATGCCTTCATGTACCATCATCCTTTCATTTTGCATGGTTGACAAGGGATTGAATGGCAAGAGTTTACTCAAATGAGGTTAGCAAAGATTCTTGAACCAACTTATTGACTATAAACAAGTCAACAGAGTTAAGGGATGATGGGCGGAATGTACACACTCTTTCTTATTGATACTGTTGTGAAAACTTGAACTCTTTTTTTACCTCACCATCCAACCCACACACACACACACACACACACACACACAAATAAAGGGACAAATCCTTGAAACTGACACCAAGTCTTTATTACCTGGCCAAAAAAGTGGATGTTTGTCTGACTGTAACAACAAAAATACAGCAGCTTTCCTCATCTACATCATATGAACTTCTTTATCCTTTCATACTCACTGACCTTTGCTTCTTTGGTGAAATATGAGTGTGTAAGAAAAAAACATACATTTACTGATACACAGCAACATGAAAGAATCATACACAGTCAATTTGATAGGAATTCTTTTAAAATGTGCTCTGTTCATGGAAGAGCCCTTTAAAGGACCTATGCAGTGCAAATGCATGTTGATTTGGGTTGATTTGTGATACCCTTAACATCACTTATGTAGTGAAACAGATATATATCTAAATATGTTCCATACATTTCATAATTTCCATTCATTCTTCTTAAGATTACTTGGTAAGATATGAACAAAAAAAAAACATTCCAGACCAAAATTTTGCCAGTGACCTCATTTTTGTCAATCATTGCTAAATACTAATATGACCAACAAAAGACATTCGAATGCACCTTCCCTTAGACCAAGCATAACTTACATGTTTGCATGTTTCCAACGTGACCCAACGAAATACATACATACAGGAAAACATGCATTTGCATTACAAGGTTCCTTTAAAGGCCAAGGGCTCCTCCATAATACAAAGGCTTTAACCATATATCACTAGCTGCTGCAAAAGAATAAAAAAAAAAGAAAAAGAAATGAAAAAGAAAAAGACTGCCAGGGGGAAGGGATTGACATAATATTCTCTGGTTGCAGCTCAGGAGCTGAGACATAATCTCATCGACATACCAGGGGGAGCTCAACGAGAGAAGTTTCTAACAGTCAACGATCTGTAAACCACCGGTAAGATCACTGCCATCAATACTTCACTGGCTCTGGTCTAAGCTTTGGACTACATTCACTCTAGCCACCAAGTACATCATTTGCACTTGTCACAGGAAAAAGAAAAAAAGGCGAGCAGTAGGGATGCAGATATAATACTCTGTAACCATGGAAACGTATACCCCTCAGAGCTTGTCTTGTGGGAGGTGGATGATGGTGTTAACTGAAGTTCACCACGGCGCGACTCGTAAATGAGCAGACACTCTTGCAAGATTAATGACCACTAACGTGGAGAAACATTTTGGCAATATGTTGCCACGACAACATCAACATCAACTGCAATGATGGAATACAGACGACTTTTCAAAGCTCTTACGATAGATTTCCTCTCTGCAGACTATAGTTAGTGACACATATGATTGACTAGACAAAAGGTAAGTTAATGTTCTGAAAATTTCTCTTCCTTCATTCTTTGACTTATGGCATAGCAGCAGCAAAAACTTCTACCTGCAAACATCAATTGCTGAAAAACAAAGGAGAAGAAGAATGGAATACATCAACAGGCCTGCAGGGGGTTTGATACTACGAGGCACTTCTGGTCCACATTTATCAACATTTAAATTACAATAATTACTTCTGGAAAAAAAAAAATCTTTTGCATTCAGTTTCTTTAAACCCTTTTCATAGTGAGAGCTCAGAAATATGAACAGTCTCTAATCTCTAATGCAACGCACAGTCACTTTAATTCTGCTTGGACATTTCTACAGTGGTCTTACTGTCAAGCTGGGAGAACTAGTTAAGATCTTAAAGGCATAATTTACCATTTGTAGATGAAACAAAAACCCAGCATAAGTGCTTTAGAATAGTTCTAGAATGTGACTTAGGGATAGAAACAACCACTGTAAAAATATTGAATTGGTAAAATTGATTTTAAGTATTGTTGAATATACAAAATGTGAACAATAGTTATAACAAAAAATGCTTCCAGACTGAACCGTCTACAGTTACGGTTTATCAAGAAAAATACAGATATCTCCTTATATTTTAGGCTTTATCGTGAAAATCTTATATGATAGGATGTTTTGTAGTACAACATACCTACTACACACATGCATTAAATATCATATCTTGAAATTTTTAAAATCACTGTTCCCAAAGGTAAACAGGGCCTTTAAAAACTGATGCCCAATCAGAGAGAAAGGGCATCATCTTTCTGGCCAAACCACCACTTGATCTGTGCCATGATTTTCTCTCTGATTTGTTGCCTAGAATTTTGGTAGGCATGCTTTTTAAAAAAACAAATATACATAAATATGTACCCTCATAACCTCCAAATATTGCAATAAAAATGATTGGAACTGTGGAATGCTCACTATGTTCAAATAAAAAATAAAGATCTTCTCCATTTGACCAGCTAAAGGATACTCAATTAGGCCACTCTGCATTCAACCTTATTAGACTATTCTGAAAGCGAGTCCTTTGTCAGAAATTGTTGCAAGGCCATGCCAGCGTGGGCCAGTCATTTTGACTTTATTTCAAAAGGCTGCCACGCAGAGGAGTGCATGGATGCTGGTAATTGAGGGCATCATTGAAGACACTTTTCACCATGGCAACGGATGTGCCTGTTGACTGCAATCCAGTTTCTGTGCCACGGGCGTGTACTCAATGATGGAGAACAGAAAAGAGAATAAGTAAATGGAAGAATGAACAAAACTGCAAGAAAAAAGATGGAGTAAAGTATGCAAGAAAGGGCAAAAGGGGCAGATTGCATAGAATACCATTTGCAAGATACCTCTTTACAATTACGTCTGTACATCATTTCTGTATATACAATGTATATCATATTAACACTTGTATTAGTCTCATGTCAAGATTATCTCACTGGTTGGCAAATCATACCACGAAGGCACTGGTCTTTCCTAGAACTGAAACATGCAGTGTATAAAAAATCAGTAAATACAGGGATATAAGTGCACAACAGCATAGAGCAATAACTGTTTGCCTGTGACGTAAAGTGCAGGTAATTTTTTCTTTCCTAACTTCACCCACAACACCTGAAATTTTAAACATTCCTAACAAGTCTATCACACACCTGCGTCCCCTTGGTAACGGTTTGAGGTGATCTCAATATGAAAATTGTTTCACACTTCAACCCCTTTTTTTTTCAGACACTTGAGGAGGATGAATATAACATGTCTCAATTTAATCAAACAAAAATAACAAAAACTCTCTCACTTCCACGTCCGCCTCATACGACCTAGACTTTTAAAAAGTGTATTGACTAATCACACATTAGGCACACCCGTTAATCTAGAGATGTTAAAGAAAGAACAAAACAACAACCCATCCCTGATATTTCAGCCACCAGTTTAGATGGAAAAGACGCAATAAGAAAGTACCAGTACCCCAGTTTTGCTGCTTCACAACTTGGCACTAGGAAGACAATGAATGTACATACTTATACACGGCAGGAAAGAAAGGTGGTTAATGTACTTTTCGGACGGCTTCTCGCTATTGCACGAAATTCACATGAAATATGAATTATCCTTTTTGTTTTCTCTCTCTCTTCCATCCTCTCTTTCCCTCTCAAGCGATACACACTCTCAGTTTCTATTCCATCTGATCAACCATCACATTAGGCATCTGGAAATTATTTCAAAAATTTGTGGCATTTAGTGTCTATTTAATGTTCAGTGAAAAGGTCAGTCTTAGGTATGATATTGACTTGCACTTTTACGTTAGCCAGCATAACATTTCAAAGGAATAAGTCCAAATGTCTCTAATAACGCCTCCATCTCTAAACTTGCAGAGCTGTGCTTCCCACGGGAAATAAATCCTTTTGGTGATAGGCTGTGATTTTGTAACATTACCCTAGATACAGACCTACAATACCTGCAATTTCGTGGCCCACTCTACGCATCTAGACACAATGATTCTGAACACGGGGTGAAATGAAGACCGCTCTTGACTTAAATTGAATACATACACCACAAAATTGGCAACAGTCTATGCAAAAATGAATGTACATGTACACCAGCTACAGGCAGTCCAGATTGAGATGACTACCGGTTTATGAGATCCTCACTATGAAACTAATCAGTGAAGTTGCGGCCATATTGGGGAAAAAAAAAGACAGTAGCAATCACGAGATATTTATTTCATCTTTCAAAAATTGCTTTTCTTCTTTTCTCTAGATCACATCATAATAAGTCAAATGCAATCTTATTTCCTCCAGAAGTACTAATTCGTTGGCTTCTTGATCAATCATCCATTTTAATGCTATTTATTTCATCTTTCAAAAATTGCTTTTCTTCTTTTCTCTAGATCACATCACAATAAGTCAAATGCAATCTTATTTCCTCCAGAAGTACTAATTCATTGGCTTTCTTGATCAATCATCCATTTTAATGTGCCATCACAGTAATCATCTCTCCTTTACGCTCACGTATGGCATCATCTTTACTATCATCATGGAAAGAGGAGACTATGAAAAGTTTGCAGTCACCTCCACAAAAGTTCAGAGATAGAATCACAATAACAATACGAGAAATAGCTTACGCAAAGTACCCTTTCATCAGACACGGATAGTCTGCAGCGGAAATCACCCGGATCTAAATTGAGGATGGAGAAAAGACTAATAGCCCTAGACAGTCATCTTGGGTTTATCTATGGCCAGGGAATGAGGGTATCTATGCAAATGAGGCATCTTGCCCATTAAGAAGGTCATTGCATTCTTCAAGGTGGTGAATTTTCCCTCCAGGTCTGTTGTTATCTCCCCTCCATTAAGCGTACAATTGACAGTTCATTTTCTATCGTATTCCACATCACGCAATATCAAATGTATATTTGCCTTGATGCCATCGTACTGATGCCTTTATCTCAGACATCTGGCTCAGAAGGGAATCATTAGTCCCATTAATACTTAATTGTGTCGTGCCTGCACTCTCCATCTTCCAAAAGTTGGTATCATACATATACACTCATCGAAGGCATCAGTAGATATTATCAAGTTCATAGATACCACAAATGTAGCATGCATCACTTTCTAAAAGGGCAGATTGTCACAAAAGGACCATAAAAAATATTCACTTTTGTCCTATCAATTACTGTTTTAGCCTTGAAATGTGTTCAGTAAAATATGTGACCCGCTACAACAAAATGATCCTAAAGTCGGGCGAGGTCGATTATTTGAAAATTGCATGACAATATTCCCTAATCTTTCTGCTTTAAATTGATATATAACTCATATTATGAAAAAAATAGGCTGCTGAGATATCGATGTTTAAAAGAGAGCATGTCGAGACGTCTGGGAAATCACCGTTTCGAAAAAAGCGCCCTGAAAGTTTTCCTTGCGACGCAGTCGCGATCAAGGGACACGCAAGTTAGTTTTCACCTACGGACAATAGAAGGTAAACCCTAGCAACCCCCGAAATGCTCATTCAAGCACAGCGTCGGCGGTCTCCTCACCGACCAATCAGTGACCAGGATGCCAGGAGAAGCGGCTGGGCATAGCGCACCCCGCCCGCACGCTCCAGTCGACTTGGCAGTGTGCGAGCTTCACGCTTCGGTTAGCGGCAAGCAGCAAACTGACCAATGAGATCACTCTGGTCGTTGTTAGGGGCGGAGCCTATCTGTGGCGCTCAATCCAAATTTTCGAACCAGTTTCTGCTTCATTGAAACGCCAAAAAACATGGCCAGAAAAACGCTATTTTGGGGGTCTTTCCTTTCATCATTTTGCTTCAAAATTTCAACAGATGATAGAAGACATGTCAGACTCCAATAATATGTCAAAATCAGAAAATCGCAAGTTTTGACCAATTGTGATGCTCTGACTTCAAACTCGATTTTCACGGCTTCGACCGTGCGCGACTTTAGGACCTTTTTGTTGTAGCGGGTCACATATTTCCTTGCAAAGTGGATACTCTTTGGCAAAGGGTTGTATATGATTTGTGGAAGTGTCTGAACTGCCTAACGGAGTTTATTGTAAACTGATTATCTGACTTATTCTCCATGTTTGGGGAATGTCTCAATACCTTCTTCCTACAGTCATCACACTGCTTGCTTTATTCATCTTTCTCTCCTATTTATCTTCTCCCATCTCTTTCTTTTTAATCTTCTGTCTATCCATGATTGTGAAACACTGAACTCTACTTTATTACACTCCTCTCATATCACACAACTGTATTGCCTCTGAAGGTTAGCCATACCTAACTTAGGAAATCAAAAATGGTATGATATTGTTGGGGCATTCTTTCCAATTGTGCTACGGCATACTCTGGGCAAACATCATCCAAAATAAGATGGAACACAACCACAATGAACCCTTAAAGAATTGCGCTGCTGCTGCTGAGGTTATCTTTATCATCACCATCATCATCATCATCATCATCATCATCATCATTACCATCACCATCATCATCATCATCATCATCACCTCATCATCATCATCATTACCATCATCATCATCACTATCATCATCATCATCATCACCATCATCACCATCATCACCATCATCATCATCATCATTACCATCATCATCACCATCACCATCATCATCATTACCATCATCATCATCACCACTACCATTATCATTATCATTATCATCATCATCATCATCATCATCATCACCATCACATTCATCATCACCATCATTATTTCAGCAATGGTTTGATCAATATCTTGCTATATTTGTTGGTATTTCATTGAAATATTTCATTGACTGATGATGATTCATTTTCACATCTAATTCAAATAATCTTATAACTGATCGCAGATTGCCTGGCATTGTGCGCACACATGAAAATGTATTATGAATGAGTAGCATCGGAAGGAAATGTTGAAATGTAAACTGATTTGACATAGAGAGAAAAGAAATGAGGTTCTACTAAAAGAAAATGTGTTGTTAGTATAAACAAGAAGTTCCCTGCAGAAATGTTACAATTACAAAGAAACGTCACGTAGTCATGGCATGCTGGAATTTTAAGGTGAAAGAATACCTACTGCAAATAATGCAAATGACAAAACAATTCCTGCTCTTCAAAATAGTCATTAGGATCTTGATCCTTTAATTACACAGAAAAGATAATCTTCAGTCTCAGTGTTAATATCACCCTTTGAACCTGTGCTTCATGATATTTGCTGCCCTCTGTCCTAGCTACACATTAAATGAAATCTTTCCCTTTCTGTTTTTTTAATACCTGATCTCGACACCATCATAAAAACTTCCCCCGAGACCATCCGTCATGTTAAAAACAAAATGGTCAGAGAATCGACTCTATGAGAACTTCTTAAAAACTCTACAAAGTTCACTGGCTCCAGCCCCTCAAAATGAGGAAATGAAGAGACACTGGCGTAATGGATATGGGTCCATCGGCTTCTTTCAAGCTGGTAATAAACTTTCTTGGGGGGAGTAGAAAGACTCTGACATTCTCTTGGATAAATAAATTTTATTCCTAGCAGCGTAAGCCTCCCTTAGGCAATCCTGCTATACTCGTGCACGGACCTACCTCTGACCTGTCACAACACAAACCTCATATGAAGATAACAATAGCATACAATTCATAAACAAAAAGAAAATATAGAGAAATCAAGAATGAGCTCAGCCAGAAATTGGCATCAAGAACAATAAAAACATATGCCCTAGCCAAAGCTAGTAATCTTGGAATCACAGTGCTGAATTGCTCGCAGATCTTCACCATCACAAATAAGTGATAAGCATAAGTCTGTTAATGTGGCAAATACAAGTGTACCTACTACATGTACATCTGACTTGATGACAGAGCTCTGAAGAGCAAATTCACTTTTCATCCAGTGCTCTTATTCTCCACCCACTAAGTATTTTTTTTTTTTGTAATCTCATCTTGAAAATTCTCTGATACTAATGGTGTCTTTATCTCATTTTGAAGACCCTCAGCCACTAAGTATCTTCCTTACCTAGTTTACACGATTCCCAGTCACTGAATATACTTTTAATCTTATCCTGGAAATTCTGAGTTGCTAAATGTTTTTTACTCTCATCTACAGAGTACCGACTACATCACAACGACACAAAACTTCTGCAAATGGTATTTACATGATCATTGGACTGAGAAAAAAAATCATCCATGTTGCAATTTTTCATATTGTTAAAGTGTTTATTTTCAAGTGATTTATATCCCCTTAAGGAATACAGTTGTCCTTCTTAAGGTGATTACAAAATAATTGATGTGCATGTTATACAAGTTTGTTTGCAAGGTGATTACTGGGGGAAGAGAGTAATTATTTCAGTTCCAAACAATTTATTCTGTCAAGCTGCAGGTTTCTTTAATGATGAATTTATTCATTTTTCATCATAAACCCTTTGTTTCAAATTGACCAAACCCTACCACAATTTAGAAGATCGTAATGCATGTAAGGATCGACAGATTCTGGTCAATATCTTTTTCCCCTTCCAGAAAATTATGGTGTATGACATTTTAATATCTACATTTGCAAAATCTTGTTATTCAAGAACACATCTTGAAACAACATGTAATTGAGAGTTAGTTTCAATATCTTATAAGAATATTAAATTTTTTTGGGGGGAGGGGAGAGGTTCTCACACATGGAAGCTTTAAAAGTGCCATGCAGCTAAAGATTCTTTGGTTTTCATATTTTGTTATTTCTCAAATCATAAACTAAATAGTAACTAAAAACAATATTACAGTATATCCAAAACACTGACAAGCTGCTAACACTATCTGTACTTAAAACGTTTAGGTTTATTCTTAACTTTCCCAGAAACTTTAATATCCTAGTAGGCTAGTAAATATGACACAAAAACATTTCTTTGTATTTCATGCCAATGAAAGGTAAAAAAAAAAGAAGAAGAATTTATTAACATTTCTCATGGAAAGGGGACAAACATGAGAAAATGTCTGTATTTTCGCACAAACAATCTGCGAAAACATGCGAAAGCTGACACTGATACCAACAGCACAAGAGAGGACTTGCATTTCACTTTCGCAAATTAAATGCAATGTCCAGATCGCTCCTAGTTTGAAGTGCTCAATTTGTACGACCCTTTGGTCCACTTTGCCACAGGTTTACAGATAATATGTATGAATTTTGATACCTGGCCTAGGATGACACGGGATGGATCACAAAGAAATAGAACAATCACAAGAGGAAAATGAGGGACTCCGATAAATTGCATCATCCTAAATATCACCACGTTGCCAAGTCTAGAAAACGCAGCAAAATTTCATTAAAGTGTTCCTTTCCGTCCTCCTCTCGACATGCAGAAAAAAAAAGTGGTCTCAATGATGTAACTCAGAAACCGTTGCGCAAACTAAGGGGCAAACCAGTGCTCCGGTCAAAAAATATCACAAAATTTCATGCCAATATCAAATCTCTTCCAAACACATGTCAAATCTAGGCAGAAACTGGCGTCAGTTTGGCTGGGCAGCACAATTCCTTCAGTTTGATCTTGCTGGGGTAGTACTATAGGCTTGTTGATCTCTTTTATGATTATCAGAGCCTCTGCCTTTGGTTTCTCAAAATATCTGCAGGATTCTACAATCATGTTGTGCAAGGGATTGGTATGCTGGCATTTAAAACACAATATTGTAATGCAGCGCTTCTGTGATGGAAAACAATGCCACTGATACATTCAAGGAATTAATTTTTGCTTGGTACATCTACAAACAAATGAACACTTTCTTTCTCCCACTGTGTGTATTCCCTGAAAACATTTGGAAACTCTAAAACTTCCATAACTTTCTTATTTCATATCTGATTTTAATGAAATTTTATCACTCTCTTTGTCTGATATTTAAATACTTTATCTATATTTAAAATCAACTTGTAGGGGTATGGAATTGGACTTTCATTGATACATGCCGTTCCAATTAACCTTCCTGGCAGAGACAAAATACTGCCTGTGCTGGCCAACACTGTATGAGGGCTCTTGTGCAGATTGTCTCACAGATTCCACTCGTAAAGGACCAAAAACTGAATCATAATGAATCTTTAAAGATAGAAAATGCTTCATTTTTCAACATGACAGGCAAATAAATGTAAAATTCTGGGTATGATGGTTGAGTGATACGCTTCTGACAGGTAAATGTGATATCAGTGACAAATTATGTAGAATAAAACCAAAAAAAAGTTATTCTCTGAGCCCATGCCAATCACATCAGGCTCTTTCCTTTTCATCCTCCATTTATACATGTAAGACTCAGCAGCCAGTGTATTCACATTTTACAGTAGTTTAAATCACATTAACCCGTTGAGGACGAGTCCCGAGTATACTCAGGCAGGTGTCTATGAGAAATGTGTGCTGAAGCGAAATTAGTCCGTCCTCAACTGGGTTAATGATTTACATTCAGCCCATGATGTACAACAAACACTATATGACTATTCCTTGCATATATGCATGTGTGTGTCAGGATGCAATCTGTAGTATTATATCTCTTTATTTTATATGATTTGTAAAGCACATTTATGCACCTGTAATTTGCATAATCAATGAATTGAATCCAAACTATCTTTGTGAATTCCAGCCTTTGTTTGAGTTCAATGGAATATTACTCTCTAATTAGTTGTTCACAGGATGTTCCTTATCTTAATAAATAGTCGAAGGTTCATAGAACATATACTGATCTTAAAGGGTGTGTACAGTTCTGGTTGAGGTGAGAATTTAGCTTTTAATGTTTTGCAAGATATTCAGAAACCACTCTATGAGATGTCAAAGAGCATGCAATTCTAAGGGGTATCAATAGTTTATTTGATGAAAATCGGTTTTGAAATGGCTGAGGTATCCAAAAACAAGGTGAAACAAAGAGATCCTAATAAAAGGCGTGGCCTGTCGCCTTTTATCATTACCGCTTTTTTTTTTTTATATCTCAGCCATTTGAAAACCAATTTTCATCAAATAAACGTTGAATCCTTGAAAATTACATGCTCTTTCATATTTCATAAGAGGTTTCTCATTAACTTACTTAGGAATGTTCAAAACATGAATCCCCACCTCAACCAGTACTGTACAGCCCCTTTAAATCTTAAAGATTAGCTTGAATAGCTCATAGTTCAGCCCCGTGCAGATGCACTCAAAAGTTCCCAATTTTAAAGATTATTTAAAGATCACAACCACAAAATTTCTTGGGGTTTAACACGCTCTCTCTACAAGCCTGGGGTTGCACACTCGTAGTTCAGCAACGTATACATGGGCATGATATTAAAAAAAAAAAAAAATCAAAACGAGGTGACCTCTCAATAAACCCTATATTCCCCCTCAGCTTCCAAATCAACTTCCAGAGTTGTGTTCTACATTACTGTATTGTCACACATAATAGGGTTTATCCCAGCACTGCACGTACATGTATGTATTTCTTCTGGTCTGTGGTTAAACATTAATTGGGACTTTTAACTCGAAAATTCAATATTTAATCCGTTCCATACTGAATTCTGAAATCCCCATAGACTAATAGTACACAGGCCACCAGGTTCCTGTAGGGAATGGGTTAAGGTTAGGCATCTTGCTGATATGCATCATAGTAAAAATCTACAAACTATTATCATACTGTACAAGTGGAAATTTTCGCAGTGTTGAACTTTCAACGCATTTCATGCAACCAGAAACTAGCGCAAAAATAAGAGCATGCTAATATTTTTGCTGGCCATGATAATGTTCCTGTGCATGATATCTTGATTACGCGGAATTAAAAACACGCGGAACTGTTCCTAACTAGCCAAGTGCAAAAAATTAGTCGTGCGAAAATATCCACTTTTACAGTGCAAGTTGAAGACTTCGAAGATTACAAATGTTATGTGAACCCAACTAGTAATATATCCCAATTTTCTATCTCTCTCTCTATAAAAAAAAAAAGCAAAAAACAAAATAACTCTATCTGCGGGTTTGTTTGTTTACTGATTGTTTTCATTCAAAATTGCCATGCTTCCTCCTACAGGTCTGTCTCCCTGTGAAAAACAAACTTCCTTGAAATTTCAGCTTGTTGTTTTTGGACCACAAATCCAGACAGTCTATCAAGCTGCTAGGGTAGTTCCCCCTGGCTGACACTACGAAGCAGTTATCTGGGTGTTTATGAGAGCTTGTTCCCCCCCCCCCCACCATATTGTTATTTCCCAAAGATGAATAATTCTTTAGTAATAATGATGATGATGATAATAATGAAAATGATAATAATGATAATAATAATAATAATAATAATAATAATAATAATAATAATAATAATAATAATAATAATAATAATAATAATAATAATAATAATAATAATAATAATAATCATAATAATAATCATAATCATAATCATAATAAACAAGAGACCTTGGGTTCTCGCACTTATCTAAAGGGTAATAGCAAATGAAGAGGTTTACAAAAGAGCTGGGAATGAAAGGGTTATAGAAACTGTTCTGCAAAATGAAAAGGTGTATATAGGAACTGAGAATAAGAGGCTTATCAAATAGGTACTGCAGATTGAAAGGGTCTACAAAATATCTGAGAATGAAAGGGTTATAGAAACTGTTGTGCAAAATGAAAAGGTGTATAGAGGAACTGAGAATAAAGGGGTTATCTAAAGGGTATTGCCAAATCAAAGGCTCTACAAAAGAGGTGGGAATGAAAGGGTTATACAAACCATTTTGCAAAATGAAAAGGTGTAGCAAGGTGCTGAGAATAAAAGGGTTACCTAAAGGGTACTGCAGATTAAAAGGGTCTACAAAATAGCTGGGAATGAAAGGGTTATAGAAACTGATATTCAAAATGAAAAGCTCTAGAAAGAGGCACATCAAATGGGTACTGCAGATTAAAAGGGTCAATAAAGGAGTTGGGAATAAAAGGGTTATCAAAGCTGGTATGAAAAATGACCTATCCAGAGGTACTGAGAATAAACATGCACCTTTCTGATGCTGAGTACAATTGCCAGGTTAAACACTTAAAAGACAAAATTGGATGTACAAAAGTAGGAGCCATTGATAACCCCTATTTAGTAAAAGTATTCCTGTCTTTAGGTTTACCTCGACCCTGCTCTATAGGAGCTGGTGTTATAGCTGCAAACCACGCCAGCCATTGGAGCAGTCTCAGGATAATACTTGGTTCGTTGTCACAGGCCTCTGAAGTCACAACTTCCAAATGGAGTTTTCTGCACAGAACCACTGATATTACAGTAGATAGGGTCTGTCTGCCCAGAAAGTAAACTCCTCAACACAGACAAGTGCTATAAACAAGTCGAATCATCTCTACTCCGGTCTAACAGACGGCGTCCACGAAAGTGATACATGAAACAAAATGTTTCCAGTCTTGCATCGTAGCTCCAATTACAACAAATAAAAATATCGCATGGCTTCATGTGCTGGCAAAAGCTAAACCAGTTGGCCTTGGTCCCATACAAAAAGTAAAAACTCAAATCCAAGCCATCCCACTTAACGTTTTTACTCCGTAAAGTTATGAGCAATAAGTTTCCAGGCTCATGCCAAATCGAAAATAAAAGCCACAATCAAGCGAGAAGTCACGTCACGCGACGTCTTCAGCAGAAGACACATACTTTGCATTGCACCTTCCAACAGCCCGCTCTGGGTCAAGCAACTGGTTCCTGCAGACCGGGGGTTTGACGACGAAGTGATGTAATCAGAGTCCTCGTCTCGTCTCGCCTCGCCCCGTGTTTTGATTTCTTGCGAAGTCTGCACATACCACACATTGAGGAAATGACAGGTTAATGACAGGATCAAATTTAATACACAGTCCCCGCAGGCCACAGGCAGGGCAGTCAAAGTCAGTATCTGACACGAAGCAGTCAGAAAAAATGGTGGATGCCCAGTAACATAATGGCAAGAGATTCCAATCTGGGCTTGAACTGAACATGAAAGTAAACTCAAAGGCAGTAATAATACCTTCTTCTCTATACTCACAAGTTTGAAACCTAAACTGGAGCTAAATATTTACACAGCAACTGTTACTAATTTCAGCACTAGCTCTGAACATTTCGTAAACACAAGAGTATCAAGCAGTAACGAACAAATTCTTCACACAGTTCCATCTAAATATAGGCCACATCTGTCCTGTCCCAACTTTGCAGAAGTAACCAACTTGACACCGCCTGGCAAATGCATGTGACGCATATGGTTCATCCAAACCGCCATGAGGTTAGCTGTACGGAATGGGTCCGAAAGTCGAGCAGCTGGGTACGGGAGCGGAAGGTGGTTTGGCCCCCGAACTTAATGACCATCATCGCGGGTAAGCCCCTCGGATCAGCAGCTCCGCGGCAGTCCCGCAACTTGCCGAGAATAGAAATTCCGGCAGAGTGGGTAGTTCTTTCATCAAAGACTTCCAGATTTTAGAGGAGGTGAGAGGATTCCCACGGAGGGGTAACGCCACATCCTTTGTGAATCACTATCCCGTGTTGATACGGAGGGGAGAAATGGCTGAAATATTTACTCATTTTTTCTCTTCTTCTTCTTCTTTCTCCCTGTCCCCTCTCTCTCCCCCATCCCCCCCCCCTCTCTCTCTCTCTCTATCTTCCACACACCCCCATGATGCCAACAACTGCTAAATGGCAAAAGACCGCGTAAAATCAGAAGAGGAAGTACAAGGAGTTAATTTGAGGATTGCGCCTTAGCCACCCTCAAGTGCGTGGTCCTCTGACTAACCACTCTGCAAATTAGTAAAGTTCAGGAGACCAGTCATAAAGTTCATCCCGGTGGGCAGATGGAGCCCTCTATGAGGAATCTCAAACAGGACCAACAATCAATTTCAAGAACCAATTTCAAGAACTTTGAAGAAATAGAACTGCACTGCACTTTACTAAGCTGGTGCACTGATGATAACAAACACACAAAACACAATTTAATTTGTCAGCTGAAAAACATGTAATTGCCTGTGCATGTCCCCAACTACTAAAGCTAACCCAAAACAATTTTTCTCAGGATATGAGCAGCATCAACAAGCAGGCTGGTGGCAGAAGTCTAACCATCTAGATATGAAAACTCTCAAACAAGGTAAGTAGCCACTTTGAATGCAATTGTGATATCAACAAAACTTTGTCTACCAATAAACTTTCAGCCACAGTACAGAGTGTCTCATTTCCATATCAAGTAGGCTACATTACATTTTAATTCTCACATCTTCTGCACAAGGAAGTAGAAGTGTATTTCAAATTTCTGCTCAGACCTTTGGAATGCCAAACATACCATCCTACCACATCAAGACAAACAATCAATGGCATAATGGCCACTGAAAGTTGGGTTTTACATAAAATATAATTCTCTTTTTCAATGAAACTAAACATGCATTTGTCACACACACACACACACAAAAGAGAAGATCTCAAACATTAATGGCTACACTTCCTTTGGAAAATACAGTTTCTCTTCATCTATGTTGAGAAAAGAAGGGCATTTTACATTCATAGATTATGGAGGGTAGCAATGAAACAGTTTATCACATTTTTATGTTTGATTGTCAAATATTAGGAAAAGCTCTAAGATGTCTGATGGAATTTCATCTTAAACCTTTGAATCACAAGCAATCATCCAGGTTGTATGGTTTTTCATTTGCTGACTATATGATAACTGATGAATGAATGAATGAATGAATGAATGAATGAATGAATGAATGAATGAATGAATGAATACAATTTTACAACAGCATTGCATGTCTTCACTTTAATGAACAAGCCTCATTTGCATTCAATGACTCTAAACTCCACTACTATTTTCATATGACATCAAACAAGTCTCAATTCTGCCATCAATTCTTCTGATCCATCACTTAATCATGATCTTAATATCATCATTTTAATACTACTGTTATCAACATTAGAATAATAGTATTATTACTATCATCATGTTTATATCATCATTATCATCAATATAATTTTTACATATCTGCAAACTATTTCCTATACTGCCAAATTTGAAGATCAGAAAAAATGAAATACCTTGGTTTAACATGAAAGAAAAACAAAGACATCTGGTTTATACCACGCACACATTTCAAAACAACATAGCTGCCTAATTCTTCCAAAGTGCTCTCAATTACATAATTGAGTCATGCTGTAAACGTAAATCATGATTGGCGTGACAGAGGAGTAGAAAGAGGGGATGGAAGACTCTTTTTAAATGGGGGGATGTACACTCTAATGGTATCACCGTGTCCCTGTAGAGGGTGCCAATTAGGGTAGCAATTATGTAATCAAGGGCATCCTAACATGTGATGGCCTTTTATCGCAAGGTAGCAGCTTTGACCAACTAGATGCTGTTCCCCCCCCCCCTCCCTGTAACCTTAAAAAAAAATTGTCCTTGTTGCAACAAAATTTGTTGTGTGGGCAATACTCAAGGAAAGTTGGGGTTTCTGTCAGCTAAACCAAGCTCTGGTTCAATTGAGAGTGTGACAGCTGACGGACAGATAACAAGTGTCGTGGAATCACGCCTTTCTATCAAAGTTAAACCATGCTTGATGGTTGCACATGTTTATAATCATATCCTATATGCTGTCACTGAATTAGAGCAGGAGCTTTAATTTGGGATCTCTCATAATACCCCCCTTCAGATAATCTTATTTTGGTAAGATATGACCCTTTATCACTCATGGTACAGACTCAAGGGGAACAAGGCAAGAATGACCTTCCTATTGAAGGGAAAGATTAGGTTTAATGGATCAAGAGCCACGGATCAGAATCACTGGGATAAAGTCATATTCAGTGATGCCATCATATTGTCAGACTGTTACGTACAGAGCCTAGACAGGATCAACATATAATCCAGAGGAAGTTATTTGTCATCTCTCGGAGTAATTGAGAAAGACAAAATTATTTATGATGCTGAGGTACATGGAAAAAAGAGGGAAAGTTTTGATAAAATCTATCAATTTTCATTTAGTGTAAAATCACTTTGCTCTCAAGAATGAACTGATCAAAACAAGTTGACGTAACTTTTTTTTTAGACATAGGAAACCTGAATCTCTACTTCCTTCCTATTAAAAGAAATGCATTTCCAATGTAAAGGCACCCACCAATAGGAACCAAATAAACTAAATGCTGTTAATTCTCAAAACTTGCTTTTTTGTTGTTGTAAGATACAGTAGGTGCATTTATAGAGAGATATTGGTAACATGCATAGAAAATAATATCACATGCAAAGAATTGCTAATAAAATAAAATAACAAGTTCACAAATCAGCAATATTTGACACAATAACAAGCTAGAGGTGATTTCATAAGATAAAGACAGAATCAAAATAATGCATTTTACTCATGGGAGAAAATTCTGAACGGTCAAATAAAATTTCAGGAAGATTTCAGTAAAACACCCAAATCTTGCACATGCTCTATCAATATCTTCTCAATGTCTGACATTTGATTTGGCACATACTAATATTTCTCCGAGCAACCAGAAATTTACTGAAACAAAGTTCTGCATCAAATATACGGCACATGGAACACGTGATAAATTTGTGTACTGCATTCGTGTCAGTTTGGAAATTACTTCTGATACTTCATGTGCTTGAAATGCAAGTCAAAATTTGAAGTCTTTCCCATAAACTTATAAAGAATTGAACAATGTCAGAACACAAACATGCAATGAAAAGTCAATACCACATTGAACACACTAGTCATGTGTCATTTGGATCAACTGATTATCTGACTGTATGAATGATAAAAATCATCTTTTTTTGGAAAAAACAGGATGGCTCTCCTTTGAAAATCCCACCGCAAATATTTGAGCATCTTTGGGCAACCTCACAGTTAATGTACAAGTTAGGTTCAGCATCTACGATGACCTTTCATGTAAGGCTGATATCAGAAACGACCACAAACAAGCTTTCGGAAGTGATTTCCAACTCTCAGAGAACGTGAACTTGGAGACCGTGAACTAGATGTTTTAATCTAGTTGAGGCTCAAAAGCTCTTCTTCATAAAAACTTGATAGCGATTTGTTTTGGCATATGTTTTTTATAGACTGAAATTACCCTCTACAGAGTTTGGAGTTGAGAGCATGATTGGAAAGATAAGCTTTCAGAAATATCATTACTCACATGATTTAAACATATCAAAATATCTTGGTTATGTATCGGGAGCTCTGGGCTGAAATCATAACAGAGTAATGAGAACCCTAAGCTCTGAAAATAGAAACAGCAACAAAATCAAATTCAAATTTTGATATATAAATGTATGAGAGTAAGCTTTAACTATATTTCGAAATTTAACTGAAAGAAAATGGCATTGGGGGAAATACATGTACGGTATGCTGTATGTCATATTCTAAAAGTTCTCATTATTTTGTTGCAAGAGTGGATTGGAAATATTTTGTTTTGAGTTAAAGGGAGATGAGGTGAAGACTGGTAACTAAGGTTACATTTTAGTGACCAAATAGTAATGTCTGGATGACTAGATGACTGAATATCGGTAAATAATTCAACTGTCTTCCTTTTCTTACAATTCCGGGTTACAAATTATGATAATGCCATTAAAGGCACATGGTCCCGGTGGTTTAGTCAAATGTGTACACGGGCGCACGGTGCAAATTTCCTATAGAGACCAACGCTATCGACTTCTCTCTAGCGCTTACGCTGTGACCCGTTTCCCCGAGTCCGAAGAAGTCCGATCCACTGTAGTCAGTGGTCCTATCACAGTTCGGCTCATGATTCGGCTGAGGGGGATGACAGCTTTAGCAAACTTCTTTTGCGATGTCATAATAAGAAGCACAATAGGTATATGCGCGCACCCTGGCATTACTACAGACTGCGTGATGCGCAGAGAAGACAATGAAGACAACGAAGGCAACGTTACCTAGCAACACCTACGCGCTTTACTCTTAATGACAGCTCAACTTCGGCAATCTTCGTATCATTGCTAACGGTGATCAGCAGTATCATCAACAGCGCCCTCTACACTACCGGGACTATGCACCTTTAATATTCACCGTTTCTTCACCCTGCATGGGCAAATCACACATTCTTAGGAAGATATTCTGCCTTACGGGATAAGCAAATTAACACAAATAAGCAAACACAAATACATAGTGAGATGGCAGTTACCTTTTCTTTGGGACAGTGAAGATAATAATCCTATTTTTTTATAATCACAGCATATCCTCCTTTGCCAAGATTTGCCAGCTTAACAAGACTTTGGCAAGGATGTGAAAATTAGATGTAATTTCAATTTATATGCACATACATATTGTGTTAGTTGGTTTACATTTAATCTCACAAAAATAAATATTGCATTGATTTCACTCTTCCTAGATGTTAGATGAGCCCTAGAATAATGAGTAAATAAAAAAAAAATGCCTTGTGGCAAAAGCCAGGATTCCTTGCAGAAAACTAAATTAAAGGAAAATGTTCACTTTGATGAGAGAGTGAAGAATGTATGTATATATCATGAAATATTCACTACGGTCACTTTTCAACAGCTTTTCTTCAACATATTCAAAATCAGTTTCAAAAAAGATTTTCTTTTTTTCATATCTATGGTAGGATAGGAAAGTTTGGAATTTGTAACCCTCACAGATCAGAATCAAAGTTCTTGCAGAATTCTTCAGATTTCATTAGTCGTCCTCGGGCAAGCAAGCCAGGGTGGAGAAAATGGCAGGTGGTTAAAAAGAACTTTAGTGAAATTCACATTGGCATAGCCTCGGAGCTAAAAGGTAGTATTCCTGCATCAGTTGTCCTGCATTAATGTCCTTTTCCACCTCATGATGTGATGTGCCCACAAAGTAGACCAAAAATGCCATTAAGGATGATATGCCTGGTAAAATAGGCAAAAGTGCCATTAACACTCTCACAACCGGCACAACAAAAATGCCATTAACACTGTACACACACAAGATGCTTTTGGTAATGAGAGAGGTACATGTACATGTCAGGGTGACAGTATGTGAGAGGAGACAGTGAAATGTGATACAGCCACTTTGAAATAGATGCATTCCCATGTGAACAGTGCTCAAATGCTCTATGTACCAGACGTCAATAGGCTGTTCAAATGAACTTATACCAGGTAATTCAACCTCTATAATATGTCAACAGCATCATTACGTGTGCTTATGATGGACACATTACCAGGAACTCATTCTCATTAGTAAATCGTTCCCATAACGACTGCGCAGACATGAAATTCCATTTGTGCATAGCATGTGACATACTCTTCCCATACAATCTTAAAAACAACTAACGAACACGGCCTATAATGTGTACAAGAAGTTGTTGGAAAAATGTCAAAGGCTTTATAGATTAGGGATAAGAAAACTGAATTCATAGATTTTCATAACAGTGAGAGGTCAAGATATTCATGATATTGTGGGCAAAGAGAGAGTAATTATCAAATTTCTTTCAAATTACAATAACAAAATGAGGAAAGTTTAACCCACACAAGAAACAAACAAAAAAAAAAGAATTGTCAAAGGGTCTCAGTGTTTCATAGAAGTGAGTGATTTTGTCCTATTTCAAAATTATGAACTGGGTTTGACAATGTGTGGGTTAACAAAGAGTGCTTTCAAAGTTCATTTCCCAATTTAAGAGAAGGTGTTTAATTCCGTGTAATAATAAACTCATCCTTGAGCCTTATTATTCCATCTCTTAATTTTAGTTCAATATTTTATTTAAAGAAAAGAAAGGAGGTATGATCACTTCACCACCCAAGGTTAACTTGTATTGCTTGTCATAGAAGCTGATGCTCCTGAACGATGTTACTATCCTTATTGGCATCATACAGAAGCATCGTATTCTTAAACGGAGTGTGGTACTCTTTTGCAGAGAACCTGGTAATCAATGATTTCCTCAACTACCACAGCAATATCCTCCGCGTAGTGAGAGGGTAAATGATTCGGGGACGATAATTAGATCACGGGGAGAACGGTTCTGCGCGACTTGACCTATCAAGGAGTTGGAAACAAATTAACTCTCTGACTGCTATCAGCAGCCAATCGGCACACAATGACAATGGCATTAAGAAACAGAGAGCCTACACTGGGTTAGGATATTGATATTACTTCTCACATATCCTCCTACTTTTCTCCTATCATCTTCTCATAAACACTTCCAAGAAGCCCTCAATGAATTTGTGGAAAACAGCAAGATGAACTCGGGGAGGAAAAAATAGATTATAGCTTACAAATTGTCCACTTCTGTATATTTTTTTTTTCTCATTCCAGTTTGGTCAGTTTTACCTGGGCCCTGTTGCATACAAAAATATAATCAAACATATTAAGGACAAAAAAAAATCAAACATAACTCAGGTATCAGCCAATCAGAATCAAACATTCAGAGACTTATGGTTGTTTGTCTGTTTTATATTTGATCTGGTTTTCATGCAACAGGGCCCTGTATTTATTCCACTTACAAGATCACACACTACCACATTGCTTCAAAGTTATGGCAATTACCCATACAGTAGGCCCGTTCACACACAAGGGAAAAAGTGAAATTTAAAAATTGATTTTATCACGATCAAAATTTCGAAATTTTTTCCTGTGTGGACAGAAAAATCTTACTAATTTTCGCGATCCTGATCGCGATCCAACTCGCACTATTAGTGCGATTTTTCAGAAAAACCGTGATTATTTTGCCAAGCGTCGTGTGTGTGTGTGAGCGTGATCGAGATTCGGAAATCGGTATTTTTGCGCGAAACTCTATTGGGACCGCGGGGTCAGTCTTCGGTCATGCAAGTTTCGCGCATGCGCAATTTGGCCACTGAGCGTTCTTTCCTTGCTGCGAAGTGCGATTTTTCCCTGTATATGAACGGTCGGAAAAAAAAAAATCGAAATTTGGATCGCGATTGTAATTTCGATTTTCGTTGTTTGGGAACGGGCCTATTAAGTGCACGGTATAACCAAGGAGGTATTTATATATTAGGCAAGCTGCTTGCCTAATACCTCCTTAGTATAAACCTGTTCCCACACGCAAAGGACCTTCAGAGATAATTCCTCCTTGTCTATATTACCATTCACTGAATTCTTCAAACTGCATATTTCATCAATCTGCAGGTTTATCACTAATTTCAATCTCATCTCGCCAATTCTGAATCCTACTTCATATGTTTGTGCCTGATATGTTCCCTTCCCATACTGTTAAAGTCCAACAAATCCAGCTTATTAAAACTTACTTTCTTATTCAGCCCTGAAAAACATGAATGATACCCTCCAACCCAACTTTCCATTTTAAAGCTTTTGTACATTAGACTAAATCCTACTCCTACACCTAAAATCTTTGTGATATTCACAGGCCAAATGTGAATGGACATTAGTCTGATAACCGAAACAAAGAAACAAAAAAAAAAATGGTCAATCGAGTCTTTAAAAAAGTCACAGATTTTTTGGTCCAAACCTCTAGTCTTTCATGGCCTAGTCCGAATGCCCCTAACACATTAACCCCAAGCAAAAGTCATTGTGATGCAAGGGGGATTAACAGATTAACAAGATTACATAATCCCTTTTCAATGTCTGTTGGTTTCAAGACATCCATGTGAATCAGCAAAGAGAATAAACCACTGGATATGTTGATCACATAACAATGGACAGTGAGGATTAGGTGATATTGGATCTACATTGGAGTCTTGTGTCATTACGGATTGAAGTAAAGAAAAGATGAATAATAAGAGAATGAAGAATGGCCACAAACTAGAAAAATATATTCTAGTTGTATCCTAATAAGGTTTGCCAACATTCACAAATGTAAATCAGGGAAAACTTTAAAAGAGCTTTCATGGAGATACTCATGTGCTACATACATCTTGATAAGGGAAAATAATCCCAAAATCACATAGGATTTTTATTCTTCTATCAGGACACAAACAATTAACTTTCTGTGGAGCCTTTTTCACTGCAGATTCAGCAAGACTTGACAGGACTGTCTGTACTTGAAATAAAGAGGGCGCCAAGATTTTACCTAATGGGTATATTAGTATGGGTTTAATAGCATCACTCCATCAAAGTGTCACAAACACAACACTTAACATTTACCAGAGATTTGTTAAAACCGGAAAAGGGACAAATATCTGGAGGCAATAGGAGAACAAACTAACTCTTGCCCCGCCCCCCCCCCCTTTTCTTTCTCATGTTTCCTCATCAAGCCAATCTGCATCAGCATTGCCACGGCAACCAGCCCTGTGTCATCCATTCTATGGAAGCTAAAGGCAAGTTGCATCAAGTTTAAAGTGTGTCACTGCTGGTTGCTGCCTCATCATTCCTGGTAACTAAATTATTTGGCTTATGGTGGATGCTTTCTCAATGCCATACAGCACTGCCTACAAACAGGATATTGATGAGAACTTAAAAACTGTATGACATCATACCAAAAATATATCAATGTGAAAAATACAAGCTAACATTGCAAACATATCAATCATAGAACTCTGGACAAATGTCCTGAAATGCTTCTCCATGAAACATGACTCAAGACAAGTGACTGGTTTGCATGCAGTCATATACATGTATGTCCATATACAATGAACGTAAGTGGATTAAAAAAAAATCACTAGTAGCTTACAGCATTTATCAGAATTACTATCACCCCTTTTAAATGATCTTATCCTCACAAAAGCATCAATGTAGCTTTAAATCTTTTGAGATCACTGCTTTCCAGAAGAAGACCACTTGGAATTCAGGCTCAATGCTGCATATAAACCTACTGAGGAAAAACATAGAAGAGGAAAAGGCACATTTACCTACATGTGAACATATAACCAAATTGTCTGGTCTGGCATATTATAAGTTTATACGCTTTCCACATTGTTATCTCCGAATGGTATGGAAAGGATGGCGAAAATGTGACAACTGAGTCGAGCATTGTTAGCAATGACAGATGTTGGTCAATCAGGGATCCAGGAGGGCTGTACTTGTCATCTGCTGATGATTCTCACCTTTCAAAGATTAAATACACTTGAGTGTACCCGTCATCAATCACACATCCAAAACAAACTGCCGTCTGCCGAGACAATTATTATCATTCTTTTGTACATCTTTCCTCAAGAACCTAGCAGATTTGCCAACAGACGTACCAGATATGTGTCATTAGACGTGTTGGTTAATGACTAAGCTTTGAAGATTGCAGTTGCCTAGCAACAGGAGTCATGAAGATGCCATATACCAGTTTTGACAGTGACTCACAAGGTGCTCTAGATAGCTTAGCATGATGAACAGGTACAAATACTTGGCTACACATTACCCTTATCACAATTATGAGAACTCGGCCCCTAATGTCAAGTACTCGCTGTTTAATGTTGATATCATGGTACATCTTACACTATTGTACATGTATCATGAAAAGAAAAATGCTCCCCCCCCCCCAAAAAAAAAAGAAAAAAAAATCCAATCTGTCACTGTACACACGATATATTTTTTGAGTTCAACATGTCACAGTTATGAGGAATTGTATGACAGCGGCTGAATTCAAGATTGAGAGCCTCATTGATGGAATGGGAATTAGTATTACCTTTATTTGAAACAAAACTTCACTTTTTCCCACCTTTTGCAGGAGAAAAATTAGAAATTTTCCATCTTGGAGAAATCATACAACACATACATATAAGTTAAGAAAGGCCATAGTTTTTGCAAGTTTTTCATTTTAAAAATATCAGTGGACTCATGAAAATTGCATATCAATTGAAAAAACCACAAAATATATTGCGTATACAGTATACCTTCTACCATCAAACATTGCTATGTCAACTCAGGGGACTTGATTGTATGGCTGTTAAACAGATCTGTCACAAAAAGCAGGCAGGCAGCTGCCAAACTCCATTCTTGGTGATGAACACTGCATTTATCCTTTCATGCAAAAAACCTGAATGTGAGCAAAGGCGGTGAGTCTCCCCTCCCCGATGTGAGTGAAAATCAATCAGCCAGAAAGAGGAACTGGAGCACTATACCAGACAGCTGGGTGTCAGCAACCCCTTCTCCCACGGTAACGGTCTCACGGTCATTGTTACCCGTAACCACTGCAACACCCCCTTTCTTTTTTACGATTGCTTATGATTTTGCTGAGCGGTGCAAAAACATGTCCCTAATAATCTCCCAATATCCATCAAAACTGATGGAGGAGTCAGGGTATATCAGGAATTGCATCAGCGATACCAACGCTCCCCGGAGACTGAGTTCTGCTCCTAATGGACGATGAGCGATGGAACAAGGGGGTGGGGAACTAGTCATGTGACTTTATCTGCAAACTCACCTGACTTTTCCTTTGGTGTTCTTGAGTACCATGGCTGCATACGATTGGCTCACTCCGACGAGACTCTTTCCATCCACCTCAATGATCTGGTCGTTGACCTTTATCCTGAGAGACAGAGAGATATTCAAAGAAACAAGATAAGGTGGCAGACGTACATTACATGATAATAACACTGAATACAACACTTCTTCATCAATTTGCTCATTTAAGCTCACTATTCCTATTCCTATTCTATCATCAGTCTTCACTGGCTAATCATGAATAGAAGATTGGCAATCAATTGTTAATGTTTGATATAGAAAGGGCCCATGGGACATACGGTGCCCATGGCACATATGGGGCCCATGGCACATTTCCAGCACCCACACCAAGGGCCTGAAGTCAGGACCTACCAGTCAGACATACGGGTGCTGTTCGTTATTCCGAAGGTTTGATATTCCGAAGGTTCGTTATTCCGAAGGTTCGTTAATCCGAAACACGCAAATTCCCTATACCTAGAGGTTCGTTAATCCGAAAATGAAAAAGGATTCGTTAATCCGAAAATGAAAAAGGATTCGTTAATCCGAACATTTGTGGCGTTATTCCGAAGGTTCGTTACTCAGAAGATTTGTTCATTCGAAAATGAAATTCTGAAAAACGAACCTTCGGAATAACGAGCTGTAACCAGACATACAAGTCAATCACAAAGCCCATATGATACTGGGACTGGGGTCAACAACCTTTACTTTTGAATGAAAGATCTAAACTTTAAGTACTAGGTACTTGCTTTGGGACAGAGAAAACCTCTTCTTCTTCTTCTTCTTCTTCTTCTTTTGGGTTTGATAAAGAAAGTGCATTGTACTCAATGTTTGAGATCACACCATGAATTCTCCGTAATTCTGTAATGCACCACTTCAGAAGAAATGTGTCTGTCCATTCAGCAGAAGGATGGTAAAATGGGGGCTAACTCACAAGGATGTGTCAAGAAAAATTCATGTTGTGGGGTCATTGCCATTGTTGACACAGACTGTGGTAATGGTCAGTGCTCTGTGTCATGTAAGTTTCCTCACAAATAGAAAACAATACAATAATCCCTTAGACGATAAAGCCATATGATGAAACACCAGTCAAATGAATTTGATGCAAGAAGCTAAAAGTAAAAAATAAATATAAACAAATAAATATCTATATCTTGGCAGAAAGAAAAGAATAATTGGGGCTGAAATTTGTGAAGGTAATAGCTTTTTGTATGATAAAACAGATAAACTTACTGTACAACACAGACAGAAATATGAAATAGTTGGTATGTTTGAACAATTGCAAAAGCAATTTGAAGCAAATTATATAATAGTACAAGCAACCTCACATCAACTCAATTTTTATGTTAGCCTTCAAGGCTGTATACAGTGTACAGATACAGGGGTATATGGAGACACATAATTTGTCATTTACACAACGTAATACCTTTTGACAACTTTTTTCAGGTCTTTTACTTGTAAAATGATTTTTCAAAGGATTTTACAAGAATTCCCTTGGTGAAACAAAGATAATCATATACATTGAAGGAAAGTGTTTAAACAAGAAAACAACTTACTTTAAATCAACAGCTAAAAAAAAAAGTAGCAAGTACAATGTAGTTATTGATGAGGGTGAATTCCTTCACACAAAGTGTGCACCATTTGGGGGTTGAACATGCTTCTTGAGGACTTAATTCATTTTAGGTTTATATCTGAAATGATACAACTACTAAAAATGACCTCTGAGTAGCATTTAACCCATTGAAAATGGGCTCATTTTGCTACAACACACATTCACCATAGACACCTGCCCAAGTATACTCGGGATTCATCCTCAATGGGTTAAGCACAACAATCTTCTTCAAAAATATTGTAACTGATACGTGAAACAAGTTAGTCTACGAGGGCATCACGTACAAAACACACTGAATCCTTTCTATAGCTAAGGAGCATTTGATTACTCTTTTTTAAAATGCAAACAGGTCTGTGGGGAAATATTTACAGGTAATAAACTTCAGATGGAAATATTTATTCAAAGGGAACAGCTCAGGGGTTGGGGTCTGCCACTATTCTTACCAGAGAGGGCAGTCTTCATTGATGCATCATATATGATAGCCCTAACAGGCCTACGCACTTTCGTGCATAAGTAGCTTACTCTGCCTTTTGATAAGCTGCTTAGAAATATTTTGAATGCATTTCATCTTGCTGTTAATGTAGAACGTGATTCAATGGAGGAAGAAAGGGCCAGTTTATTGAAGCGGTCAAGTCACACAATACAAGTCAGGAAGCTGTCCTAGATGAGAAGGCTATAGGTGGGCGTAGATCTGTGCTAGCAGTCTTGGAGTATGATAGTTTTCATGAATCGTCATTATCCTTGTCTACATGGCTACCTTCCGGCCCCCTCCCTATTTTAGAGAAATCTTCCGCTGCTACAAATATGATACTGTAATGAGAACACTTCAATGGTAAATCATTCAGAGGATAATACCGTCTTCATGAATTATCTCCCTGACCCCAATCTGAACGTACACTGGCTGAGGTCTATAAAGCGTGCCTGATATGGAATAAACTTATGAACTTAATACAAACATGAGAAAAAAAATGGGCCAAATTAACTAAGGTCGTTTCAATGAAATTTACATGTATGATTTACATCAAGTAAACTGTGCATACCATGCACAGGTTACCTGTGTCATTGTGTGTTCATTATTGAATGCGCATGTTTGCAATAACTGCCTAATTCATGGGACCGGATTTAAACTACTTATGTGGATTTTTAGTAACCTGTTTCACTGTAATTTGTATATACATATTTCATTACAGGCACCTTGGGAATGTGTCCTTGCAAATTATTACTGTAAATGAACTTAGCAGAGAGGGGGGGGGGGAAGAATGAAAATGCAAATATTTCAAATTTGCTGTTTTTCAAAAGCCTCAGACGCACATCTGCAATAACGGAACAGTGATAAACGTACCTCTATTCACACACAGCGATTAAAAATGTACATGACTGAATTTATTCTCAATTGAATATGACTGTTACATTGCACTTTTTCGGTAGATGCAACCCCTAAATACTGATCGTCAGCATAATTTCCACTGGGTGAAAGAGTATGAGTAATAGATAACAATTTGTAGGACTCTGAAACTCATTACTCAAATCACCACATTAAAGGATGACACTGTTTCCGTGTAAAACATCGCATGCTTTCATCAAACACCTGCCTAATTTCCTAACCACACTGAGCTGATTGAAACAATGACACTTCCATGCTGAAACTAATGGCTTGCTTATTAAATCACATTCCACTGCCTTTGACGTTGACCAAATTACAACATTGATGTCAGATAAAATTATTACAAGAAGTAGGAATATGCTTATAACATTGTCAGAAAAAGTAAATGTAGGATTAGCTTTTCAAGAGTTAATAAATACAATGAAGATATAAACAAGGAAAAGCTAAAATGCACTGACTTAAATAAAAAGAATAGAACAGAATAGAATAGAATAGAATAGAATAGAATAGAATAGAATAGAATAGAATAGAATAGAATAGAATAGAATAGAATAGAATAGAATAGAATAGAATAGAATAGAATAGAATAGAATAGTATAGAATAGAATAGAATAGAATAGAATAGAATAGAATAGAACTGAACTGAATTGAATTGAATTGCATTGAATTGAATAAAATAGAATAGAATAGAATCTAAACGAGTTTAAAATAACAGCTGCCTTCAGAAGGAATCTAATTCTGCATTACAAGATTTTACGAAAAAAGTACTTTTCATGATCATCTGTTCTTGTAGCTGGTAAGAAAAAGAATAGGGAAAGTACTGAAATAATTTTTTCCTCTTTATTCCATCAACATTTTTTTTTTCTCACATATTCTGTCATTTTCTTTTTCTCCTAATATCAAGTCATTCTCAAGTCTTCTTGACAGGAACAATTCCTCTTTTTTTCGGAAATGTCACATAAAGGTTGCAACTCAATTTGTGTCATTGGTAACATACTTGGTAACTGGTCAAATGGTGTAAAGCAATAAACAAAACAAAACAAAAAGAAAACAGAGTCTAATCATTGGCACAGAAGCACTTGAGAGTTGACTACAATTTAATCGTTTGGAAGTTGATATAATGTTAAGTCTATTTGTGATGCATTAACATTCCCTGTCAGTCATAATTGCGGCATTAGCGTAATGGACAGAAATGAGAAAAACATGTGGACACATCCTTGGGAAGACCTCATGTAGTTTACACAGAGAAAGGAGTCAGCCTTCACATTTTGCCTGACATTTCCACCAAACTTCTCCACAAAATGTCACTCTCAAAGCCTTATTACCTGAAACTTCTCTACCAGTATCACTCTAAAAGCCATATTACCAGAAACTTCTCTTCCAACATCACTCTAAAAGTCTTACTATAAGCTGGCATCCATGCTAAAGTTGACTGACTGTATACCATGTATTAAAGGAAAACATGAAACAAAAAGAATGTGGTTAAAAGAAAACAGTGCACCTAGAAAAGTTCACAACATACATATTTTTTTTAAAAGGAAATCGGAGAGCAATTGTAAGACTCAAAGACCATGAGGATACTATAATTCTGACTAGCACTCCTGCCCTAGCAACTTTATGTCTCTTTAATGGCAACTCTGGAGAAATTTGGTTAGGTAATAACAACTTTTACTTTGTAGACTTCCTCTGTAGACAGATAGAACAGAAAAGCTGATCATGATATGATGTCACTTTTGCCAAATTACACTGATCTATAATTCAGTTTTCATCATTGAAATACAATCAAGCTCCATTTTTACTGACACGAAAGGTGTCGGTACATTAATTTGATTCTGTCTCTACATCAGCTTTCCCCTTATGGACAAAGCATCATTAGATCTGTTTTTTCCTATCCAAAGCTGATCAACAGTTGATGCAAATGATGATTATGTCATAATGACTATAGAATCTATGTGTGTCCCAGTAAATAAGATATTGTCTATACCCAGAGCTACTCTCTGCAAAGAAATTATCCCATTGCATGTAATAGGTTGAAAGTTCAAAATGTTTTCCTGAACATGAGACCTGGGGGCTGTTTCACTAAGCTCTAAAATCATCCCCAAGTTTTATTTGACTGATCTAAGGCCGGGACAATTTGGAAACAATATCCTGTGCTCACAATGACACATTCTAGAATGCATCATGAATATCTATGTATCATCCCAAACTAGATCTGGGGCCCGTTTCATAAAACTTGTTATCAGTGACAACTGCCACATTTCTGTGACAAATTTGCTCTCAGCCAATCAGATGCAAGGATTTCAGTAGCTTGTCACATCTATGACAACTTGTCACTGATGACAAGTTTTATGAAATGGGACCCTGATCTGAATCTGTTCCAATTGTGGGTTCACTGTTTAGCTATTAAAATTAATAGACAAATAGTTCCCATTTTAGTGAAACAGGGCTCTGATTGATGCTTAAAACACTTTTTTTTGACCAAGCAGTAAAGCCCCTCATAACCATGCAGACGTCAACTGAACTGCGTTCATCTCTTACAACTTACAACACCTGGATTCAAGTTTTTTTGTGATGTCCGTTGCTCAGTCAGACAAGCCTTAAACAGCTAGATTCAAAGCATTGATAGCAAAGTAGTGCAAAACACCATTGTCCATGGGCAGTCTTAATGGGAATCCATGGACAAAAGGACCTAAACTGGTGGTCCTAAATCAATGTGGCAATTAACCCTTTGATCCTGAGGTAACAAGCACCCTGCACTTTACCTTCACAGGGAGATCACAGTTAAAAAGAGAAAAGGTCAAACCTAATCTTCCTGATATTTTTTTGTTTGTCGTTTGTTTGTTTGTTTGTTTGCTTTTTGCATCAAAGTTCTAAGTGATGATTACACAGCATTAATCTGTAAAGAGCAGTGATGAAAATTACATGAACAGAGGTGATTGAAATTCCTGCAGAACCCCAACGGGCAAATTGCTCGCTACATCCTTTGTGATTGCTAATGTGCCCTTTCTTTAAAACAAGGGCTTTCTCTTGTTAAAAAACAAACAAACAAAACCAAACAATAAAGCATTACCTCATCTAACAGCAATTGATGTGAAATGCATGTACATGAAACATGAATTTTCCCCCAGCTTGTCTCCATAAGGGCACAATACCGATGCATTAGTCAAATGACTTGCTGCAATCATGACAGACACATCATGATTTGGCAACCAAATGAGCTGTCACTTTCACTTTGGAAGAATTGACACTTTTTGAGTACCACCTCTCTTCCCCTTTCACTTTGGAAGAATTGACACTTTTTGAGTACCACCTCTCTTTCCCCCCCCCCCCCTTTCTCTTCTGGCACCAGAAGAGTCCAACTGAGTCCAACAGGATGGCTCTTTTGTCTACATTTTGTCAGCTGAGAACCAGAAAGGTGCTATTGCATTCTGAAATTTGAGTGAAAATAAAAACAAAAATCAATTTACATGAAATAAAAAGTTTATTTCATCAAGACTGGGGTGATTTGTAACCATTTTTGCAAATATTGGATAAAACAGCGCTCTTGTAGTTTTGATTTCTAACAACTTCTGAAAATGAAAATAATTCAAAATTGCCATCATAATGTAGAGGAGATCAAGCTCTATAATATGATACCAATAACTCAATACCCTCCCCCCCCCCCCCAAAAAAAAAAAAAAAAAAAAAAAAAATATATATATATATATATACATATATATATATATATATATATATATATACATGTATATAGTCCTACATATATATATGATAATGCCCTTATGGTTCTCAGCCGATGTTTTTTTGGTTCTTTTTTTTTTTTTGGTTCTTTTTTTGCATTCAGTGTGATTAAACAATCATCGTTTATATGTATTAACAATGAACTGAACCAAATAAAGTGTTGCATTCTATTGCTGACCTATGCCTTATGATGGAGAATTAAAGGAGACCTCCGGATAATTTTCAGATTTTTACATTTGAACAACTATAAATTAGTTATACAGAGGACAGAGTTTCAGAATTTGTGATGATTGGGATGAAAAATTAGAATATTTTCAAAATTTAAAACAAATTGCAATGAACAAGGATGATGACATGGCAGAGTCACCATAAGAATGCATGAGTTGGGGCTCAAGAAGCAGAACAAAAGAAGAAGGCATGCATAGATTATACACAGGTGAACTCGCAAGCAAGCAGTATTGTAATGGAATTACACTGCTACATTTCTGAAATATGTGAACCTCTGTATGTCATCATCCTTGTTCAGTGTAATTTGTGTAAGGTTTTTCAAAGCATTGTTTCTCTGCTCGAGAACCACAGTAAATTCCACAAATCTATACATGGAGTTGTCGATTTATGTACTACATGATGTGAAATTATGAAAATCGTCTGGAATATCCCTTTAATGAAGCTCCGCATTGTTTGGTTTTGTGTCTTACCCATGTTTGCTTAAAAACAAATAAATAAATGCAATGTGACATATATTAAGAAAAAGTTCTTATTTTTGCATCATAGAGAAATATTGCAGGATGTCTGATAGAGATGTAAATACAAGAGTAAGTGTTTCAAGATATTCTCTTTGGTTCTCTGTTGAACAGACAGAATTCATACCGAATTTTTTGACTCTCAATTCTAGGATGTGCGAGTTATTTGGAGTTTACCAACTGGAGATGATACAAAAGGTCTCAATTGAATTCAGCTTACTGAGAGAAGACTTACAGATTCACACAGAATTCTGTATCATCAATGTCACTTATAGAGGGAGCTATACATAATTAACCTGCTTGAGTATTTGATTTTCTATACACCTGACTTTCAAGTACATACATTATCTCTGAGATTGAAGGTAGAGAAAATTTAAATAGGAAAATGTGACAACCATGAATGCTGTCTAGGAGAAGACTTGAAAACAGCAGAATTTTAGAGTCTATGAAGTACATACTAAATATCATATTTCTTGCAGAAGCGGTAAGTCTTAAAACATATTGTATCCAGCCTTTTATGCGATTCACCTAAGATACTGTAAATAAATGACTGTCTGACGTACATCTGCAGTTTGGTTTATGACAAGGTTGACTGCTAAATCTACACCAATACTCTGCAATTGTGACCGTGCACCTCAAAACGAACATAAAGTAGCACACACTGAATTTGCGTGAGGACTGAAAATACAACTATAGATGTAAGTGAAATGGGTCAACCTTGCTGAACTTGACTTTTTCATATTTTCTGAAAGAGCAGGTCTTCTTTTACATTATGCTTAAATTTGGTACCATAAAACGGGCAGGAGAGTGTGTTTTTTAGCAGTTTATCTCGAACATTTTTGGTAGAATAGTGTGATTAGGTGTGTCTTTAGAATCCCTTTTTCATTTCTGAAAAAAACCTTGTCCACACTCTTCACTTTCAACTCTAATAACTTTTGAAAGGATAGGGCTACTGATTTGAAAGTTGGCATTAATTATGGACAGAATGTGTTAATGAGGCCTGCTTAATTTCAGTTTAATCTGATAATCCCTTCATTGTTGTTACTCTGGTGGTTTACTTCCTGTTTTTTGTCCCATTCATCACACAGCCAGCACGGTTTGGTATTAAGATTAAGCACTTGAATAGACACTGTACTTCAGAGCCTCTTTTCTCAGTTCACGCTTTTCCTGAGTTTGTGCTTTCTTTCCAATATTTAGATAGGTTAGGAGAGTCCATTTGATTTGAGTTATACATAATTTTAAAGCTTAAAGTCTGCTCTTTCAGAATATAGTCTTAACTAAAAAATCATGTCTGGCGACTTTTTGTTTGTTTCGAGGTGCATTGTCACAATTTATAAATGTATATTCATAGAGTCAATACAATTACAAGTCTCGAGAAAACTTGTGTTTAGAATGGATGCTTGAGACTGTCTCCCATTCCTATCATTGTATCCTACCCCTATTGTTGCATCCATGATCAAATCTTATTGCTCACTCATTCTTTCTGATATGTTTTGTTTCGTTTATCATGATGTGTCAGCGTAAGGTTAAGATATGCTCAGAAGGATATGGAACTTAATACATCACATAGATTCACCCAATTTGAAAAAGAAAAATCACCCAAAATTTTCTCCTCATATCTCTTAACAAACAGGATCTCTGAACTTCACATTCCCTTGATTTAGTTATTTGCTCTCCTTTTTTTTTCAATGTACAAGTCTAGTCTCCATCGCTTTTTTGAAATATAATTTGATGCTTTTGACTACATGTAGATCTTTCTGATAGCCCATGGTAAGAGCAAAAACACATCACAGTACTATCACTAATGGGACTGATAAAAATCCTAAAAACTTGATTATCAAAAATGAAATATTGGGTAGAGTCCTCATGATAGGTCAACAAGCTCTTGAAACTTTAGACATTAGAAGTTAAATCAGGCATCTCAGCGGATCACAAAATTTCACTTCAATTCACTTTTTCCACACGAGGAGCTCATAACGCCTTAAATTTCCTCCCTAAAAAGATGGCCTATTTTCAAGACTTCTCACTGATTGCCTTTCTAGAATATGAGTAAATTAAAGCCATTCTACCCTTCCCTTTATTAGAAGGCCTCACTAGATATTTAAGGACACAGACCTCAATAAGACTAAAAAAGAAAAAAAAACTTTCACACTGATTCACGTTGACAGGAAAATGTCGAAAAGGTGTTGGGCTCACCTTCCATCCCGCTGGGCGGCGCCGTTGGGTGTGATGGTCTTGATGAAGATGCCCAGCTTCTCCAGCCCAGCGTCCGCACCCACTCCCATGCCGATGATGCTGAGACCAAGGCCGTCCGAGCCTGGAGGAGGAGGAGGAGGAGGTACAAATGTAAATGGACAGACAAATAAGAAGACAATCATCAGCAAGATGGGATGATGCAACCAAAAAAACAAAAAAAAAAGAAGCAAAAAGAACACACATTCATTCATCTGGGTCTGTCTTGTTTTTCTAAACATCTATCTGTCTGCATATCTGTCAGTCTGCCTGTCTGTCTGTCTATCAATCAGTCTCTCTGGCTGCATTCACACAGAAAAAATAGTGCAATAATGATCTTGATCTTGAGGTTTGGATTCTGTGACCGTTCAGATGAAAAGAATTTTTCCACTAATTGCCGATCGTGATAATTTTTAGACCAAACTGCACATGCCTGAAATCTACCAAAATGGTGACTTTGCATTGCCTTTGTGTTTATGCACTATTTAATCACGTGTGCTATGAACAAAGGATAAAAAATCTTTTGAGCATTTTCATTATTCTTTTTTTTTTTTTGCTCCAGCATTCACACACTCACTGCGGTGCAAATGATTGCACTATGTCTCAAATCATCGTGATAATTTCTATCATAATTAATAACACTTCTTGGGATTTGGATTGTAATGCTGATTGCGCTACTCAGTCAGGTTTTCGTGTTCACACTTGCAAACATCCTTCAATACAGTTACATCATGACGCAAATCCTAAGATTAGTATCCTACATGTACTTCTTCAGGTCAGTGTGAATCCAACTTCCATCTCCCACGACCTATCTATATCCAGAAGATACCTGACTCTTTATACTTGTTTATTCTTTTCTATGCTGATTGCTTGTCATATCTTGTGTTTCAATATCCTCTTCTCTCTCCATGTCGGGCCGTTTCCCACTTAGTTCGCCCCCGGATGTCAATATATTTCTTTCCATCCTCACTTCTGTATCTCGGAAAAGTTCCCCCTTTTTCCCCCCGTCTCACTTGTTCTAACAACTTGGCGCTAGGTGATAGCAGAAGCTAATACACCAACTCTTACTTTGTCTCATATTTTTTTCCAACTACTTTGCCGTATCTGTCTCCATCAGAAGTTTGGTTTCGTATCTCTTCCTGATTAGTTGCCACTGTCTCTCATCTTCATTAAAACCCAAATGAGTCTACCTCTTCCATTCTACCTCTATTCTCTTTTCCTACCTCTCCTTTTCTCTCATTTATAGAGTCATTATCTTCTTGTCTTTCAGCACTCCTAAAATACTAACAGCAGTCTTTGTACAACGACTCATCAACAATGACTATTCTCGTGAACTTCAGAAAGGTACATCTAAATGTAGCACACATCAATGCTGCTATACTAGACAAAAGAATGGCTTATTAACCAGATGAAATCCCTCTACTAGACTTCACATTTATATAGCGGTAACTTTTATCATGCGCAACTTGTCATCATAACATCATGATGAGGTCATCAAATATCAATTCTTCTGTTTAATTCTCCAGACTCTAAGCATTATGATGAAATATAAATGTTCCCATTAAATAGTCATGTATCAAAGGTAAGAAAGCTCGCCATCAGACTGGCATGCTTTCAAGAAAGTCGACATCAATAAAAGTTGGGATGCAGTGAAGCAGAAAGAATAGTTAAGCAAACAAAAGTATGCCAATTTGAGTGAAAAGCACACAAGAGAACATACTGCATCTAACTTATCTTTATTTTTGCCCCAAATAATTGTTGTTTTTTAATATCAGGGTTTACAAAAAACATGAAAACATTAAATCTACACTATGTGAAACTAACTTTCATGTTATGAAATTTGTAAGGAAAATTTTTTGGATCTTTCTGTTGTTTTCACCAGGTTTTCATATTGTAATCTAATATTTTCCAATTCCAGGTCTAACTTGGCACAATCACAAAAAAGACATACTTTTGTTATAAAAAAGACCTACTTCTAATTCCAGAACATTTTAAGACTGAAATTTTGACTGAAAATAGTTAAAATCTCATATTTGGCTTTTACGTAAATAACTTTTTTGATTCGCAGTTTCCCAGTTCATGGTGTTCACTGTTGTCGTTGTTGTTGTTGTTTGTTTTTTAGGGCAAGATTGTGGTAGGTCAAATAACAAAGACTGACGTATTTGCACCCAAAACTGAATCCACTTTCTTAAAATCTACTTGAAAATTCGTCATAATAAGAGCATGCTGATTTAGTTAATTTCTTGCTTGTAAGCTATCGAGAATTGCTTCTTCAATTCTTGTGTTATAATTGTTGACATTGCTCTGGAAGCAGTAAAAGAAGGGGGGAGAAACTGTGAACCCAGAGCAAAGAGTTGTACAGCACTCACCCAAAATTTTTGAACACATCACAAGGTAACAAAATTTGGTAAAAAATGGTGATTAACCTGTTGAGGACTGGCTGACATTGCTACAGCATGCATTTACCGTAGACACTTGCCCGAGTATACTCGGGACTGGTCCTCAATGGGTTAATGGCACAAATTTTCAACATTTAATGTTGAAAGACAATAAAACCAAATGCTGGAATTTGGGCTTGTATCTATCCTAATATGCCTGTCTAGCTTTTTTTTTTTATCAAGCTGGTAATCTTCTCTTCACTTATCTCCCTTGGTACACACAAAACCATGCACATCATACTAATTACATTATGAGATTAGAGCAGAGTAATTAAGACATGGGACACAAACAACGTTGGGTCCATATTAAAGATACTTTTGAAGAACCAGGAAGTTCACTAAGAGTAAATATGGTCTGACATATATTCTAAGTTTTGTCATTGTTACGATATATCCTGTACATCTGATGATATTAAATGATTTCATCATCGAATAGTTTTGAGGAGGAAGTTTTCGTGTCACAACTTCAAGCGGAGGGTCTGACAAATTGAGCAGTACAGAGGATGCCGGTGGCATTCTTCTCTTAAACGTTGCTACTCTGACAGTCTAGACTGCCCTTGCGGCCCCCTCTGGGCATAAGTCGCTATCAGGTGTGCAATGTGTCTTGAAGTACTTGGCTGTTCAAACAGTGGACTAGAAGTTGGAGTGGCCAGGCCCTCCAGAATCCACTCTCCTCCCTGCGTTTTGCATGTTGAGGGGGAAAAGCTTCTTGTCCCGCTCCGCATCCCATCAACAAATGTTGCGAGTTTGTTTATTTGTTTGTTTGTTTCATTTCCATCTGAGAATGGATGTTAGAGGCGGGACCACTTCACACAGTTGAACACCCTGCTCTTTGCAATGAATGATCTTTTATGTGCATAATTTGTGACTCTCTCACACGAGACCTCCATTTTATGTCCTATTCAAGGGACAGTGTTTTGCCTCTTACTAGAGGGGACAGTATGATTACACACAACATAGCTCAGTGGGACTCGGGAATCAAACCCGGGTTCTTTGGTCCTTTGGATCGTGAGGGAGACACGCTACCGACTAAGCTTACTCACCACCCTGAAAGGGAAAGAAAGAAGTCCTCAGACAATCCTAGAAGTTACAAGTCAATACTCATCGTGTCTGCAGATGATGTATTTCAACTGTTTGGCCAATATCAGAAAGAGTATTGCCTATCCCTCTTTTGTTTGCCGGGCTGCCCTTTCATGGGTAGAAAAAGGAGCACATATGATCAATATATTTTAATATCAAATTCACATGGCTCTAAACATTTATCTACCACCGGGTGCTGGGGTGATGCAGTCAATTCACCTGTTGCTATGGTTACTTGTTGCCATAGAATTATAGCAGACATGAGGTTCAAATAACTAATATTCCAACACAAGGCCACAGTCACCCTTTATGAGGTATAGCCACCACTATAATCACACAGCTTTTGAGGAAGAAAATAAAGCATAAACCAAATTTCCTCAAAGATGACATCATGGTTTGCGTTTAATATGACACATTACCATGGCAACCTGTAAAGAGAGATGAGGATCACTAAATTGCCTTCAAGTGCTAATTTCACCGCCCACGTAAAGGCCACCTGATCTACATAACCACCATCTTGCATTCAGTTCCCATTGGAATTGATATCTTTATAAGTGCTGTCATAGCCAAAGGAAAGAGGTAGGGGTTTTATTCACATGAAGTAGAACATGATCTTCCAATTTCCAATAGATCGCGAGCAAATCTTTGCAGAATTTGCGATATCTAGGTTATGGGATTATTTGTGTCGATGGGGGGGGGGGGGGGGAGGGGTAGGAGAGTGGGAGATTAATGTGTAAAGTGCATCGTGCTGAACTGGAAATGTTTGGAACAGATACAAACATGTGGACATTACTGCTCAATGAAAGGTGGGGCAATTTATTTGGCTCAAGGTAATGGACAATTCTCATCTGCAGATTTATGAAATCTCTCACATAAATTTCCGAGGGGTGGGCATGAAGTAATTGAAATTGGATAATTCAAAACTCGAAGATAATTAGCAACAGACACAGTAAACCAAGAGGATTCATAGATGATGTTTGTATTTCTTGTCAAAATAAGATTATTCATGATTGAAATTACTACTTAAGTCAAATATCTTGGGCAAACATCCATTAGGAATTGAAACAATTCAAATACAGACAGAGAGAAGGCATCAATGGTAATCAATTTGAAGTGTAGGCTCGCTTTACCATTGGTTTCAGTATCTTGTTTCTATATCATCATTAAGACAGTGATTCTCATTCTTAAAATTTGTTATGAACTTAAAGGAGACCTTCGCATGATTTTTAGATTTTTACATTTGAACAACTATTAATTAGTTATACTAAGGACAGAGTTTCAGAATTTATGATAATTGGGATGAAGAATAAGAATATTTTCAAAACTTAGAACAAATTGCAATGAACAAGGATGATGACATTGCAGAGTCACTATAAGAATGCATATAAGTTGGGGCTCAAGGAAGCAGAACAAAAGAAGAAGGCATGCATAGATTATACACAGGTGAACTCGCAAGCAAGCAGTATTGTAATGGATTACACTGCTACATTTCTAAAATACAGTGTACATATATGTGAGCCTCCTATGTCATCATCCTTGTTCAGTGTAATTTGTTGAACATTTTTCAAAGTATTGTTTCTCTGCTCAAGAACCACAGTAAATTCCACAAATCTATACATGGAGCTGTCGATTTATGTACAACATGATGTGAAATTATGAAAATCATCTGGAATGCCCCTTTAATGGTAGATTTACCCATAAACTTGTGCACTTGTTTGTCAGCTTTTTTTTTTCTTTACCTATTACTTATTCTTTTTCTCCTTTTTCTTTCTCTTTCTACTTCTCTTTTTCTTTTACTTCTTTGTCCTTTCTACCTTGCTATTTTAGCTTTTATATAAGTGTGTCATCCATACTTACATGTATGTACTTTGTGTCCTATGTATCTCCATTGTAAGATACACTCACAATGGTATTTGTTCCCCCAAATCCACAGTTACATGCTGTGCTTTTTGTGGTTTCTTCACATTTCACATTTTGTTGAGAATAGTCTTTTATGTGGACCTCGTACATTGACACACTTTCTCTTATTACATTTTGTATCTTTTTTGTTTGTCCTTTTTTAGCATTACTCCTCCAAGTGAAGTGAAATATGAAAATAAATGTGCTAGAACTGTCCACTGAGTCTCCAGGGGAAGACCAGTGCAGTTACAGTAATTCATTTCAGTAAGATCAGTCAACACAAATATTGAAAAAGAAAACATATAAGACAAAAATTCTTGGAAAATAAACAAAGAATGAAGGGAAAGATTATGTCCAACTTCAATGATGATCAATTTATGCCATCCAGCTCAAGACGGAAGTAACCCGTCTATATGCCCGGGAAAATACATTCTTTGACATCAACACTTGTTTTGTAACCATCTATCAAGATTTTCTCTTTGTGTATTTGTCTTTTTCTTTTTTAATGACGTAAGTCTTCATGCAATTCAGTCTTATGACCGCGAGACATGAATATTGGCATAAAATAACCAGTTATCTATCCATCACAAACAGTATTGGGGCAAAGAGAGTGAGAATGAGAAAGGGTAGGAGAGAGAGAGAGAAGAATAGGTGTGGCATCACTACATAAGACTGAAGAAAAATGCAGGACAAAAACAAAAATAATCTTAAAATAGGAGAGCTGCAACAATAACATGCCAGAAGAAGTCTTTCATTCCAAGTCAACAGAAGAAAGCAGAAAGGTTACTGGCTTCAAGTGGAGACACTTTGCTATTTTTAAAGCAACTGACTCAAATGTTAATCAATGCCATAAATAACGCTGAGCTTTTAATAGCCAGGCGCAACTTTCTTTTGCTTCTTGCAGTATCATATTTTACGCCCTAACAGAAATGCACAAGACGACGAAGTTTTTCTTTGAATCTTACCCATGCATGAATAAGATGTAAATCTAGGCCTTATCAAGTTCCTCTTACTTTAACAAGGCCATTGCTGCTCTCTGTCAAAAACCTAAAACAGCATAGCTTTGATTCTTTCAAAAACATTTACAATCGCACTGCCCGTTTTACAGAAATTTAGACAAGCAAAATCAGGCCAATTATTCGGTTTCCATTTATGTGCTTTCAATCACTTCAAAGACCCAGTTTCTTATTCAGCATTAACCATTCAAATCTCTGGTAGACACCACTCAATTTACAGAATGGTTTTGAAGGGTCTTTTTTCTTTTGTTATTATGCTGCTTTTATATTGCTTTTTTTTTTGTGCTAAAATACATTTTTATAGTAACATCACATTTATTCACTCTGAGCATGATATTGTTCAAGAGAATAACTCTCTTTCATTCACAAGCTATTCGTACACCAACAAAAAGACAATTTTTTCACTTCTGTATTTCTTTATCAATCTATGTTTTGTTGTTGTTGTTGATGTGACAGTAGACGCTGGATTATCACATCATCATAAATGCCAGCCAACCTAGTGTCCATTTTGCCATCGCGGTATAACTGGAAGGGCGTAACTAGGAAAATGATGCATCTACCACTACAGCCTTGAGCGTTATACCATCCTCACAAAATATATGACTGATGCCAGGGTACTATGGTTGCCATGGCAACTAAGCTGGAAGATGAATGATGATAGGGGGAGGGAGGGGATCAGTGTTGAGCCTATATCTTGTGACTCGCTTCTTTTCTTCTTCAAAGGTCAGCTGTCAACAGCATGCACGTCTTGATGCTTGTTCCATTTGATCACCGGCTATTAATGCCATTTCATCACATTTATTCTTGTTCCAAACGGCCCGGAGGGTCTAGAATCAACCCATCTACATGTAATTTTCATCATCTTTAATCTGCAAGAAAACAGCTCGTATCATGACTACAACATGACATCTAGGTTGCCATTAACCTCATACAAGTTCCTACTATGTCCTCTATCACAATCTAACAATCATTTTCATCTGCACACTCTGTTTTGCTCACCTCTTTTTAAAGTTTGTATTCACTGTGAAATTGTTTACATTTTCCCCCTTGTCAATTTTAATGGTCCTTCTGGCAGAGTGTACACTGAAATAATTGCGGTATTTGGCACAAATGCATGCAGGCCCAATTGCAGTACCAAAAGTGGGGCCAGCCCGGGGCCAGCCTGAGGACTTCCTTTAGTTGATGAAAGAGCAAGCAGACCCATATGCACGGCCAAGCCCACTCGGCTGGACTATAGAGATCAATGGGGGAAAAAATGTTTTCATATATGCACAGCACCACTACAATGAAACAATGAAAAACATGAGAAAGAAAAATTCACTCCCCACGCCTTGACAAGGCAATGTAAATGTAAAAAAAAAAAAACACACAAAAAAACCTACATTGTAGGCAGGCCTCAGACTGGTCCGCCACCTTCAACACGGTGGTCTTCAAACGGTTTCTTCATATGAGGGGTATTGGCACAATGATGTTAACTACTTAAAAGCTGTTATTTTCCTGTCCTGATATTTTTGTGATTAAGTAAGTCACAGATACTTCTGCGAGATGTTGTTTACGTGATTTGACACTGAGACTATCATAAGTGCACACCACGTTAAACATCCATGGCGCTATTTCTTGTGTTGTTCAATTCATGGCCCGACAGTGATTTGAATGCGTAATTTTTGACAATCAAACCCTCTCAACCAAATAAAAAAGAAGAAAAAAAAAAAAACTTTTACAGTAATTTTTTCATGTTTTCCATAGTACATGTATTTCGCTCTTTTCTTCCTGCCTTCCCAGAAGCAGTGAGCGAGGACGCAAGTTGAATTACAGGAGTTGACTAAGACCCACCATGATACGCCCTCAGTTATTTCGGCGGAGTTGTCTGGAATCTGTCCGGCGATAGTAGATCATCGAAGATGCAGAAAAGTGCAACGCTGCCCAGGGAACGGCCAGTTTTATGAGGCATTCCATACTCCGCTTTGAATTGGCATTTAGGTGACCAGAAATTGAAGACTTGCCGCACCCCGACCGACAGTGGTTATCCCTCGTTCTCGTTGCCATCGGCGACAGAGGAAGAATCGACGGCCAATCATATCGGCAAATTGGAGATTGATTAGGCCGTAGCCACGACGTGCGCTTTAATGTCACTCTTTGGAACATGTGACTAAACCCCCTATTGCCTGCATGGTGATTTCCTGAAAATATATAGTAGACTACAATTGTCTATTCTTGTGATATTATCTATCTCTCTCTCTCTCTCTTATTTCTGTTTTTTTTTTTCTCCTTTACCTCGGCAAAAACTGGTTCCACGCGTAATGTGAAACTTCCCTCCAGAAAGAACCATTTCTGGGAAAACAGAACAGGTAGGCATCAATTACTGGACTGTTTGATAAGATCCCATCACAAAGAGTAAGCATGATAGTGCTTCTCAAAGTTTCTCAAAAACATTTGTTCTTTTTTCTTTTAAACTCTCACTCACTCTCACTCTATCTCTCTCTCTATAGCTGTATCCATTTCATACTTCTGTTCGATGTCTTTTCACTGAAGTTTAATTGTGAAATTCTATAACTTTTTGCATACATTCATCACAAGTTGGCACCGTCACCACTGTCTACGTCTATCTTTGCAGTGCTTTTCAAATATATGTAAGGTATATTTGCATCACCATAAGATTAATGGTAAAAAAATAGAGAGAATGGTGCATTTTCCTAATTGCATTCTACCTAAAAGAAAAAAAGATATATATCATGTGTGAGAAGAAGGTAAAAGCAGGATTAATGTCATGGGAAAATTACTGTTTTATAATTGCTTTGTTCACACTATCACCTGCTGAGCCATTGTAGTTCTGTGGATGGGATCATGGACTTTGGTTATGAGGTCGCTGGTTCAAATCCACCAGCAGCATTGGTTGTGCCCCTCGGCAAGGCACCTACTCCTCATCACTAGTTCTTACTGCTTAGTATCATTTTAGAATAAAGGACATTGTTTTAAACCTATGGATGTGAAAAAAACCAATGAAAATTGAACACATGTGCACTTACAGAACACTACTTCATATCTTCAAAGAATATCTTTAAGACAGAACCTTGAAAAAAGACAGGCAATGAAATTGAAGCTTACAATCTGAAAATGACATAGAGTGACCACTGGGATATAAAGAAAGAATGGTGTCGCTGCTGGACGTCGCCATTCACAATTTGAGTATGATAGATAGATGACACAAGAGACAGTACTCCTTTTGTTGTTCTTCTTCTTTCTTTCTTCTGTCATCATGCCTCTCTGACAGGAGTCATTTCGTCCCATGTGGTCAGAATTACAATCAATCCGAGGAAGGCAAACTTCCCAGCTGTCGTCAGAAGCCGACACTTCCAACGGGCGGCTTGATGTCTTCCTGCCCGAGGGGGGTTACATGCGCATTTGTGCAAAGCAATATCCTACGAGTCACAGTCCTTTTTCGTAATCTATACCTGGTCGATGTTAATGAAGGAATCAGTTCCCGGTAAATCAAACTTTGATGCCTCGGCAAATGAGTGAAAAGAAGAGAACCCCACTGGGGAGTTGTTGCTTTTTTCTGTATGGGGCTTTAAGATGGAGATACTATACATAGAGCTGGACATGTGGGGAATCTCTCTGCTTCATAAATTGTCCATTTCCGTCCAAGATAATCTTTGTCCACTTCCGTTCAATATTGATGTTTGACCGTCTCTCTCTGCGTAAGGCAATCTTTGACCACTTCCACCCATGAAAAGCTTTGACCACTTCTATCTACGGTAATCTTTGGCCACTTCTATCCTTGAAAGGCTTTGACCATTTCCATTTGAGCCAATTCTTGTATTCATTTCAATTTGGGGAAATCTTTGCCCACCTTCCATCTACCAGAATCCTTGACCATTTCCACAAAAGGGAATCTCTGATTACCTTTATGACTTATTTATCTTTATACAACGTCCAAGTAGATCCTTGTAATTTGATTGGAGGATTGTTGGTCACGTGATATTCAATAAGTACTCCATTCAGCGCGCCGTGCAATTTCGGTTCTATTTTTGCGTGCAACTTGGTTCGATTTTTTCGTTCTATTCCACGGTTCGAGAAATTGTACGGTACTGCGTGTACTGTGTGTTGCATATTGAGGATCGCATGCAGCTAGCGCAGTGTACGTGTGCGGTACATGCATGCGCGTACGTAGGCCTTCGTAGTGGTAGTGTACGTGTATGAGCGCTAGGCTGTGACCTGTATCTAAACGCCCTGATTGCACAAGCCAGAAAGAGAATCGCAGTGGATCCACATGTAAGTATGGCTATATTTTTCATACATATATAGACTTCTAGGCCTACTTAGACCAAAAAGATCTACTTGGACGTTGTATAAATCAAATAGTGTATGGTCTTTACTCGTGCAATGGAACGAGATTTCGCACTCGGTGAAAGATGAGGCGCTCTATTCAACTCGGCTTCGCCTCGTTGAATAGAGCGCCTCTATCTTTCACCTCGTGCGAAATCTCGTACCATTGCACTCGTGACCATTCACTATTTGTATACCAACTTACTCTTTGCTCTCTTCAATAAGAAAGAAAAATAACCAGTTGAGGGTGGTTTGATTTTGCTACAGCACGCATTTCCCATAGAAGCTTGCCCAAGTATACTCGGGACTCGTCCTCAACAGGTTAAGATATTAAACCCCTTCACTGTAGAAAATGCCAGTCATTTATTTTCTTTTCTTTGTCCATAAATGGTATAAGATAAAGTACCACTGCTCCCTAACTTTGAAAGTGAAAACCACTTGCTTTGTTAAAGGTTGGGCTAGGATATTGATGGGATGGACAAGGGAATAAATGCAATGAAGATTTACTGAACTTCTGTTGAAACAAGTCAGAGGTTTATAAAAGCTCAATTGTTTTACGGGGAACACAAAATAATGCACATGTATTACCCTATGATCTGTCTTTCTGAGAAACAATCATTCTAGAACATCAAACTCTTAGATAAGATATATGAATGTGCATGTATAGATAAATATACATTATATACATTTATACATGAACAGATACAGATGATAACTATAAATACATAAACACAAATTCATAGGTAAACATATACCTGTACCGAGATACATCTTATATTTTGCCAAACCTTAGAAATTTAGGTAAAGGCAACATATCGAGAGAAATAACTGTATACACAAGACTTCAAAAAGAGTCAAAGTGTTTGGTCTACAGGTTCAAAATTAAAGGAAAGAGGAAGACAAATGGAGATTATTTGTATTACTGCATCAGAATTTATGACCATCATATTCTGATAAATCTACATTTCTGCAGGAACGTGAAATGATCGAGATTTCCAATTTAAAAGAAGACTCGGCTGTCCCTCTTGGGGTATAACGAGAGATTCTTCCCACTTGCCTTTATCTGTGGGCAGGATTCTAAAGACTGTGAGCACTGAAATAAAAACCAAAGTCCTTCTGTAATACTGGGTCTCAATAATGAACTCAGATACACATACGTAGGTGTAATCAGCAAAAGCTGGGTTTTCTCCCTCGGGAAATAACAGAAACAAAAGATGGGGATAAAGTTGGACAAATCAATTTGTGACACATATAAAAGAATAACCACTTTTCTGAAAGCCTATTCACTTGAGACAATCATATCTCTTTATATCAGTATGGCACGGCTGCCTTCCTGTCTTGCTGTTCTATTCAAAAAGTAATACAAGTCTCTGCAATAGAAATACTTCCTGAATCCATTCACAATCATTGAACAAACTAAACTGCCGAGGTAAGAGGAAATGCAACAGGTGCCAAATGGGCGACTCGGCCACTCTGCACCAAAGAGTGCTGAGAGGAGTGGCCTTATAAAGCGTTAATCTAGCTACTAGGGGGCCACTCGGAGCACTCAGCATAATTGGCCAAGAGTCCCGCCGCTTCCCACATTTGACATTTACGGTGCAGCATGAAGGACATCATGGCATCACAGCTGACCACTGGAATAAAACGCTTAACACTTTGTGTACTTTGAGCACCTACTGTTACAGAAAAGAAACGTAGCACTGCACACATTGTTCAAAGTCTCTGGCACGGAAAGTGTTACCTGACATCAGAATGACACATCCAGCTAAGAAGCTCACAAGATGGACATACAGTGTATGAAAAAAAAATAATAATTACAGCCTGCATGATTTTTTATCATCTATGAGAAAAGACTTTTGCATCTATAGAGCAAATTGTTTTCAGTTTCTCTTTACTGGACACAACTGACAAATCCACAAAGTTTTTGCTTGGCTGAGGAGAAAAGATTTTTGTCTGGTATCTTTGCTGTTGCCCTTCAAAGAGACAGATGTATATTCATAATCACATTGTGATGCTCACAACAGAATCTTGCAATTTTGATCAAATTGAAACGAGAGGAAACTTATGTGTGATGTAAAGCAGAAAAGAATAGTTAAAAAAAATCTAGAAAAGCATTTGAAGAGTGGAGATATCCACCAAGCGGCTAATTTCCACCCATACACACATGCTGAAATTCATCCAATTTCCCAGTACAGAAGTCCTTTGTTTATATCATCAGCTTCCAGCTGCACGGCACAGCACCCGAGCAGAGGACGCGCCTTAGAGTACATATGCAAACCTCAAATATGCGCAGCTTGAACTCCTAAGTTCACTGACCCTATCTGCAAAAAGATCAAAAATTCTCCAACAATCCATAAAAATTAATGGATCAGAATTTATTCATCTGTTCCTTATGTCATTATCAACTTTTCCCCCAAGTTTCATCCAAATCTGTACACAGCTTTTTGAATTATTTTGCACATAATGTAGACAAACAAACAAACCAATGCCGATATAAAAGATAATCTCCTTCATTGGTGGAGGTAATAAAGACTTTTGGGGGACTTTGGAATTCTTTATGATTGTGCATCCCACTCTTAACATGGTAGCTTCTTCTTCAAGGCATGAAATCAACATCGCATCAGGAGATGGTACATAATATCGAATCCATCTTCACATCGCCCTTCTCTTTGCTAATGTGAGGGCCTCTTTAGAAAAAAAAAAAAAATCACCATGGACACTAGAAGTGTTGATGACCGAATCTTGACGGCCATGCAGTGAATTCCTCATCCTATCCATGCCTTCTTTGTACATTTCAAGATTTTTCCGAAGGCCTCACCTTTGGAATTTTTTTCTTGATTGGGGGACATTAAGAGGTCTAGCACCCTTAAAATTACAGCATAGTTCTCAGAAGGGCTCAAAATTCATCTTCCTCCATTTGGAAATTGCTTGCAACACATCAAAGGGTCTAGCAAGAAACTTGCCTAGCTGATGCCATTTGCCAGAATGAATGTTTTGGAGTATTTTGAGATTAGACTTGTGACATATGTAATAAAAGTCGGCAAAACCAGACTTAACTTCATTCCTGAAGTGCCCTCCCTATTCAGCAGTGGGTAGGTAAGACTTAACAAGACGTGACAATCGAAACATCCCCTAGCAGAAACATTGAATCGCATGCAGCTAACAACAGCACATGTGATTCACTTTTATGTGATGGATACTGCTATGGTGCGATATATTGTAATCACTGTAATCTATTTTGAAATACAGTATTATGTAGCAGCCATGTACGATCAGGGAAGCTCTGAGATTGCAACACTTCCAGTGTTCATTAGGGGGTAATATTTGCCATCTGCATTTTTACCCAGCTAAACTTGTGTGTTTTCACAGTGTAATTTCAGTGTATTTTTTTTTATGCATATGTCTTCATTTAAGAGCAAAAATTGACAGTTTCTACAGTCATATGGAAACAATATTTTACCTTTAAATATTCTTTCCACATGTCTCCTGGAATCTTAAAGATGGGGGGGGGGGGACAAAAACATTCCCCCCTAATGATGCTTGTGGAAGGGCAACGAACAGACTTGAAGAACATTTTACAAGAGCCAACTGTCCTCAAGTCAATGTGGTGTTAGGCCATTTGGAAATTACTCGCAAGTCCTTGCTTTCTTAATGTCTGGGAAAGATTCAACAGAAGTGTCTGAGGTTTGGAGCCATTCCAAAGACTAGAAAGCATTCTCCTTCAAAAAGTAAATCACTGTGACTTTAGCAACACTAAAAGGTACTGCTACATCTCTTCTTACTCTTCTTCTTCTCACTTTTTTTTTTCATCCTCAGCCTATTCCTTCTTATTCTTCTTCTTTTTTATATATCCTCCCTTGTTATACCTTCTATCCCTCCTCCCTCTTTGCATTCTCCTCCTCTCCATCCTTTCCTTTTCTCCTCCTTCCCTTCTTCATCTTCATCTTCCTTCCCCTTCTCATTCTCATCTTCTTCATCCTCCCCTCTTGCTCATTCTCCTATCATCTGCACAATGCACATGGTCAGTTATTACTTACCTCCATATTTCCCATCATCAACGCTTTACAAAATGTGGTTAAATGGGCATTTATCTTTGGTATTTTTTTTTAATATAAAGTTTTTTTTTAATATAAAATTATCCAATTTTACAATGATAAAGAAGCCTTTGTTTGTATCATCAGTTTCCTTACATGCTGAGCAGTACCTTGAGCAGAGCATGTGCTTTAGTGCACATATGTAAACCTCAAGTAGGGGCAGCTTGAACGCCCAAGTTCACTGACCATTTGCTAAAAGGTCTTTTTAAAAATCCTTCAAAAATTCATAGAAATTCCCGAACCACTACCAAAATTTACTCATCCGTTCCTTGTTTCATTATCAACTTTTCCTGCAAGTTTCATCCAAATCTGTTCACAACTTGTGGAGTTATTTTGCAAACAGACAGACAAACAAACAAATCAACGTCCATAAAAAAGATAACCTGCTTGGGGGAGATAATAACAAATATCTAAAGTAGATATCAACACAGTACTGACACACGAGATAGGAAAAATTACATCAACCATTTCAGCACTCCCATTCTCATTCCAACTTTGACAGTCCCCTAAATCAAAAATGAAATGTGTAGCCATCCATTGTGTCCATTTACTTTATATTTGACTGGTCCCGTGGCATATTTTGAGTGATACGATGCGACTCCCATCTCGTGATGGTAACAAAGAAAGAATTGAAGACTTTTATTGATGACAGGTAAACAATGACGGAGAAGCTCTTGACTGCACATCAAGTCAGACATTTGAAGTGGATTTTATGGAGAAAACATTCCTAAAAAGACCCCCCAAAAAATGATCCCTTGACTTGACATTTCAATTAGCTTTGGCAGACGGGACACTCTGGATAAGTTGTGCCTGGAAGCGAAGCCTTTTTATCTCATCTCGGTAAAACTATGTCAATTTTTGTCTCATTTCCTTCAGCTCACTCTCGTCTTCCGTTCGGATGACAGGACTTTTAGTTTAACCATGTTGAACAACCGGGGGGGGGGGGGGGGGGGAAATGTGAAAACTGTGTTGGGACAGCTCTTGGGCAATCTACTTTTGGTGGTCAGTTCTGACATGTGCGGGCACTAAGTTGCTCCCAAAATATGAATTCAAATTAGGAAAAAGAAAAGAAATGCTACAAAATATACAACCACATCAACAAACTGGAAATACGAAGTGCTAAAATAAAGAAGAATTTTATGAATAAATCACTATTTATTAGCAACTTTTGTTTGAGATGTTAGTGGGATTGGATAGGTAAACTGGTAATGTATGGAAAGGTACAATCTTATTTTCAAAATTGGGTCATGTAAAATGACAAAAAACACACAAATTTCAATCCCTTTGAAATGTCAAGACCAGCAGAGTACACAAGGAGGAGAGTATTTCAATTTGTTTTAGTTTTAAATGTTTGATTTTAAATTTACGGGGTATCATGATTTGCATTTTGTACAAATGATCAAAATGAATGCAGTAATTTACAAATTTGGGAGATACAAAAGGTTTTAAATTTGTGGTTCAAGCTTTGCACATTTCTCACTAGATTTTGAGAAACGGTGACATACAATGTACAAGATGACAACAAAATGATATCACCTGATAAACGATTCTTCATTAGTTGGTAGGGAAAAGTGGACAGTAGAGACAAACTATAAAAAGAAATTACAGGACTAAAAAAAAAAAAAGGACAAAAATTCATCAGCACTGAAACCACTGGATAATGCGAAGAGCTCAAGGATACCATACCTTTCTCAAGGTCGACCGGGAAGACGTCCATCTTCTCGACCCGCTTCTCCAGTTCATACTCCGCCGAGGCCGCGACCGGATCGATGTCCTCATTCCGTCTGTCGTAGTCACTCTGGGAGAAAGTCTCAAACACCTGTCAGAAGACGAAGCAGGAGACAAACGTACTTGAGTCTTTCTGTCGCTTTTTGACGGGTGTACTCCAAGAAGACACAAGTTACCAGTATCACAAATCAAATTGCTCTATTTTTTGCCCCCCTTCCATGGGCAAGCAGAGACAAAAGGGTTTATAAGAGAAGAGAATCAAAGAACACTTGGGAGAAAAAGAGCAGGTCCCACATGACATTTTTAACCCTTAGGCCCTTGAACCGTCTGTAGCTTCTCTCGGGATCTCATTGTGTGTGTGTGTGTGTGTTCGTGTGTGTGGATAAAGAATGTGAGAATGTATGGTTTACATTGCCCAGTCCATAGAAATCCTGTCTTCCCTCAGTTTTGCAATTAATCTATTAAAAAAAAAATCACATACACACACAATCGTTTGTCTAGAAACCTAGAAAACTAAGAGCAAACTTTAATGCCTCCTTTAAAGGGCCCCATTTCATAAAAGGTTGATATCAATCCAGCTTCCTGATTGGCTGTTGCTATGGGAAGTTGCCATTCCAGCAAGAGTTGCCATCCTAACATCTTTTATGAAATGGGGCCCAGGTTGGCATTGCAAACTGGCTCTTGGTGCCAAAGGGTTGAAATTAAAAGGAACTTGTGTCTAGACATCAACAATAATCACAATAACAAGCTCATGGTATGAACAAAAGATGAGGTTGAGGTTCGGACCTCTACGCCATCTTCATCTTGCCGTCATAGTCGACCTCGTCAACATCACCATCATCATCGTGGTCATTCACACTATCACTGCTGCTCTCATCCAGCTCACATCATCCTTATCAATGCCATCACCATACATTATGTACATGTAACTCAATTGTAGTAACTGTCAGTAATCTCCAATGTATCTTATCAAATATGATGGAATGTATGGGAAGCATCATTCATAGCTTTCAGATGCTATCAATTAAATGCTGATACAAACAGGCAGTATTGAGTGATACACATGAAAATCCATAATACTGACTTCCTGGAAAAGTCACTGTGGACAAGTATTAAAGGGAAATGAAGACATGAATAATATAAGTGGTCTTTTGATAGATAAGATTGTTCAGCTGGACTGTCTTCAGGGCTCCTTGGACTCAATACCTATAACATCTAGTATAATTTTGTAGTTAACAGGTGTAGTGAATATACATGAAGTCATAAATAATAACTACTTTACACAATCCTTTAAGATATTTATCTGGTACACAAAATAATCTTCCATTTTTTTTTTTTTTTTGGGGGGGGGGGGGTAAGGAGGGAGGGAGAGAGAGAAAGAAAGAGCAAGATTTATCAGCTCATTAAAGTTTTACAGCCTAAAGTGCTCTAGCGGGGAAACAGATAGCGTCAACTGTGAAAATAGACAGAATCAGAGCATGGAAAAATATGCCTGCGCATGAAAAATTAAGAGGAACAAACTATCCATCACATGGGAAACAGAATGACGGAGTAGAATCCAGGAAAGATTCTTTAATTACATGGAAAAGCCTCTGTTTCACAAACGCTCTCAAATGCGCATCACATCAACATTGAACATTGCATACCACATCAGAAATAGCATGTGTGAGATTTTAGCTAAACATAGCTGCAGGCAGCAATATGTAGTTTGAGAAATCTACAAGTTCCTTGAAATGTCCAATTTTTAATTTTCAAAGTTACGGGCATCTTTGCGCTCAGTTTCAGACAGAAAGGGCCTGATGCTACTTGGTAACTGTCAAATGATTTGACAGCATTAATGTGATTTACCGTGTGAGCCTTGAGCCATCTCACCATTCGAATTTAGTTTTCACGCAAAGGCGATAGAGTGCAATGCAATGCCCCACAAGCATGCAACCTTGGAGCAGACATACAGCTTGCAGAGCCTGTATTTAAAGAATGAGGCCATGAAGATAAGGTGCCTTGCCCAAGAGTACTACTGGTGTGGCCTGGTGTCAGAAACGAGGCATCTTAACAGTTTTTACGCATTATTAGCAGCAAGATACCTAATTGTTTGCTTGTTTTTCAACAACATAAAATCATCTATTTCCTCCCTTTTTTTGTTTCTTTTTTTCTTGCATTTGTCTTTAAATTTTGTTCCCACATTCCTTATTTTCTTTCTGCATTCTTGCTAGTTGTAAGCTTTTCATCCTCCTTTCTTTCTCCCTGCTTTCTTTGATAGATTACCTTAGAAACAATAACAAGCTCTTTAGAGTTCATTCTGATCTTACATAAAGAAGTTTTATAAGTTACGTTCAGACGGTAGGCCCTAACCTCGAGGTTAGGAAACCTCGAGGTTTAGCTCTTGCCCCCTAACTACCACGTGTGTCCACACGACGAATCTTAACCTCGAGGTTACGAAACCCCCCCCCCCCGTAACTACGAGTGGGTCCCACTCGATGTTAAAACCACAAAACCGGAATTTTCAGCCCACACTGCTAACAAGGCGTCTATTTATTCTCTAGTCCAACCCTGTCGGACTCGCTTAGAGGTACTCTTTTTCTCTGTCATGGTATGCAGAGATAGCACTGCACTGATGACTTTATGCCTTTATGAAGATATTCGTCGAAAACATTTTTTTAGCGTCGGAGAAGAATATAGAATACAGTAGCGAGTTCGACGTGTTCAGTTTCAGAGATCAAGCGCATGGGAATAAAAGATGATGTTGTTGTGTCGTGTGTCATAGGTTTTTCACATGTAGTGTATTTGTGGTGTACGTTTGGGAGGTTGACCCTGAAGCAGAGGGAAATTGTGGGGGCTGGAGTTTACGGCGAGGTCACTCTTAACTTCGAGTTCGTTGTTTTTTGTGTCCACACGGTGCTTAACTACGAGTGGGGACCCCCCGCGGCTCGTGGTTAGAGCGCTAACCATAAGATTTCTCGTGGCTCGAAACATCGAGCAAACCTCGAGGTTTGCTAACTACGAGTGCATCTTCACGGTCCCTAACTACAAGCTCTAATCTCGAAGTTTCCTAACTTCGAGGTTAAGGGCTCCCGTCTGAACGTAACTATAGTAAAGTCGAGAAAAGGGGAACTCAGAGTATGATGTACTTGTTAGTGTTTCTTTTCATGCTATCTAGAGGGAGGATAACCATTTGAGGATGAGTTGATTTTGCTATTTAATTCAAACAAAATTTTACTTCCAATAACACCTTTTTTGTTATCAATACAGATTCAAAGAAAATAACAATGTACAATGTATTACAACAATATAATTATGTGCATATACAATGTGTTCAAAATAATTTTGTTATTGGAAAAGAGAGACCCACGCAAATAACACACATTTCCCATAGACACCTGCCTGATTATATTGTATACTCACGACTAGTCTTCGAAGGGTTACTCTAATTAAATTTTTTTCTGCCTCTCTCTCTTTCCATCTTCCTCTCTTAAGTACACAGCAATAACCTTTGACCTCATCACTACGAGTTTATGATGATTCCACCATTGCAAGTCAGTTGAATTTACCTCCACAGTAACTTACACAGACACAAACCAGGGTACTGCAAAACTTTTGGACAGATGGTGGAATTTATGACAGTCGCTATCATTTTTAGTGTCCTTACAGCAAATATTTACATAATCTTTGGTGCAGTGACAAAGACATGCTTGTAGCATTTATGATCATAAATTCTGCAGAATTCTCTGACCTAAATTTTCATATCTGATATCATTTTAATGCAACATAGCGATAGTATCTGAAAATGAATATATTACCCTTGCCTAGCTAAACGATTTATGTTTCTAGCCAGGTAGGATAGAAAAAGAAACAACCTTCCCTCCTTTTGTGTGTCTGTCTTCCACCAAGCAATTCACAAATTTTAAAGTATCAGTCTCTCATGAAATTCAATTGTTGTTTATTAGGTTATAATGGCTGCTGATTGACAAAATCTAGATATTCCTCTGCTGATCTTTCACCCAACATGTGGAAGTTACGAGGAACATTCTAACTTTGCTGCAATCCTGTGACCTTTGACCCGACAGACAACAACAATTCACAAGGAGACTTCGATCTTCAACCAGCATGAGTCCTAATGTGATAGCACAAATTTGTCTAGCCTACTTCCAAGACTTACGTGTAAAACAACATTAACCCTTTTGGTACCATTAGCTCACCCGTACATGTAGCTTGCCTGTGAAGGTCTATCTTTGTTATTCAATGAATCCCCCTTGGACCAATACCTTAAAATGGTCTTGTCATTATGTACAAGTAAGTCAATGATGGTACAGAATGATTTTCACTCCCCCCCCCCCAAAAAAAAAGAAGATAATAATATTAATAATAATAATAATAATAATAAAAATAAATAAATAAATAAATAAATAAATAAAATAAAACAAAATAAAATAAATGAATAAATAAAAAGATGAATGAATAAATGCATGAATAATGACGGAATGAATGAATGAACAAATCAATAGATAAATAAATCAAAAATGAATAAATGAATAAATGAATGAATAAATAAATAAATAAATAAATAAATAAATAAATAAATAAATAAATAAATAAATAAATAAATAAATAAATAAATAAATAAATAAAAAAATAAATAAATAAATACAAAAAATCCAAACACAGCTGACAACAACAAAACCTTGGCCTTTACTGCATGACAGGCAAAGCATCTCAGGGAGTGTAACCAATGGCAACATCCAGAACAAAAGCCATTGTAACACACCTGCACTGGTTTGGAGTGATTATATGATTCCTTCTCACTGACAAATGCTAATCAATGGATTGATGACACCAAAAGACTGAGAGTTAAGACTGAACTTTCTTTGTGCCACAGAACGTGGACCCTTGAGGAGAGAGATACACGGACAGTTGGACGGGGGATTCCTCCATCCGTCCATCGTCATGGCGATGAGGGATTATTATGTTTGGGCCGGTATCGAATGACGAGAGTGGCGGTGCCTCCTGAACTGTCATGCAGAACCTAGAATCCTGTCTATTGATAAGCCGCTATCAATAACTACCACACAAAGCAATAATATTTGACATGATTCCTCAAGCTGTTACCTGGGCAGATCGTACTAAAATTAGTGTAATAATATCATCTGCCTTAATGGTGGGGAAAATATGAAATCCATCTGACAAGGGCCTCTGTTCTCTGAATGGAGTGGAAAAGGGGGCAGAGCAAAAGATCCTTGGCCGACATACACGCAACGTCTTGTCATTTAAAGGGTCTGCCGATAGATCCAGCTATTCTGCGCCCCTTTCACGCTGTCTTTCACTCCAGTTTTTCTGTAGCAGTCAGGATGTAGCGTCACACTCTACTCCAACGAGGGGGCGAGGGCGCATTCACAACATGTTCTCTCGTGGAATATTTCAAGCATCGAGCGCTTTTTTTTCCACCTTTTCTACAAGCTTCTTTTCATGTGCCTTTGATGTTGTTGCTGTTGTTCTTTACTTGAGGGGTAGCATTTATTATGAATGTAGCCAACTGCAACCTGCAATGACTGGTGAATAGTCCCTGTAATAGAGAAATATGAAGTCAACAGGACCACTGTCTGCGTAGGTGGGTTTTCATTATGATCGCTACTACAGATCCAGCACAATACCAACCATATTATTGGGGAAAATGGGAGAAAAAATAAAAACAGCGTAGGAGTAAAATATCTTGTAGTGATGACAGTACTAAATGGCAGATGAAGGCAACAGAAAATCACATACTGCCTGCACAGGTAATAACTTACACAATCCTAAGGAGGTTTGTATGATATTACTGTATTTTATGTGATGTAAAATTTATGTGTTTGAGCTCTGTGTATCTTTGTTTTGATCTATCTCATTCAGTACCTGCATGTGTGTTCATATGTATGGGCAGATACATGTGGGTACTGATGAAGATCTAGTGATACTATGAAGGGGGTACAAATGATCTCAAGTCTGGACACGCTGTATCAAATAACCTGCTTTCTTGCTTGCTCTGCACTGACAACAGTTACAGGATGAAGACTAAACGCTTGCAAATCATTACCAAAATGACAGTACAACCATAGCAGATTTGCACGAGATATGCCTAAAAAAGAAATCCTTCTATCACCGGGGACTAGTATTTGTTTTGGTTTTTTTTTTAAGTCTTTGATATAACTCAAATGTTCGGCATTGTCAAAATGATGGGGTAAAACAGCTATAAATCAACATAAACTCCAACCATAGATAGTTCAAGTTTCAACACCCTATTTCTACAAAGATCTAAGAGATAATCTATAAAATATGCATTTTTTTTTTCAGTTTAATTTGTATAATTCAGGATCCTTTGTCTTTCTTTCTTTCTTTCTTTCTTTTTTTTTTGGGGGGGGGGAAGTGGGGGGCTAAATCAAAACATCAATAACAAACTTTATCTGACAGTCTACAAGAGTTTAAACTGAATTGGCAACAAAGCATTATGAGTGCATTTTGCCACATTGAAGTCACAGATGTTATGCCATATTTCACTTTATTCATTTTAAGTGAAGATTCCCATCAACTTTCTTCCCTCTTTTCACTTAGTTCATATATTTTTACAATCCACTTGATGCACATTTGTATAACGATTTGATTTTAACGATATATATCTGTCTATCTAGCATTGCTTTACAAAGGAATATATAAGAATAGAGTCATTACAAATTAGACACATATGTTTTAAAACAAAAATAAAGTGGAAAATTATCCTATTAACATTTCTGTCATTTTCAATTTCCACTGAAAATAAGATGTGACAGGAACGCATGGGAAAACCATTCTACAATCAGCCAGCAAACCTGTAAAACACAAAAAGGAATACTAATGGCAAACCAATCAAGTCACTTAACAAAGCTAACACATCAATTTGGGAGAGAAAGTTCCATATGGAAATTATTATAAGTGCAGCATCTTTTAAATGACTACAGACAAGCTGAGATTGTCAAATATTTGTTGATATTATCCAAACTTGAAATATTGTGATCTCATCAATATGGCATATTTTATGGGGAAGGAATAAGAAAAAGCTATCAAATGGCAACAGTCAGTACTTGCTTGGTGTAAAAGAGTTCTTTTCTTACCATGAGATGCTCTGAGGAAATATCTACAAATGTATATGTCTTTGAAAATGCACAAATAACAGAAACAAACGATAGTAGTATTTGATGGACTATAAAACTCCTCACACAGTTACGGTCATATGATACTGTAACAGCGGAAATTTTCATGGTATGGAAATTTATGTTCATTTTGTGAATTTTGTGCAAAATAAGAGCACACAAATATTTTTGCTTGCATTATGTACCACAAGTGACTATGCTATGTCTTGATTCCACGGAATTAGAGAAATGAAATTCATATTACTCAGCAGAGCAGGAAAAATTATCCACCTTTGCAGTAGACTACATTTATGAAATAAACCTGTGATGGCAGATTAAAACACTTTCAACTATAATAAGATATGATGTAAAGACAACACTTAAACATCAGCTTACACGATATCTGGCAATGATACCATGGTTATGATTAATTTAGAGGAAAATTACATTCCACTATTGTCCATTTCAGGGTCTCCCACAAAGAGAGATGGGGGGGGGGGAGAAATTTGAATATTGGGAATAGATGAGAAGAGAGACTCTCGAATGTAAGGAGGGTATCCAACAGGGTGTGGTCAGGGGACCATACCACCTGACAGCCAAAACCATCTGGGCCACACCCTTTTAAGGGGTTATGGGATTACAGGTTCCTAACTTCAAATTCATGAAGTCAATCAGTTGGAGGTTCCTAACTATTCCCCACAATTGATACAGCTTGTAGGACCCTAGTTTATAGAGCATTACATGCTGGCCAGACTGGTAAATTTTGTCTTGTTATTCATGTCTGGTGCATCCCCGACAAAACAACTTTTGATATGCATGAAAAAAATTCTACTTCATGCTACACTGCAACTTCGAAATTATCACAAGAAATCCCAATCAGGAATTCTTTCACACTGTGGGTCCCAGGGTAATTTGTGAGTTGGGATGGGCAAATGGCTGCTTGCTTGTCTTCTAAATTTAGCAACATTTAACACCGAAAATCTGACCTCACAGTAAGAGTAGATATGAATGAAACATGTTCTCCGGAACCAGAATAATCTTTTGCCACTTAGAAAGAAAAGCTTTTTCTCTAAAAAGAGATATTCTGGGATATATTTAATAGCTAGGTTGCCCCACTTAATGTTCCATGAATGCCCATTAAGTAAATCTAGAAAAGGATCTTCAGTTTAACCAAAAAAAAAAAAAAAAAAAAAAAAAATCTTACATAAGCTGATACTAGAATGAAAAAGGTCACACTTGCACATACTGAATATCTACGTATGAAAACAGATAAAGAAACTGGTCCTGCATCGAAATGCCGCTCTCCTGTTCCTACTGCTGGCAGAAAATGCCAGAACGGATGCAAGACATCACAGAGGGAGTGGGCAGCATCTCAATTTTGGCCGGCAAAGTCGCCAGGCTTAAAACCTTATCACACCTGATCTGGACCAACAAATTCATGAAATGCAGGCGTAATACAAGAAGCCTAAGCACATATCGAATTAGCAGGAACAACGATTGTATGAAGTGATCAAACACCGGGTCCGGCATGAGAAAACACTTTGTTGGGCATGGAATCTTACGGCTACAAGAAAACTGGGTCAGCGCGAGACGGACTCTGATGAATTTTAGCGCAGAAAGCTTCAAACTTTAGGTCATATAAAGGCCAAAGTAATCATCAGCCTCCATCAACAGGGAAATAAGGACTTAATCTGCCAGACAGCTCAGAAGATTACTCCTGATCAAACTTTCCCAACTAGTATCAACTAGAGTGAGACATTAATTACTGGTTTGGAGGAGGATGGGATAGGGGCGGAAGAAGATGGGATGGGGGTAGGGGGCAATGTGCAAAAACTTGTAGAAGGTTTACAGCACGAGCCGTGAAATCAATAACATCTGCATATTTAACTTCACAATCAAGTAGGACTATCCCCTAACTCTGGGCAGCACTTAAAGAAATACACAAACTCATCTACTGTATTCGGATTACCGATATGCCAGCCATACTTTCTCTTTCTTTCTTTGTGCTTGTGTAATAAAACTCATGTGCCTGACAGTGAATAAACATCACCAACAGAAAAAGGAATGTTGGCAGTCATACTAGATCTACAGTAGGAATGTTAAAAACATATTAATACAAGCAATCTTCGTAATGACACATTTTTGAATCTGTATCTGAAGAAGTGCTGCACTAAGAATCAAATGAAAATGGAAAATGGAAAGAAAACAATGTACTAATTTCTTGTAAGTTATCAAATTTCTGCAAAGCATCTCTTGTCTTGTCACCACATTCTATGATTCCCTCTTTTTCAGCACACATCTTTCTTCCATGCCTGGCAATCAACACTAACATTTATAAGTAAAAGTATGTCAAAGAATGAACCATGTAAAGATCCAAAACATAAGATGGTGAGAGATACATGGAGAAGAGGAATGCAATGAGACTTCCAAATGACAGGCTAATGGGTTTCCATGGCAACATGGACAATAGTGGAGGTGGGAGGACTTGGTAGCTGCCTACATGAAGATAACACTCTCAAGAAAGTGACACACATTAAAGAAGTTGGCCACATTAAGGAGTTTCCCCAAACAAGATTTACAAAGTAGAGAAAAAAATTGAGCCAAGATTTAGTATTAAAACCAAATTTTAGGGTATACATGCAAATAATGAGAGCGGCATAAGATAAAGCAGCAGAAATCCTATCAAATTACACTCATGGCACTAGACACCAAAGCTACAGTTAAAAAGGCACTTGGATACTCTTGACATGAATTTTCACTTCATCAAGATAAACAAAATGTGCTGAATACTTATGACTATGAAAATCTGAAGTAAAAAAAGATAAATAAAAATGATAATTTTTGACTTTGTATTAGAATTTCTCTTGAAGGATCATTCTCCAGGATCTATAGATCATTCATAGAGACTGCTTGACTACGCAGTGACTGGATTAAAGCTTTGACAGATGTTCAGCAATTTGTGTCTGTTGGGAAAAATAAGCATGAAACAAACCTCACGCAATACTTTCTTTAAATTAGGTGCTCAAGACAATTCAATGGGCAAGGACAGCTTATGTGAAGTGAGAAATCCATCCAATCCAACTTAAAGGTAGGGGATACCTTTTACAGACCTCCCAAAATGCAGCAAAACATTAAATATGAACCTCAGAGGACTTGTTTAGGCCACTGATGAGAAATTTGGAAGTCAACAGTTATCTACAATTTGAATAATGCACAGAACTCAACTACTCAGTAGTTCTGTGTGTCAGCCACACTTAAGCCTTTTTGTTGCAGTCTTCTGTATTTTTTATCTATAAACACAAATCTAAAAGTATAAGAGCTGATGTAATAACATATAGAGTGTGTGGCAAGAATGTATATAGAAATGTTTGTAAGTTTTGATGAACTTTCTTCACAAAATATACATGATGGACACACATGCAATGCATGGGTCTGCAAAGGTAGCCTAGTACTGTACTGGAATTTACGGTGAGCCCCGAAAAAAATTCAATTCAAAATCTAACGGTCAATAAAAATGTACTAAATGTTACCTTCCACTTTCAATACTTTATAGGAGTTTCTAAAATGATACTCTCTTCAACATACCACTGTATTTATACAACTCTTCATTTAAGGCATGCAAATGGGATTCCCTACCTTTAAAAACTGTTGAAACTATGAGAGTATCACCTTGTCTCCATTTTAGTGGAATAAAAAAAAGAGAGAGAGAGAATACAAGTCTGTAACAAATGGAAACACTAAGTAAGGATCTTGGACAATGGCAAGAAAGCATACCTGAGACCGAGGAAGACTGCAAGGTAGAGGCATTATTTGATTATGCCGTAAAACTATCTCTTCTTTCCAATACCTGCTGCCAACCCCGAAGGTTACAATCGGCATTGAGGGTAATGGACAATTCCAGACCAAATGTTGCCTGCCGTAACACTACTCCAACCCTCTCTATGTGTGTAGTGAATGACACGGATCAAATCGCACGAGTGCTTATAGACCTCTATGATAATATTGAACATCTGTATACAGCTAATGCTCACAATGAAAAAGAAATAAGGTGTCAACAAGAGTTTATGATGTAAGATGTTTGATATTCAGATATTTACACTTCTCTATGATTTGCTGACAAATACAAAAATTGAAACAAACTGATTCCTACATATAGATGTGATAATTGAAACTCAATATGAAACCATTGAAGTGATGGAAGCAAAACACAAAGAGTAATGACTCACAAAAATTGGGAAGCAAAGCATCAATAGTTACGTTCAGACGGCAGGCCCTAACCTCGAGATTAGGAAACCTCAAGGTTTAGCTCTTGCCCCCTAACTATGACGTGTGTCCACACGACGAATCTTAACCTCGAGGTTAAGCTTCTGCCCCCCGTAACTACGAGTGGGTCCCACTCGATGTTAAAACCACAAAACCGGAAGTTTCAGCCCACACTGCTATTAAACAAGGCGTCTATTATTTTATTCTTTAGTCCAACCCTGTCGGACTTGCTTACAGGTACTCTTTTTCTCTGTCATGGTATGCAGAGATAGCACTGCACTGATGACTTTATGCCTTTATGAAGATATTCGTCGAAAACATTTTTTTAGCGTTGGAGAAGAATATAGAATAAAGTAGCGAGTTCGACGTGTTCAGTTTCAGAGATCAAGCGCATGGGAAGAAAAGATGATGTTGTTGTGTCGTGCATCATAGGTTTTTCACGTGTAGCGTATTTGTGGTGTACGTTTGGGAGGTTGACCCGGAAGCAGAGGGAAATTGTGGGGGCTGGAGATTACGGCGAGGTCACTCTTAACTTTGAGTTTGTTGTTTTTTGTGTCCACACGGTGCTTAACTACGAGTGGGTACCCCCCGCGGCTCGTGGTTAGAGCGCTAACCATAAGACTTCTCGTGGCTCGAAACATCGAGCAAACCTCGAGGTTTGCTAACTACGAGTGCGTCTTCACGGTCCCTAACTACAAGCTCTAACCTTGAAGTCTCCTAACTTCGAGGTTAAGGGCTTCCCGTCTGAACGTAACTAATGTGAGTGAGCACTTAACAAAGACGGATTGGGGATCAAACCCCCATCAGCACATGTTGTTGACTGCAGGACATTTTGAATGTCATCTTGTGAACAATGGCACTGCACGGCAAGGCTTGAAAGGAACTTGGCGAGGATTCAGATGGGAACAAGCACGGTAATTGCAGGCCAGTCAGGACTTTCACACTTGCAAACGAATTTGTTTGTAATCATGTTTCCTGCCCTGCAATGCACTTCAAAATATGTTCCTAAACATGTTAAGAGTGACCAAACATTAACAGACAGAGCTCAGTATCTGCACCAACCACTGACTACAGGGTACATTCCATATTCACGCAGCATAACTGACATCATATCCTGTCCCCCCCCCCACAAAAAATAAACAAACAAATAAATAAATAAATACACTCATATATCTGTATATATACATGTATACATATTTAAATATAATAACAATAACAGATAAATATAACTGTGCATCTCTCAACACAATTATGTGGAAGAGCATTTACATAGTATAAATGTACAACACACTGTGGTGGTAGTGAAATCAAAATAAAACTAAGTTTAACCTCTGATACAGCATTTTACAGATCAAACCATTCACACTTAAAACATAAACCTAGATCTGAACAAAACAAAAGAGAGATAGGGAGAGAGAGAGAGAGAGAGAGAGAGAGAGAGAGAGAGAGTGACTGGCCAAAGGTGATTTGAAAAACATGTCTTGGGGACATGTGATTAAGTTTGTATTCAAATGTTACAGATATAACCCAAAGTTGGCTTGGAATGTTTAGATATACAATTACAAATGTCTACCTTGCCCATGTAAAATCCCTCAGCAGCCAATGAATACCCCTCTCGGGGTAGAGAAGGCAGTTCTACAAATTGAGTTAAGGGCTTGAAAAAAAGAAAGACAAAAGATCTTTACAGCCATCAATGAAAGAATGTTCTTTGCATTCATTCACCTTTAGGAGGGCTTGCTTCGAAATGCCACATCAATTTTCTTCAAGGTAACATCCTAGACTGATGAATCTAGCTGCCTTGCTAGGAAGGGGTTGAATTACATATTACACCGTATCTTGTTTCACTGCGGCTTTGGATTTCATCACACCCAATCCCAAAAGGTACAAAACGAAGACTAAATTTGGTAATCACTGTTTTGATATTTGTACACACCAGGGAGGTGGGAAAGTACCTCCTTGTACACACACTATGTTCACATCTAAATCTGCTAACTCGGCATGGGTGGTTATATTCCATGCATGTATGGACATGCCAGAGTATATATAAAACAGAAGATAAAGAAACAGCCCCCAAAAGGTAGAAAAAGGCTGGCATGATGCAGACGTGGTCTATCTGAGGGGGGAAATCCGTAATTCAAGATCAAGGTGAGCCCGAGTCGTGGTGCAAAGCGAGACCAACATTTAATTCCAGACGAGGGTGGCATTAGGGCCGCCGCAAAAAAGATCAGCCAACGACCTTCCCCGACCCCACACCTTGGCCTCCAAAATGTGGGACATCACTTGGGAATCCGAGATGAACGGACCAGTGAGACAGGAGGTAGGAGAGAGTAAGCACAGAAAAAGAGAGCAGGGAGCAAGAATCCCCTTTGAAATTGGAGATCATGAAAAACAAGCTGCAGTCGCTTACAAGTTTAGAAAGGAGCAACAGTTTGATTGTATTCTAACCCATTCAGAGAATCTAGTACTGCACAAGGCAGCTTTACCATTATCCGCTTTCGTCTCTCCAAACTTCCAATAAGAAGTGTCGAAAAACTTATTTGAGCAATTTCTCATGAACAAATTGTGAACGGGTTCCCCACCCCCACCACACACCACCACCACACACCACCACCACTATATACACATACACACCAAATCAAGTTCAAGCAGGCAAACCAGCAAGTCTGAATTTTCTTCAGGGCATGGGAATAGGATGGGGGTAGGATGGGGTGGAATAGTTGCGGGATAGGGGTTAGGATGGGGGTGGATGACACGACAGTCTACACGCCTGCAGGATCTATATCTGGAAGACAAGGAATGCATGTAAATTGTAGTTGACAAATTGATGCTTCGGCACAGGTAAAGGCAGACACACATGCCGAAAGGTTACTGACCCTCTGTCTTCTAAGTTCAGAGTTTGGTACCTTTCAAACTGGTTATTGAAGTTAGGCATGATACAGAATGGTGCATGCTTGCCTCTTTCCTTATTATGACTTTTTATATATCTACAAGGTTCTATATATATTCCTCTATGTCATCTTCCTTTAACAGCACCAACTCTCTTTTTCTCTCTCTCCCCCCCCCCCCATATATATTCATATGTCTCTATGTTTCTATATCTCTTTGTATCTTCCTGCAGCCAATCTCCCCTGACCCTGTACATACATTTCCCATATTCATATATCTCCATGTTTCCAAATTTTTCTTCTCTTCCTTTTCCTTTTGGCTGCACAAACACTGCCTCTAAACATTAATATATATGTCAACATAGACATGCATATATCTCCTCTTTCTCTTCTCCACTACAGATAGCAGACATTTCTTGGGCATCCACTTTATCTTCATTTATCTCTCTTGCATAAAAATGCGGCAGGACAAAGGTTTCCGCTGAGACAGAAGCTTGTGCTTGAAAACTGGACAGTGCATAGATTTGATTTGGTTTCAGGAGAGATGCTGCAGTTTGTCCCAGTTAGACTTACGTGGAAAACCTAACGCATCTGTCATTCACCATACGAGTTCATTCCCCCCTTCTCACCAGCCCAACATTGGCTCTGATTCTGTTTGGTTTTTTTTAAACCACAGTAAGTCTTGGACACCGACATCTGTCCTTGAGGTCATTCAAACACAATAATCTGTACAATTTGACCGACAGGACATAATCAACACTTCTTTCAGTATACTTTCTCAGGGCTCATTTCCAGGAAGAATATAAAGGGAAGACTGGACGTGAAATGTGAAAAATGAAGTTGAAATTTTTATGTCTGCCCTCTCCATCTCAAACAAATAAGTTTTCTCCGCAGGCGAGAATGTGCCTTTGCTCTCCATCTAGCGAGAGTTTTGATTACCATGGCGATGCTCGGATGCAGACCCGGCCTTCATGCATGGCCGAAGGAGTCAAGGATGATTAATTCTCGACCTATCCCAGACATCTTTTTATTTTTCATCAAGGTCAACATGCAGGGATCATCTCAGATGTTGACCAATCCCAGCTCACTCCGGTCTCCTGTATCACGTGGAGGGACAGGTGTCGGAGATTATGGAATGGCAGCCACAGGTCATCCCTAACGAGGCAGGTCTCACCCCTCCACTCCCCCAACCATCACACTCCTTCTGCTAATGCCAACAAGCTTTTTCACCCGGTAATTCCAAAACCAACATGCTTAAATTTCAATAATTCGTGCCATATCACATTGCTGGAGAGAGAGAGAGAGGCAGCACGGGGCAGAGCTGCATTCATTTTTTTTTCCCCTCCTTCTTCCACGGCACCGTCTCAACCTCATCATCACGTTTACAGCTCCCCCTCTACCATTTCTTTTTGCAGCCTCGTCTTGTTTTGCGAGACATGTCTAGAATGTCACTCCTCCCTGCCCGCTACATGGTGAACAGAGAGAACACCATCCCATGAGATCAGGAGGACAGGTAAAATTTCCACCACCTGTTATTCTTCTCCTTCTCCTTCTCCTCCACTTCTTCCTCTGTCTCCTCCTCCTCCTCCTCCTCCTCCTCCTCCTCCTCCTCCTCCTTTCCCCTCCGCTCTCTCTGTGGTAAGGTGATGTTTACGTCGACCAGCGTGACCAGCCTCTTTTGTTGTGTGTCCAACATACAACCCTGTTTTTGTCTTCTTCCACAATAATTGCATTAAATCCCTCCCTACATGCCCTTTGGCAGCTAATTGGACTGTTTTTGACACTTGGCTGACCAAAAATACATCCTTTGTTCTAAATCAGTGAATTGTTTCAAAAATGAGTGCAGACACAATACAATTTCATAAGAAAAGAAGGAAATAAACATGGTGTCTTTGTGTGTGTGTGTGAGCGTCTTCATTTATATTCCATTTCCTTCTGAACTGCAGCTACATACTCCTGCCAAGTCTGTTGATGATTATCCAATCACGTCCATGACCTCAATGACAGTTATGAGAACTATTGTCCGTATGTCACTCTAATTGGCAGCTTTTGTACCTCATTAAAGGAGCAAGGGAAGATGGCAGTGAATCACAAATACAACAAACCAATTGATTGATTGATTGACTGATTGACAGTCACTGCCAATCATGATCAAAATCTGGAGCATCAGGAAACCAGCTGGTTGAAATAGGTCCTCTATTCTTTACATCTCTTAACCCTTTACATGCCCAGGAACATAGCTTAACTTGTCAAGTTGTTGTTTTTTTCCATTAGAATCGGTAATCCACCGAACCTTAAAGGACAAGTCCACCTTCATATACATGTGGATCAAGTTAATGCAGCAATATAAGTACTGTAGAACACATCAGTGAGAGTTTGAGGAAAATCGGATAATCCGTCCAAAAGTTATTAATTCATGAAGTTTCTGCTCAATCAGTGCTGGTTGAAAAAACTACTGCTGCTTGTGATGTCATAAGCTGTAGGTCAAGGGTCTGTGAAGTTAACCACATTCTGCCTCTAAATGCTGAGAACATATATGCTGTCTTTCACCTGTTGGGTTATAACACAGATGTCCCATAGACACCTGCCAGAGTATATAGGAGACTAATCTTCACCAGGGCCCCATGTCACAAAAGGTCGATATGATGACAACTCTTGCTGGAATGGCAATTGTCATGGTAATGGTAGGAATCCAGGTTTCTAATTGGCTGTTGCTTTTGGAAGTTGCCATTCCAGCAAGAGTTGCTATCCTAACATCTTTTATGAAATCGGGCCCAGGTCTGCCGATCTATGAGATATACTGTAGTTCCCGTGAATGCTGTAATCACTAATCTACTGGATAAAATGTTGCAGAAATAATTTGGATGCTGACATAATCTACAGAGTTTTTGAAAGTATGTAAACTCTGACCTAACATCCCAATCCCTTGCCTCACTTTCTGTCACAATGGTTTGGACTGGCAATCACTTTTAAAGTCTTAAAGCTCATGGAATAAGTCTACATCTATGGGAGATAAAACAGTGATGTATACATAGTCTTTACTGTAGTCTCACCCATATGTTTATGAATTAGACCACACTAGTCAACAGCTATTAGTTTCCATTTGACATTTCTTCATATTTGTACTCATTATTCCCTTCATGTTATATACCATTGGAAAGCTTACATCATGAGGGTTTCAAAAGTGATGACTTCCTCATGTATAAAGACTACTTATATTTTTCTTATGTGGTTTTTATTAACTGATATAACAATATTATTAAATGTATATTTTGTATGTAAATCTCTGTATCATGTGACATCTCATAATTCATCACAGCACTCTGATTTTTATCTTATGTTGAAGATCATTATTTTCTTCTTTCAATTGTTCTATACAGTTTTCCATACTCTTCTTTTTTTATCAGTGTCAGTGACATCAATTTTTAAGTTGAGAGAGCATGATTGAGAGAATGTGTGTGAAATAGCCTCTGGCTCCAACAGCTTATTAACTGTACTAAGTGACAGGCAGATATTGGTTAAAGGGAAAAACGCGGACAAATGAAAGTTAGTCTAAAAAGAAAGAGTAAAGTCTGAAGAGCACAACAATGAAAGTTTGATTGAAATTGGATAAAAATCAACAAAGTTATAAAATTTTGAAGCTTCACTAATTTTCTCAAAACAGTTCTTGCACAGTCAATATGAATAAGCAAATAGTGAATTGATGATGTCATGCCCTCACAATTTGCCAAACAGCATGTACATAAAGTCATGAAATTTCCAGGTTTTTTGTTTTTGTTTTTGTTTTTGATCAAACACAATTATGCAACAGTTTCAAATCCTAAAATACCCGACGGATCATTTTTTTTGAGGTTATTCAACCTGAAACAACATAATGTTTTAATGTTTTATACTTCGAGACCAGAAGTACTAATTTTTGCCAATTTCTGTCACACAATCAATGGAAAATTGTGAGGTGATGACATTGTCAGTTCACTCATTCATATCAACTGCTCATGAACTATTATACAAAATTAGCAAATGTTTGAAATTTCATAGCTTACTTTGAATTCAATTTTGATCAAATTTGAATTGTTGTGCTTCTTATATTTTACTCTTTCTTTTCAGACTTATTACTTAACTGGTCTGGAATTCCCCTTTAAAAAGCACAAAATTGAACACAGGATATAAAACAGTTTGGAGCTACAAAGGACAGACTGCGAAATAGAAAATATTGATTCCGTTGGTTTCTTCTGAGCTTGTTTCACTTGTACTGGACTGCACACTCCAGCCTGGCTCAAAACATTCGTTGTCATGGAGAATTGATGCGGCTATGTTCGCTGTCGGACTGCACACATCAGTCAAGCTCAAGGTCGCATGACACGCAACATGGGCTTAAATTGGAGCTTACCCATATCAGTCGCTGGCTGACTTCATCTGATGAGGCATGCCAGACACGACCCTCAACGATGCTCGGAAAAAAAAAGAAAAAAGAAACTGTTGAAGAATTGGACCTTTTATCCAGAAAATACCTTCTCAGAATGAGCAAAGCCATCAACATCAGGTGAAAAGGGATCTTTTATCACACCTATGCAGGGATCACCTTGGGAGTAAAAGGGAAAAAAAGAATGTTGTCTTACAGAGGGAGATTGCGAGAATTGGTGCTTGCATCAGGGATGATATAAAGGGGGATGATGCGGAGGCGTGGTTTTTGTCTGAGGAGGTAATTCATCTCTCTCCAGAGGGGGAGTGGGGATAAAGAGAAATTCTAGGGACCACCGTAACTACCCTTAAATGGCAGAGAGAGCCACAAATAACAAGATGTTATTGAATCTTTCTTTACAGCCACTGATTAATCACCACTTGCTTAGAGTCTCCAGAGAACAGACAAAACAGCCCACTATTTCCACCACAGAAAATTTCTTAGTGGAAAGAAACAACAACAACAAAACAAACACTTTTGACTGATCAGTTCAGCTTTTACAATCTCTGTCAGAAAACACCGTATTTGCTGGTGTACTAACCACATCTGAGTATCAATTGGAAAACAAAGTTCAGACCAAGTTAATAAAAAAAAAACAGAGCTGACAGAAATATGCTTACACTTATAATCTCTAAAATGATATCATAAGGTTTCATTTTGACTTCATTTAGAGTTAGTTCTACATTAGTTCAATATAAATTTGCATTATTTGCATATAGACTGCTCAAGAACTGTTTTTGTGAAACTTAGCACTACTGCACAATATCTTAACCTCCCTAAATTTGATGAGATTTTGATTAAATTTTCACCGTCAAACTTGTACATTTTTTCACTGGTCTAGAATTGTCCTTTTAATACTTGTACTGCCTAATATACATGTGCATTTCAGGTGACTGCCTTTCACTCTAGAATGTTGTATGTTACCAAAGCATGCTATTACAATATTCTGATGGAGAAATGTACCATTTTCATAAGCGCAAGCTATCACTGTTATGGTGTATCAAACAACAGCCTCCTTTTTGACATGAAACCCACGGCAAGAAAAGTGTGATTAATACAAAACTAAGTATGACACACAGAATGATAATGCATCGTGGCTAATGACAGCAACGCAATGAAACTGCAGTAGTATTCAATTATATCAATCAACTGCCTGATCACTGTCCCATTTCCTTTTTAATATTGTCACACTTTCAGATTTACAGTAATGCCAGATAAAATGTGAGTCAAATGACTTTGCGTTTCAGCACGTTTGTGGATAATTCGATCTCACTTCCCATCTGCTTTCACCATCCTAATCGGGTCTCTGAGAGAAACTAGGTGGAAAAGGAATTCTCACAATCCGCTTCCATGGCAACGCCACCCTGGAGTTCACTGCCTTTTCAGGAAACTCCAGAAATTCACGAGACGATCAAAACAAACAGAAGCTTCATCAAAGGAAGCGTGGATTGTCTATTCCCAGCTGATAGGGAGAAAGACAAAAATAGAAGCATTTCTTGTTTCTTTCAGAAAAGGCAGTGGCTGTTATATTGACATGTCAAGTAAGAATCACTTGTTTATTGAGAAAGAAATCAATGGAGTGTAAAAAAAAAAAAAGAAAAAAAAAGATCTATGCAAGTGTATTTTTACACCCTGTAACAGTCAAAAGCACTCATATGGAAATTGTCCATAGTTTCATTCAATTTTGGGCATTGCATTTGTGACGTCGTCCATAAGGTGAAAATCACAAGTTTGAGCATTTGGACATACATGCAGTCAAGAAAATGTTCATTGGTTTCTGCTATTTGTGTGACACTTAATATCCAAGCTATTGCATTGATTTTGCTTAAGTGCATAAAACCATCAATCGCAGGGGGAAAAAAATCATACAGCCACTGAAATTACAAATATGCCTCAGATTTCAGAGTATATGTGACCCTGCATCACAAAACCACCAAAGAGTTGCCAAATATGGATTTTTAGTTACAGGCAAATTCTGAAAGAGCAGACCCTAAGCTTTAATCCATTGAGGAAGAGCTGATTTTGCTCCAACATTTATTTCCCATAGACACCTGCCCGAGTATACTTGGGTGTAGTCTTCAAATTATTAAAATGAAGTATAACTCCAACCAAATGGACTTTTCTATCATTCAAAAAAAAAAAAAAAATAGAAAGAACGTACACACTCTGTCAAAGTGTGTACTGAGAAAAGAGGCTTTGAAGTTTAGGGTCAAGTGCCTAACCTCACCAAACTGTGCTCTTCACAATGAATAGAAAAAAACAAAAAACAAACAGGATGTAAAACTCTGTAGCATCCACGATGAAGAGATTATCAGATTAAGCTGAAATTTTGCATGCTCTTTCAACACATTCTACTCATGACAAATACTAACTTTCACAACAGTAAAATACTAACTTTCACAACAGTAGCATTCACCTTTCAAAAGTTATCAGAGTTGAAAGTGAAGAGTGTGTCAAGGGTTTTTAACCCGTTGAGGACGAGTCCAGTGTATACTCGGACAGGTGTCTATGGGAAATGCGTGTTGTAGCCAAATCAGCCCATCCTTAACGGGTTAAATAATGAAAAGGGACATCTTTCAGACTTAATTACACAATTCTATTTCTTTTTTTAAGTTTTAGAAAAACTGCAAAAACAAATCAATTTCCCAGTTGTTTTATGATACGAAATTTTAGAGTTCTGTAGAAGAAGAATTGCTCTTTCAGAAAATATATCAAACTACATACTGACTAGGTTGACACACTGCACCTACCTTGTGTCCTTGCATAAAATCAGCCCGTGTATGACTTTTTGGCGGTTTTGTGATGCACGGTCACATATACAGTGACATTTTGCATAACCTGCTATTCTAATTTGTTCTTCTGCGCTTCAAAGACGCAAGTTTGGCAGCAGATCTGACCAGTAAACATTGTTATTGGCTGGTAGTTTGCCATCCATCATTGATGCCCTATTGAGCCGCAGCCCCATGCATTTTTCATCCAACTACTTACCTGCCTCATTTCCCTGGCCGGCTGCTGGCCCACAATACACCCGTCACAGGGCTCCCCTTACACTGGATATAATGCAACCCTCACACCACCGTTCAGTAGCTTCGAGAAAAAAAAAATACTGAAAAAATATCAGTGGACAAGTACAACACCGAACCCAGACCATGAGGTTAATGCCCTATCCCTTATGTACTGATCATCAATAATTTAATACCTCATCCGCAAGATGATATAATTTCCATAAGGTTACTACATGGCACACCCAGTTCCCACAAGCAATAGTTTGAATTTACTTGTAGCCTACTTGCATCATTATCCAATCATTCAAAATATAATGCAATACTAAAGTAGTGACTTACAGGCATGAATTGTTCTGTAAATGCTATCTCAGCCTCACACAAAAATATCAAAGCACAATGTGACTAAAGTTTGAATGATATCTCTACATCATTATTCTTGTGAGAAGAGCAATACACATTTTGTATGATTGTATGGGTTTTTTTTTTTGTAGTATTCAGAAGAAAATATCATTGCATAAACTTAATTCCACCACAATGTCACAGCGTGGAGTTCCAAATGAACCCAATCTCCATTAAACAGAAGGCCGTAGAATGTCTGCGGCCTTCATTATGACATGCATTCATTGGAAATCACTGGCGAGAACATGTATATCATTCTTTGAATGGCAGATCAGAATGACTTAATTTCAGTGCTGACATTGATGGCACAGAGAGTTATCAACAGGCGGTCAATTAACTGGGTCACTGACATTGTCCGAGTCCCACACCGTTCATAATGCTCTCCTTTAAACTAGAGTGCATGGAACAAAGGGTATGGATGCGATTTTCAAGCTCCCTTTTTGACGTCATGCTAGTTTGGAGTGTTATTGCTGCGAAGATCGTCGTGTTGGCAACGTGGCGGTCGACACACCAGGCGCACTTTCACCAGTCTTGCAGGTTCTCGAGCGTAACTCCATACACCTGAAATCGGAGAGTGTGTTTATGCTACAATGCAAGTGACCATATCTTTTTCTATCAATATACCCGATAGGGCATATGCAATAATTATGACTTTATGATGCACCAAATGAGGTGAATGAATCTTGCCTATGACCTTCTTTTGAGAAGGTAAGACTGCACCTTTAGTAAATTTCATTTATTATCATTCTTTCATACTATTATTCCTTTCATCATCATGATTACCTCTCTCGTTACTTTCATCAGTACTTTTAAAAGATTGGAATGAAATCCTCACCACCCTCAACTTCTATGATTACACTTGTCATTACTATCACTTTTTCTTCACATCTTCTGCCTCAAATTACTAATCAGTAACTCATCTTTAAAATGTCAGTAACTCATCTTTAAAATGTCAGCACTTGATTGGTAAATTCATGAGTCTTTACATGTAGTTTTAATGCTGCCGCCATGCAAGGCCACATAACTCAGAATAAAAGAACTATTTTCATCCTTGGAGGGAAAATAGTTCTGCTTGTTTTTATGAATTTTGTGACATCATCCTTGGTTTATGGAGTGTTTACAGCTCATGCACAATAACAGGGTTGGAGCTATAAAGTCGCAAATGGTGACTAGTGGGTTGGTTTGTACGTGAGTTTTTGTGGAGCTGTGAGTAATCCATCCCCACTCTAACTGTTATCTGTTTGGCCAGTTTTATTGTTTTCTGTATCATCCTTTTAACCCTCACTGCACTTTGTTCACCAATTGGCACTCACACAGGAGTGTTTTCATCTCCAATTTGCACAGATGTCTGAAAACCAATGTCCAATATATAACAATTACCTAATTTTGCAAATAAACCTCAATCGTGCCATTGTGGCCTTCCTGTTGAGACAAGGCACATTGCCACACCTGAGTGGACTTGCTAGTCTACAATTAGGTCAACTTTGGATAGATTACTGAATGCCGATGAAGAAGTTTACCAAGTTAAGCTGAGTCCCTGAGAACCTAATGTATCAAATGACTCCCGTTCTGATCAAGAAGTTCTCCCTCCCTCTACAGAATGATTCCACACAGACAAGCAAACTCTCGATGAATTCAGAAGCCAGCTTTCCTTTTCAAGATGCGGAATTTCAAGAACTAATCGCCTCTTTTCTCCCATCTGATTGCACAGGCAACGCTCTACATAAAATGTGACGATCCCAAAGCCTCCTGAATCAAATTACACGCCTCTTAACCCCTCTGAAGATGAGCAATAGAGAAATTGTCTACCACTGCAATTCATCGGGAAGAATTATGACCTTTTCCATATCTCTCCCATCTCGATGTTTCACATAGGAATTTGACTCCTGCTCTTTATTGACTAACTAAGTGCCACTCAATGGGTGAGGAAATAGTGGGGGCCTCCTTACAACATTCGAACCAGATCTCTTGGTGGCTCTGTGCATAAAGGCCGCTAAATTGCAGAAAGGGAGGAGGGATGTTTGATGGAGAAGATGACGTGACAGAACGTAATGTGTGTGTGGGGGGTTTTTTTGTGTTGTTTTGTTTTGTTGTTTTTTTTTTTCTTGCACATCCTGTTTCAGATTTACCCTTCTCGCTCCTATTCTTGCCTGGACCCCTCCAACACCAGGAGTTATCAACAATCACATGAACCAGTTGTTCATTGAACTCTCCAATTCCCAACGGCTGAATATCAATTCCACTCCTCATCGCTCACTGTCCCCACAATCCATCCCTGTCTGTCTCTCCTCTTTCATCTCTTTCGTTCTTTCCTTTCTTCTAACCTTGAAAACATTTCGAAGCTCGTTACCAGGAAGCCCACACTGGAAATGATGCCTGGTTTCAATTTCATACCTGTTTCTGCATGGGGTTAAATGCAGTAAACGTCTTTTAGACTGTAACCGTGGAAACACATACAGGGAGAGAGACAATATCTTCTATATTCCTGGCATCATCCAAAATGTGACAATATCATGCCAAATCTGTCCCCTTTCATCAAACCTACCACCTTTAATCTCTACATCTTTGGCAGGAGCAGGTTCAAGTCAGCTAGAACTTTGGTCCATCGGATGCATTCCTCCTGGTGCACTTAGCGTCATCATCAGTTGCCATGCCAACCAAGCTCAGTTCTCTGATCCACGGAATCCTGACCAGAACAGGGTAAACCGCCCATCCTTTCCTTAAGTACTCACTGCTATGACCATACTCATACAGTCATAGCATTTTAAGGATGAGAAATCTTGTAGATGTGAAAGCAGTTTATGAGGAAAAGATATTCTTTCCTTGCATCAAGATAAAACCAAAGGTCCAGGGTGATTAGCGTGGGGAAAGTAGACCAACAACAACTTTATTGTGGGCATCACCTCAAATCATGTCCATAATCTGGACAACCTTTTGGTGACATGGCTGCACGTAACTTGAGCACAATCAAGCAATTAGACCCAGAGTGATATTTAGAAAGGAGCCGTTAAAGAGGTTGGGAGGGGATACATTTACCACCGACAGACCGCAGAACACAGATAATGAGCGGCTGTTAGTGCCAATCAATCTTAGACTGTCGAAGCAAAGGTGATTTGATTCTGGCCTAATATCCCCATAGCATGAACTATTGATGGCAAATGTGGAACGGACTCACTGAATAATTGGGAACACTTTAGATGCCCCAGGTCTCCAAAGGGGACTTGGAGGCTGCATTTTTACATCAATACACACCGGTGATAGACAGGTTTATCCCAACCTAGTAGGGCTTTGCATCATGCACAAAATAATATATTCTTCATTCGAATGGCTGATTGAACTTCACTGAAACTCAAACTAAACACTGTGGAAGTGAAAGACTTTCTAAGCCAGTAATCAGCTACATACATTGCATGAATAGATGCTGATGAAAAGATTTTGATTTATGAGAAAAGTTTATCCATGGTACGTAAGCCGAGATTAATTTTGCTGTGCACCATGATATATTCTCCCCCATGCACCTCAATCGGTTCTGACAACTTCTAGTTTCTGGCTTTTGTCGGGCGGATCTCATCCACGTGGTAGAGATTTTCACTCATCTGTGGTTTGATTAACAATCTCTCCAATTTGTAGTCATCAATGACAGTGACCTTGAAACAACAACAACCAAAAAATAATGTCACAATGAGAATACATTGGGAAGAGCAGGTAATATCATTTATATAATCTCAAACATGACCTTCAAATCAGATGTGATATTCAAAGAAGTTACTTCAGGAGGTTTCCCGACACTCCTCATTTTGCACTCCCCTTGCTTGAAAATGAGATATTCGTGGCAAGTAATCCTTGCTTGTTTGTTCATTTCGCTTTCTATCTGAGAAGATGGCTGGATATAGAAAATAAATTCTGTATACATATATACACAGGTATATGAAGAGTTTCTGTGAAAAAAATAGTTACATCCATTTTCATCAACTTGAGTTATTTGAGATCAAAGCAATCAAGTAATCAAACTATATGAGATAATTTCAATAATATCTTCAAAAATATTTTGATTATTAAAGAAGTGTGATATCGTAGAATTTTTTTTTATCTGATGACCTCACTAAAAAAAAAACCTGTAAAAATTATACATTTCTCTACTTATGCATTAACTCTTTACATACACACACACACACAGATATATACAAATATATAGGCCTATATATTAACTTATCTATTTATTTATCTACTCATTTATTCATTTATTTATTTATCTATCAATCTATCTATCCATCTATATATATATATATATGTATATATATATATATATATATATGTATATATATATATATATATATATATATATATATATATATATATATATATATATATATATATATATATATATATATATATATATATATATATACCTAGAAAGAGAAGGGAAAAAAAAAGAGGTGTATGATCTGTACTGGTTATTTAACTGAAATTGGTGTTAAACTTTATCAACCGTCATGTGATCAAGGCAGAGGCTGGTCATTCCACTGATGAGGGCTGTAGCGTTAACAGTTGAAAATTCCTGAGGCAAATACAGTGTATCTTGTATTGAGATCAAAAGTTTAACACCAATTTCAGGTGAATGAGATGTAGAGAGAGAGAGAGGTACAGATGTATGTAAAGAGGTGAGAAAACTATCTGAACAAGTCTCAAACTTGCACCATTCGAACAGGCTCCACTCTGACAGTCACTGCAAGAATAATGTCATTCCACTTTGCTATGCAACAACCACAACCACAAGAAATACTCTTTGTGACCAGTACTCTGTGACCTTTGCATCATCAATCAACCTCATTGGTCAATCATCAGATGTGATTTACAACATCCTTTTCATGCTCCATTTGAACTCATTGGACTCTGGCATTGGACATAACTCAGATGAAATGTCTACGAGGACAAAACAGTACACCTAGTTGGACACATCATTCACTCTTTTTTATTATGACGCCAGTAGGCTGGTTAACTTTTGCTCAAGGACCCTACATGCCTAAAGAAGTTATCGATGAATTGTTTGACAGAAGTAGTTTGAAGAATATTACTGCTTCCTGCAGGCACTGACGTATATATTTTACCATTGTCTTAAGGGTTTTATCACCTCCCTTATGTATCACTTATTCTTTGCTCATGAAGTCAACGCTGAAAGTCTTGTTAGACATCATACTGATTTTATGCATCATACATGATACTTCACACTTCTTATAAGCCAGTTTGGGGGTTCCAGTTTGAACATGAGCAGAAAAAGGTCATTTGTACTGAGAAACAGGTTGGTTTTTAAATTCACTGAGATAAGCATCTGTGATGCAATGATTATTTGTGTCATCCATATCAATGGTGCCTGCCAGTACATCCACCTGACAGCAAGCCTGGTATTTGGCAGTGTTAACAGAAAAAGTTTGTTAATGCATTCAATAAAGCACAATATAATGGATGCTTCCCAAAGTGTTGATTGACGAACCATTCTGATCACTTGATCTACACAGGTTCATTCTTTGTTTTAGAACATGAGTTCCATAAATTGCTAAGTTGGGTATGCTGATGTATTACGTCGCTTTGAATCGAGTGAAGTGCCTAACCAACTGAAAAAGATAAAAAGTCATTTGCACCCATGTGCACATGACCTATCTCCAAATTGGCTTATTGGGATGTATATTCTGTATCAAGCATGCTAGGTTTGAAGACTAGCTGCAAATGACAAAATCAATGTATATAATATCATTTGCAACTTGATTAATCATGAGTCCTAGGACACCTGCTTTTCACCTGACAAAACTAAAGCTCAGCAGGCTGGACAGATATAGATCCAAGAATGATATTAAATATGGCTTCACCAAGTGGGTTACGTGGTCTGGTGTCAACAGTCCGCAATCCCCGTCAGATGCAATATCGATTTCACCCGACCCACTACTCTAGCCATCCAAACAATGCAATGTTTTGGGGAGATTAGTCAAAATACAGAAACACCTGTTTCTCAGTGACAGAAAACTTGTGATGAAAACAAAGCGAAAGTTGACTCATAATGACACTTCCCCCCCCCCCCCTTCGTTTAGCCGGGGGAAAGTCCCTTGATCTCCTGTTACCACCTCCTTTGATGACCTCTTCTGGAGATGTGGAATATTTCTGGCAGTTATATCCTCCAGTGCATCATCACCTGACAGAATGATAGCTTTTGGAAGCATCCCTCTTGAACCCACACTTTTTGCAGTCCTGGACAAGATAGGACCCCGAGGGTATTGACTGGTCAAATGAGAGGCAGAGAGACGTAGAAACACATTTAATCAAATATGGCACCAACCACATGACCCCTGGGTGTTAGATCTGCAATGCTTGGCGAGTCATGTCCATCAACATGAACATTTCATGAAAATTACTCAGCATCAAGTTTGCACGGGCATACCTCTGTGAGAATGAAATTTAATCTTTAATTCAATTTTTTCCCTCAAACTCAGAATTTTGAAAGATATCAGGAACAAAAGATCAATACTCACCTAGATTTGGTTGATGTCATGTTGTATACTTGTGAGAAACTGAGATTTTCATGGGCTGATTTCAGCACATGAGAAAGAGCTAGCTTACAAATTTGCACTGAACTTAGGAAAGTGACCCATATAGAAAATAACAATTACAGTTCTTTTGTAGTGAAGAAAATTTGTTTCTCCATAGCCAAACACAACTATTTACATTATACATATAGTTGTTTCTTTTTAATCTGTATGAACCAACTTAAAGGGACTGTACAGTACTGGTTGAGGTGGGAATTCATGTTTTGAAAATCCCTAAGTGAGATAATGAGAAACCTCTTAAGAAATATGAAAGAGCATGTAATTTCAAGAAGGATTCAACATTTATTTGATGAAAATTGGTTTTCATATGGCTGAGATATCCAAAAAAAGTGATAATAAAAGTGATAAAAGGCAACACGCCACGCCTTTTATTAGGATCTCTCTGTTTCACATTGTTTTTGGATATCTCACCATTCCGAAACCGATTTTCATCAAACAAACTTCTGATACCTCTTAGAATTGCATGCTTTTTGACATCTCATAGAGTGGTTTCTGAATATCTCGCAAAACGTTAAATGCTAAATCCTCACCTCGACCAGAACTGTACACACCCTTTAAAGTGCAAATGAAAAACAGAACATGAACATGAAAAAGACGGAAAAAGAAAGAGTGCGAGAAAGAAAAAGAGCAGGAGAGAGAAAGAAACAGCAAGAGAGAAAGAGTAGGAGAGGGAAAAGATCAAAGAGGTGAAGAAAAGGAAGAGGAGGAGGAAACAAAAAGTTGATGATACTTGTCAAAGAAAGATGACCGGAACAAAATGATAATCCATCAATTCCACATTATGTAGAGCAGAAAAAACAGAAACAAAAACAGGCAAACAAACAAATTACCATTGCATGCCCCGATATCAATCCATCTTAAAAATGGAGAGCGGGGTTAAATGGAAATTATCGACCCTTTTATCTCCAGTGGTATACCTGTCACTCTTACATCCTCATTATTGCAAGACAGTATCCCCATTAAAGCAGGAAAAGAATGCACCTACACTATGTGAGAGATAGGCAAGTGAAGTCAAAACTCTTGTATCCATGGTGACAGTGCAAATGTTCTCGACCAATCAAAGTCTCTCGTTCTATAAGGGACAAATGTTGCATCGCTACTGCTGTAAGTCTAGGGCTGCGTTTATCATCTTTCCCGTGGTTGAAACGCGTTTCTATATCCACTGTCAAAACACATTTGCAAGGGCCTTTCGGATCGCATTTCACGAGTTGTTGCATTTATCATCTCTATCGCGAGTAGAGAGAAAGGGCTTGTAACTGCATAGTAGCTCCACTGAGCTGTTTGACCCGAGGAGTGGAGATTACGTGACTGGCATGGGTAGGTCAGAGATATATAAACGAGTTTGAAAATGACTTTGCGCTTATCATCTTTACAGAAACGCGGATCTGGCTCAAGCGCATTTGAGATCACGCCTTTTTTGGCATTTCAGAAAGGCATTTCTAACCCCGTAATCAAAACAGTTTCATGTTTATCAACTGATCAAATATCCCTGAAAGTCATTTGGAAACCTTAATTTTACACCAGAAGTGAGTTGATAAATGCACCCTCATACCACCAACCATTGGTACGGACAGGTGGTAACTTTTGTTTCTAAACCTGTTGACGTAAAATTATCCACTGGAATACCACCCTGCAATTTACAAAAGGGATACATATTATCATGATGGAGACTGTGAGTGTAAATGGAACCATTATCATGCCTACAGGTATGTGTTTTAGTCTTTAAAAAGGAAAAAAAAAAGAAGATCATAAAGTTACCCTAAGCGCATGCACCTTGCTAAATGTCAGGAAAAATACCACAGCCCATGCAGCCTCTCGTCATTAAAAAGAACAAAGATGAGTGTCTTTCTTTTTTTTTTCATGACTAGAGGCTGCATGGGCTATTCATGAAGACACTCATTCCAGCACAAAGTAGACAGGAATGCCTTTAAACCATGTCTGAATACCGGTAATTAAATACCACTTGTCAGGGGTCGCACTTAACTTTTTTTTAAACTAGCCAGGCGGACTACTTAGAATCAATTTTGACACTGAAGCAATATTTTGGCTAGCCAGACGGACTAGTAACTTCAGAATTTTTCGATTTTTAGCTAGTCCGATGTGATTTTGGGTGGCCAATGGCCAGCGGACCATCGCCAATTTCAAACCCTGCTTGTGCATAACCTGTGTTCTTGCCGACGTAACCTTTGCGATTCTTTTTGTTGTTGTTTTTTCTCTCATTTCTTTTTTTTTTCTAAAATCTACTCTCTGTGAAACAGCTGCTATATCGCTGTGTTTCCACCCAGTACACATCCTATGGGAAACATGTCGAGCTTGATATTAATAAAACATCAATGCCAAGGATATCTTATCCTTGTGACATCGTCCTACTTTTAAAACTACATCAAACAAAGAGAAAAAGAAAATAAAATGAAGTTTGTGAGCTTGATATAGCCCCTGTGTCTTTGCAAGGTGTGTAAAACGACAGCTTATCATGCAACTGATAGAACATGGTTTTAATCATTCAAAGCTAATGCTCTACTCATCATCATTGTCAATGGCAGATATCAAAGATTAATGTATTGTATGATGCATTAGTGAAATGCATCTTGGTGAATTATTAAGGAGTATCCTTTTGAGATGAATGTTTCATGCTTAAAGAAGTTGTGCCTTATTTCAATCAGCTCAATGTGCTCTTACTAAACATTCCTCTGTAAGAGTGAAAAATCATGCACCTTAACAGTAATCAATACCCTAATGGCGACATACATGTATGCACAAAGTGAAGACATGTACGACACCATGTTCATTTGGACAGATCACATGATGGTACAGATCATCATGCATTATCAGAAATCTACTGAGCTTAAACCGATCCATGTCCGAGGAGGATACGCTTTGGTTTATATCATCTGTGCATGCAACAGCTCTGGAAGTAATGATGAGCGTGCAAGAACCGATATCAGCGATGTTTCAATACTCTGCAGTTTGCTTAAGCCACGGGGAATTAATCCACTTTGGAACACTACAATACCTCAAATTTCTCACTGCTATTGTGCACAGTTAGCCCTGCCTTTGGCTCAGATAGGGTTAAGCGCTACCTCATTTATAATCACAATGCCTTAAAAGATTTGTGGGGAGAAAAAAAAGAAATACAATTTGCTTTTAATAGGCAAAAAAAAAGAAGGAGAAGAGAAGAAAAACAAAACAAAAACTTAGTTGTGGACTCGACAGATTAAAGGCATAATTTACCATTTGCAGATGAAAGCATTAGTGCTATAAAATAGTTCTAAAATGTGAGTTAGGGATAGAAACAACCACTGTCAAAATTTGAATCCGTATAATCGATGTTAAGTGTTGTTAAATACACGAAATGTGAACAATAGTTATAATAAAAATGTTTCCAGACTAAACCGTATACAGTTACGGTTTATTGAGAAAAACCCTGATATTTCCTTATATTTTAGGTTTTATTGCAAATATTTCATATGGTAGGATGTTTAATGATACAACAGACCTACACGTATGCATCAAATGTGACATCTTGAACATTTTTGAAATCACTGCTCCCAAAGGTAAACTGGACCTTTAATTCACACTAAAGAAACAGGAGACCCAAGGGGGATATTATTCATATACATCAAAATTGGAGACCTTTGACGACTCGAAGCAATCATGGGGATGCTGCTCCACTCATCATATCATATTTTTTAGTGTAGTATTTCATGAGATAATTTCGCGCGAGACTGCATTCTTGATTGAGAACCACGGTGACGGAATGAAAAATATTTAAAGTTTGTTTATAAGAGAAAAGTTTGCGATTCCCTCCTTTGAGACGAAATATCCAAAATGGTTTTTGTTGCAGGAGGGAATACAAATTTGTAAGATGTCAATTTTGCAATATCAGCTGACTTTATACCACAGTCGTGATGGAATAAAATCACATCATAGATACATCTAATACTGCATACACAGTGCTTCTTGCATGCATCTCAAATAGGTGAAAATAATTTCCATTCCAAAGAGGACTTAATATTCTTCTGTCTGGACACAATGAATGTTAATTGTAATAGAATATTTCCCCACACTCATGGGTACTTGTGGTTTGGAGATGGTGTGAGAGGAAACTAGTGCTGAAATAAAAAATACTGTGCTAGAAAAATAGTGCCCTTCTTATTACAAAGAAATAAAATGCCTTGCTAATCTCATACAATTTAAGGCAAAACAGCATTTCTCCTTTTTTGCATCTGAATGACACATTTGTATTACCAAGCATTTCTTTCAACACATCACCAATCTACCTTTATTACTTCTTTAAAACTATCTATCTATCTATCTAACCAACTAATGATATAAAACAAATAAGCATTAATGAATAAATCCACTCATCCATCTCATCAATCTATTCATTGATCCATCCATCCATTTATCTATTTATTCATCCATCCATCTCTCCATCCATTCATCTATTCATTCATCCATTCAGCTATCTATTCATCTACCTATTCATTTGTCTATTCAATAATCCATCATTCCATCTATTCACCTGTCTATTCATCCATCCATCCATTCACATGTCTATTCATCCCTCATTGATACATCCATCCATTCATTCACTCATTCACCTGCCATTTCATTGATCCATCTCTTCATCTGTCTATTCTTCCATCCATCCATTCTTCCATAAATATTCTCCTGCCAATATCACTTTCACCACACGCTCAAAACACTTACCGCTAGGTTCCGATAAAGTATCACTGTTGTCTAATCTTATCAAGATGTGAACATATCACACATACCCACGCAAAAGTTATAAGAGACAGAATTTATTCCGAGCAATACATGCTGTAGGATTATATATATATATATTATATATACATTCGAGTCAGCACTCTATGGACTTAGGAAAAGAGAAAGAAAGAAACAAAATCGATGTCTTATGAATATTCATCACATACTTCACAAAGTACACCACAAATATACAGATGATATATTAGGTATAGACACTTTATACATCGACAATGTGACCATGATGTCCTCACAAGAGCAAGTTTGTCGGCATTGCCTACAGAAGCCACTGCCAGGGAATACAGTGGAATTATAGTATTCTTACTTCCGCACAACTTTCAACACAATACCAGCAAAGTTCACACTCTTGGAATGTCATAGATTCTTCTTACAACTTCTAATGTTGGAGTTTTCTTATCCATCGCTATGGCAATGGACAGTCCATAATTGAAAGTTTAGGGTTTTGTTTTTTTCACATGGGGGCCCATGGGTATGTCCTAACATGGCAGGGATGTCATGCCTTATTCAGACCTGAATCAAATGACGACTATGAAAATTCATGAGGATAGGCTAAACTCTACCAGGCAGTACAATGAACCGTAAAGTTCTTCATTTTCAGTTTCCCTAAATCACAATGCCATGTTCAATAATTCAAAGATTTGACATCTTACCCTTCAGGAATATCCTTTTTTGCTATTTCATGTACAAAATCAATCCATATATGATACTTGGGTTTTTCTCATTGATGAATTTCACTTTAATAGAGAAAGGACAGTTTCTCCTTTTTTGGAAGAATGTTCACATGAAAATTTGAAGCCACAATTTTCAACATTTTTTTTTTTGTCTGCTTCATTTTCATGTATCCAAATATGTGACAACTGTATTTCCAATATTTTGATATCGCTTCTGATTATCATGGTCATGAAAAGGGCACAGTATTACATTATTTGAATAATTTTGAGGTCATCTACTTTATATCTGTTGAATGGCAGTAACACTTTTTTGCTCCTGAGCTGGTGACACCAGTACAAATAACACCCTTCTGCTTCTGAGCTAGTGAAATCAATACAAATATGTATATATCTGTTAACCAAAATCATTATGTAGAACCCACACACAAGTCAGTTGAGAACCAAAGAGCATTAACTCCAAAGTTTATGTTGAGTATTCACACTATTCTGGCTGTCAGCACACAACATGTATTTGTTCCCATTTCTCCTTCCCATTCATACGATAGGCACATTCTTGTCATTCTTAAATACACTAGACAAATGCAATGATTTGATATGCTAGGTGGTTGAACACGATAATATTTACACAGGACACAACTGCATCCATTCCTTTAATGTTGACGTAAAAATTTGCTCACATCAATTTAAAGAATACCATTGCACAAACATGAACTCAGTGCCACACACACAAAAAAAAATAACCTGATTTAAAGACCTTCAAACAACTCTAAACACAACAAACCTGATCTTCAAACAACTCTAAACACAACAAACCTGATCTACAAACAAACAAAAAATAAAAAAAAAAAATGTTATAAACAAGGACCATTAAAAGGGGACATATAAGAGTTTGTCACTTCAACAACAAAAAAAGTGTATTTGTTATGGTGAAAATTACTAAACTAAAAAAAAATACAAACAAAACCAAAACAACAACAACAAATAAAAAAAATATAAAAAAACTCTAAGCAAGAAACGGTTCAAGATCTAGGTCCTCTGCTTTGCAGAGAAGGCCATTCCAGCCAGCCATAGAATATCAACTTTGTGTTTGTGATGTATAGCAGAGCTCTAGTTTCTTGTGACCCTTCCCTTTTATGCATATGCTCCAAAACTCCCAAATAGCGTAACCTCCCGTAACCTTGAAGTCACAGTGTGAAGATGTTTTTCGGTCACTTTCTTGTGGTATCTAGCCTGAAAAAAAAAAAATGCTCATTGGTGAACGTATTTTGAAAATTGGGCTGTGTACATTTAAAAACAAGAAAACAAATAGTTAAATAACTTTCTGTATAGAGTTAAAAAATCATTCAAAAAAAAAACAAACAAGAAAAGATTTTAGTCACCCTACATAGGGGGAACAGGGCTCCATATTTTTTTTTTTTTTAAATAAGTAAATACTCATTTATTTTGCTAGCCCAACTGCATGTTTTAGTTGTCACAGGCAAGTGGATTTGTAAAACTATCCAAATTACATTCTTCACATTTTGCATTCTTTAAAAAAAAATTGTCATACTATGTACACAATCAGTGTGAAATTGCAGAAAACATGACAGCTACAAAACAAACCATACACTCAAGTTTTCATTGTATCACATACAACGTAACAAGGCTGAATAACAAGACACAAAGACTGATATAGTGCAAATAAAAACATCTGCTACATACATGAGTTTTACCCAGTGTGGAACTGAATGTCAGTCTTGTTTTATCAGGGAATGCCTCTGAGATGTACTATTTTTTTTTTTCAATCATGTTTTTCATTCAGATAAATTCGAGCACAGCAGTACAAAATCATAATCCAACTAAAAAGCTATTTAAAAGTCACAACCAGAAACTATTAGAAGAAGCAATGCCCTTTGCTTTTTGTATGGCTTTATAGTTTTGTTTTTGTTTTTGTTTTTTTTTCTAAATTGGTTTGTAAAAGCTGGGTGCCAAAATTACTGGATGTTTAAACTTAACATTACACCTCATTTGGGAATAAGAAATAGCAAAGGTGTCTCAAAACTAGCAACTACAGAACTTGCTATAGTAGTTGCAGCACAAGTAGTATTATTAACAGTAGTATAAACCGTAATAGTCTCCATGCAATAGCAGTGGTAGTGGCAGTACTAGTAGATGCTGTAGTAGCAGTTGTAGCTACTTGAATCATGTTAGTTGGAATGGCAAATATAGTAAAACTTTGTTGTAGTGACAAGGAAAGCAGTTAGAGTGAATAATAGATGTCAAAACAATAGTAGTATTATAGTAGTCAAATTGGAAAAGTAACAAGTATGTAAGCAAATTAAAGAAAATATCAATTTTGGTCATATTAGTAGTGTGTAGTAAAAGTAACACTGGTAATTGCAGTCGTGGCAATCATAACAGTAGATGCAATCGTAGTAGAAGAAAAGTACGGTAGCAGTAGTATTAGAAATTGGTTGGTAGATTTGGCTAGTGTAAAAGTGGTAGCATAACAATGTAATTTTAGAGCGTTTTTTTTTTGAGAGATACTGGCTGTTTTCTTTCCTGTACAGATTCTGCAGAACTATACTTAGGTGACACAGTAGAAGTAAAAGTAGTACTTGTAGTAGTAGTAGTGGTAGTAGTAGTAGTAGTAGTAGTAGTAGTAGTAGTAGTAGTAGTAGTATCAGTAGTAGTAATAGTAGTAGTAGTAGTAGTAGCAGCAGCAGCAGCAATACTTGTAGTAGTGATAGTACTGTTAGAAACAGCAGTAGTAGTAGCAGTGGCGGTGGTAAAGTAGAAGTAGTAGTAGTAGTAGTAGTAATAAAAGTAGTAATAGCAGTAATATTAGTAAGAATAGCAGTAGTAGCAGATTTTGTAACACTAGTTGTAGAAGCAGTGGTAGTATTAGTAGTAGTAGCAGTAGTAGTAGTAGGTAGTAGTAATAACAGTAGTAGGTATAGTAGTAGTAGCAGTAGAAGTAGTGTAGTTTTAATAGTACTGTTGTAGTTGTATAAGCAGTAGCAGCACCACAGGTTGTACAGTGTAAATGCAGAAGTAGAGGTTTAAGTATAAATGTTGTCATAGGTGAAGTGTCAGTTTGCTTGCATTTCCTCTGATACCACTGCCCTTAATGTTGTCCTGCCTCTACTCCCCAGGCTGAGACAATTTAATCCAAGTACAATCTTGTAGACAATGAAGAGTAACAGAAGCAACAATACTTCAATCAGCAGCTGTTCCACGCTGGAACCTCAGTGCGACATTATTCATGCATCACGGGGTCACTAACCATGGGCATTTGATACGTAACTAAACTTCAGGAGGGCCATTCCTTCATCCTTCTTACCACTAGCTAATGTCGTTTTGTTTGGTTTGCTTTGTAATATCATATGCCGTTCAATGAATTACCAATGCCGAAATTATTGCGGCCCGAAGCCTCATCAGGGTCGGGTTTCATCCTCTTTCTCCACAGCTGAGTAGTGCGGTTATCCGATAAGCGAAAAACATTACCACGGCGGAACCGCCTGAATGCAGAGGCAAATCTGTTTGTGAACCAAACATAATTGAATTGAAAGAAGATCCAACCTTCTCTAATGCACTCAGCCTGCATGGCTCTTCCTTTATTCCTATTTCCATAATGACCTTGACAATAACTGCCCCCCCCCCTTCCACCACCACCACCACCACACCATCACCATCACTACCCTTTTCTTGATGAAACAAGACTTTTTCAATCATCCCATCATACTGCCTTCAACCAAATTCCCCAAACACAACCAAACCTGCAGGGAGCAGGGCCTATGGACATGGCAACCAAAACCTACCTCATCCAATATTCATGTCCTTCCGTAACCTTAAACTAAAGACCTGGTCAGTGGCCCAAGGTATGGTAAAAATAATTGCTTGGTAAACTGGAAACCGGTGAAAACAGTTGATCAGTTTCCTGGATTTTGAAAATGTTGCTATGGTAACTGCAATACCACATTTTCAGAGACTCCAACCCATAGCACCTTCTGATCTGGAGATTCTCCCGCCTGAAACCCCTAGCAAACGGGAGACTCCAAGTTGATGTGTGCGAAGCGCGAAATTTCTAGGGTTCTAGATGCCCTCTGGTGTTATCTAAGGCTTATTTTTTCAACATACAATAGCAATAAGTAAGAAATCCTTTCCAACGGGAGACACAGAGCCAGGGCGGGAGAAATTAAATCTCAAACGGGAGAACGGGAGATTTTGCAAAAATGGGTTTTCGGCGGGAGATCTCCCGTCGAAAACGGGAGAGTTGGAGTCTCTGCATTTTTTTTCAGTCATCAGTTTGTACACTGTTGTAGATCCATAGAGTACTAAAGCGTGATGTCATAGCCAGTCATTGCTGTGGGAACTTGTTCCAAGCAGCCTAACTGGATTGAGTGTTAATGTGCTCACTTGGTTCCAACCAAAGCACGGACAGAAAACTGTGACATCACTTTTATATTCTATAATGCTGTGCCCCCCCCCCCCCCATATCTGAGCAAAACATTACCGTTGGGAGTATTCAAACAGAGCTCTTAATGTTATTGTCAAACTGCAACTCATTCATGATTAGGGTGAAATGCTCATTTCAGAAATATGCCATTCTGTACCTTTCAAAGAGCAAAAACAATATTATGGGAATTCATATAAAACCCCAAGAAAAATCAAGGATATTCATTAGGACTAAATCTAATATCAAATAGAGGGTTCATATTTTCCACATTCAAATGAATGCTTATATATTTTGTATTACATTGGCTTGTCGTAATTGATGTATTTGAAAGAATTTGCAATATTGGGAGTAAAATTTCGTTTGAATTGGATTTTGATTTTAATTTGAATTTAAATCTAAATTTGAATTTGAATAAGAATTTGCATTTGAATATGAATTATTTATTGACTTCATTTCTAATTAAATCTCTCATTCCTAACATTAATGTGTCAAGGTAACTACACATTGCAAACTACATTCCTTTCATCTAACATACAAGATCTCTGAGGTTTTCATTTCGCAGGAGCAATGGAGGCAAGATTTTACCCCGAATATTTGTTCTTCGAGGGAGGGGGAAGGGGAGACAAAAGACAAAGCAAAAAATGAAAGAGGAAATGATATCCACGTATATATATATATATATATATATATATATATATATATATATATATATATATATATAAAGACGATGAAGACAAACAAGTTGACATAATGCATTAGAATCCAACTTCATTTATTTGTAAACCAAATTTTCGACCCTTGCACGGATCTTCCTCAGGGTAACACTCTTGTTTGTCTTCATCGTCTTCATGCTCTTATTCCAACACGCGGATAATAATACCATTATATATATATATATATATATATACATATAATATATAGATAGATAGATAGATAGATATAATGGCACATCCTGTCCTCACATTTTGATTGTCTCACCATGAAACAATGGAAGAATGAGATCAACGTCGTGCGAGATGTCAGGACAGTCAAAATCCTGGCGGGTTTCATTTTCCACAAATCTATATCAGCTTTGCTCACAGAGCATCGCCTAAATCAATACACACTCCCCGGCCCCATAGACACACGGATGTATCAACAATTCTCTGTAATTCCTGTGAGAATATTTTTTCTCTTTGATTTCTGTCTTCTGTGTTTTTTACATGCCATAATTTTAGGAAATGGAAGTTTTGTTGTCGTTTGGACTTATTGTGGGGGCAGGAGGGGGGTATTTCCATCGCCTGTGGGTGCATCTGTTATTGATTTCATCGAACCTAATACGTTCCATCCAGAGGGTGGGGGAAATGATTACACTAACACCAATACAAGAATGAAGAGCAGAAATGACTGGTAACTCCATGATGAAAAAGAAAACAAGCAAAAACACAAGACGGCAACAAAGAGTGAAGGTGAATGGGTACATTCATAGAGAGAGAGGACCATGAATGCTGGCCATTCATTTTAGTTGCACCCCCCCCCCCCCCCCCCCCCCCCCGAGTGACACAATGAAGACCCATGGGGTACTAAACTTTCTGTGAAAACTGATTTTTTTTTTTTTTGCTAAGTGTTTCAATGAATGTAAATTTGTCCTTTGGCCCTATGCAAGAAATGCACGCAGATTCTTCTGTTTCAAGAAGAGTGGGACACTTCATTATGATTCATGCCAATCTTAGTTCTTACAGTCAAATACAACTCTTTTATGACAAACAATCCTGCTTCAGTAATGTTTAAAAAAAAAAGATGCTCTTACAGCCTGCCACATAAAAACAAAAATCTCCTCACTTTCAAGAAGACAAAGTTTTTCTTTTGTGTGACATCAAAACTGCACTGTATTTCATCAACAATGCTGCAGACTTGAATCATTGCTCCATATTTTCCCTTGCACGCAATTCAGTGTAATTCATGTTTTCTTCACGGAGCATAAACTTGTGACACATTTGTGAAAACTTTTGTGGGATGCGCACCATTATGCAATAATTCTGTTCAATATTCATTTTGGAGAGACGATGAAAAACGGGCCTGCAAATTGGTGGCAGTTACAGTCTTGACATCACACATTATTTTTATCCAGGTCAATCACTAAAAATGAATCAATTCCCATGGCAACCAGACCCAGTGACTCCATCTTTAATGATGTCATAAAAAAACAACAATAACAAAACAGAATGTTCTATGTGGATCAATGCAACCATATCATGGTATATCATTTCTATAAGAATAGCCACCTTATTGACACAGTTCATTATGATTTTATCTAATTACGGACAACTTCTCTTGTGAAAAAGACTCAAAGAGATCTCGGCAAAAGACACAAAACAGAATTTCATGGCTTGAATATGTAGGATGTACAGAATACTCTCCTATGGAATAGACATATACTTCCAAGCTGAGAAATTGTGAAGCAAGCATCACAGGGGGAACTTCGGCTTGTTCCCTGAATTTAGTCTCCAAATTAAACAGCAAATTCTCTGAACCAACACGGAAACCCTTCTGTGCCTTTTGCAGGGGTTTGACCTATTCCGTGGGGACAAAAAAAAACAACAACAAACAAACCCCTAGCATCAACCTGACACAAAATCAATGAAATGCTAGCTCTCGAACGAGCCATAATTGTGTAGGAGACTTGTTGCTGACGTGCAGCATAACCTCACTTTACATGAGTTCATGGTTGATATCATGTATCACAAGCTTTTCCAGTCACATCATTTTCTTCGCTGTCTTATTACTTCCCTTGAAAACTCTCGATTGACTAGAATACACACCTCACATAAATGCTATAAAATGAAAACTACAAATATATAGATGAGAGTACAAATAATTAAACCCAACAGATAGAATCGTACATAGTTTGTTTCAAATCAACAGGTTGCTGGGGATTAGTGTTTCCAATCCAGCATATACAGCACAATGCTTGTATTTGAGGCCTTGTAAAGAAGGAAGTAAAGAGAAAGGTCAATGAGTTTGCTTCTACAGGTAAATGGAGAACAAAACAACAGAAATTTTATCTACAGCCTGACTGTGTCATATTCTATGTAACTTCATGTCCAATTTCATTACTTATTTCTGTATTCCACAGATTCCGAGAATCTTAGGGGATTTGGGTTGTAATCTTCGCGATAAATAAGCAGTCAAGTCTCATCTATTCTCTCTCTAATCAAAACTTCTTTGTCAACAACCTATACATGTAAAGGCAAATTGAGAGGCCAGTACAGGGCTCTCTCGTGAAACTCAATTCCTAATGATTTTCTTGCAGCCATTAAAGACCAGAAATTTCATAGTACAACAAACTACGCTTCCTGCTTAAAAAGTGTTTTCTTCATACTCTTGATTGACAGAATGTTATCTTATATAAAGCAGATTCTAGCACTGCACTACAGTGCATATTACACTTCTTTTCTTCTTCCCTGTTTAATGTCAATCTTCTTTGGTGTATTCTACTACAGTTCCATGTCTCTTGAAAGCAACAAAACTTTTTTTTTTATATGGTCCATATAAGTCCTGTCACTACTGTTCTTCTGTATCAGGACAATTACCCCCCCCCCCCCCCCATACCCGCTGGTAATAGGATTAGCGTAAAGATTAAGGTTATGGTTAGGTCAAGGGTTGTAGTTTGGGTTCGGGTTAGGGTGGGATTTAGGATTAGAATTAGGGTTAGGGTCAGAGGAAGGGTGTGGGGTAATTGTCGAGGGGAAAATTGTGGTCTAGAACCGAAGAGCATACAATCTCAGTTTAGAACAAGAAGGCAGTATACTTCACACTCCCTTTACTATGCTAATGCCCTTCATGCTCATACTTGACAACTCAAGGAGGCTAAGCTCGCATGACTAGAGGGACAGGGAAATTCCCTGAAAATCCAGCCAACTTCTCTTACCCAGTGTAAGAACTGATCAGCGACATAAAGTTATTATCATGATAGAGCGTCTTACAGCAGTAAGACCTACAGATGCAAGAACTAATCAGCGACATACACGTGATTATCATGATAGAACACTTTACAGCAGCGAGACCTCGATCCTACTTCTTAATTGTTGCAAAACTGGCAAGATTGTTGCAAATTCTACAACTGTTGCTCTCTCCGCTACCATCGCTAGTGCAGTACTGCCATCATCTGTTGGTAGCTACATGTACATTATAGATATTGCTCATCCCAGTGCTGCTGCTGATGGTGGTTGCAGCGGTGGTGATAACAGTGGTGGTGGTGTTGCTACTTGTGATGTATTCTAATCTCCTGTGGCTGTTGTTTCAAGATTTCTGCAAAGTGTTACTACATTTGCATATGATTTTTTTTTTTTTTTTTTTTTTTGGGGGGGGGGGTTATGTCAGGAAAAAACAATGTTGTCTTGCTCCTGCTGCATGGTACTGGTATCTCTGTGAAACTTCTACAAACATGTTTCTCCTAATCACTCATATCTTTGTATATCATGGCAAACTCAAATTAAGGGACTAACCACACTTTCTTGGAAAAGAGTCTCAGATTTCAGCTGGAGATCTTGATCGAATGGGATGGTCGCTGGATACTCTCTTTCTAATTTGATAATTGCACAGAGTAACGTGACCAGCATCTTTTAATCTACTTCCTGCGATACCTCCCTCGCTCGGAAAAAAAAAAGAAGAAAAAGACCACAACACCCCCAAGATTATACGCATCATCAGGTAATGGATATCTGATGATGTGCCTTGCAATAAAGTCACCAATGAAGCAGATGGCGAACGGTGAGCTGACAGCACCGCACGCCAAACCTCCAAAATGCCAAAGTCACGTCAAAAACACCAGTATCATATGTCCAACTCATCCATACGAGATATTTTCATAGCAGTAGGATTTAAGAATAAACAAACGACTTGACAAAATTTTTGCCTCGTAGTTTGTCAGATCTGTTCTTCACATGAGCCGAAGCCTTTGAATTTATGGCAATAACATCACAGGGTTTGTTTCTTTTTTAGAACAATGAATACATGTAACTTGTTTGAAAATGTTAGTTTTCTCAGATATATTATCCGCACAAGGCCTATTGGGTCCACAGTTCGATGAATAAATCAAATTGCATAGACAAACATACACATCCACATACCTAGCATGTTACTTTCATAGAAATAACAACCTCAAACTGATTAACCATGAACCACAAGTTAGGACAATGTCTGCGGAATGAAATACAGAACTCGATTTTAGGCGCTAATGATTGAGTGACTGGAGAATATCAGATGCCAAAAGGCTTTGAATCGTCAGATAAATAAAACCTGTACTTTGAAACTCTCTGAAGACAGTAGAAATTCCATGATTACTACTAACGTAAAGTAGGATTATTCCTCATGATGATGGTATAACCTACCGTTTAGAATAACACAGTTACCTTCACTCTCTATCTACAAAATACCTAAAAATATAGGTGGTGGTACTGGGTACATAAGATCATGGCAAAGATTAAGATAGAGTGATGTTCAGAGACCACTCAGTTTTATCTGTTTAAAAGGTCAACAAGGCTTTCCAGAGTCATTACCGATTTGCATGCAATGGCGGTGAGGGGCGGAGCTTAGCCGGTAGAGGTCACATGCGTGGGAATTAATGCATTTAATCCAAGGCCGTCCATCATATGAAACATGTGAGTTATACAGTCATAATCTGGTTATTTAGTCAAATACTGTCATCCCTCCCTGGTTGTTCTCTTTGTTTTTAAGTGTACTGTATGCCTTTGGCTAGTATAGCATCAATTCCCATGTAGAGAACGATGTAAAGCATTCCTTGAGGTACTGTATACTAATAGGATGACTCTTTCTCAAGCTTGTAATCCTCGTGAAAGGGAATGAGGATCATATGTGGTCGTCCAACTTAAGATGACCACTGGGAGGAATTATGAGGTCCTTCTATCTTTCGTATAGAATGGATGACTTCTATAGTCTGGGGAAAAATACACACAAGAACCAAGCATTTACTTCTAACTTCTTATTATCTCTTTGCAGAAGAACATTTACAAATTGTCAATTCTTGAGGATGAGGGAGTATGTATAACCATCTTTTTTTTTTCTTTTTTTTTTTACTTTGTGTCCATTTCATTGTCAAGAACTTGATTTTCATTGCCATTCAAAGAAGTCGGCAACTCCCACTAATGTGGATGTGACAAGCTTCCACACTTGACAAGAGCAGAAAAAGTATGTTTGCAAATTGTACCTCATAAATGTTTGTGTTACTAAGCCCGGAAGCGTCACAATTCAAACAGACTTTTTGAAGGTGATTTAAGAGAGGAACCAAGAAAAAGCTTCATATCCGAGATTGATCGAAGCAATCGCGACAAGATACATTCCTAATTTCCCTGCAGCTCCCATCTAACGCAATTATCCAGGCTAAGGCATTCTTTCTTTGCTCCCGGCTTGATATCTCCTCCACAATTACCGAAATTATTCCACTGTGAGCCTGAAGTTTCAGAAAGAAGAAAACTTGTTTACAGTCTGCTGACTTCCAGTAAACTATGAATCACCTTTTTCTCCTCCACTAAAAATCGACAAACCAACACTCTTACCTCTACACAAAGTGCGAAACCAAAACCACAAAATAGACAGCTCAAAGGTAGCATCAAATACGCTACAATTAAAACACTGCATCATGGTACATGAATGTTTGACATTTGTCAATGTTCTTTCCCTTCATGCGACCTTATTGATAATTAATTTGTTTTTGCACTTCTGTTCACACAAGACACACAAAAGGAGTGACACATATTGTAATGAGGTTGCAACATATCTCAATGAAATAAAGGAAAGCTCGAAGCCAGACAGAATGATACTCAGTGAATGTACAGCAATATCACAGCGTCTTTCTTCTTCAACAGCTAGCTCCTAACCAGGAAATACAGCTGTAATGGTGACAACAAAACAACAACAACAAAAAAATCTCTTCCTCATGAATGCCTTGGAACAAATACATCAACTTTGGTTGACATCCACTAATGAATTAAATCAAATTATTCTCAGCATGTTTGCTTCAAATTCATACACACATGCATTCAGGGCCATCAGATGAAAATGATTTTCTTTCTCTCGTATTATATTTGCCACCATATGGATTCTAATGAGCCAGAAAAGGTCAGATTACGTCAGCACATTTTTTTCATTCTTTTTTTTTTCCAACAGAAACATCACGCTCCAGCATTTCTACCCCAAATTTGATTGTTTCTCTGTATGCAGACCTCTTTTCTACTACCTAAGTTTCCTCTCCAGTGAGAATGAAAAAAAAAAAGAGTGACAAGAGCATCAAAAATGTCACAAACATGGCGATTTCTGCCACGCAGTACGCGAACGGAACAAGTGGCCAGGCAAAGAAGAGACTTCTGCTTGCCGTCGTCTCACACATCCGCCAAAAAACACAAGTACTTTGTTTTCCCACAGGATTTTCGGTCATTGAATGACAAGTGTTTTCCGGTTTGGACCCAGTGTGGATGCGCTATCTGCACATTCTCTATGTGTGTGTGTGCGTAGGTTGCACGTGTGCACTCCAGTATTTCAAACACATTTCACACTTTCACCGGCAGACAGAGATATGTGGCATCCTTCCCCAACAGGGCAGACTTTAAGTTCAACCCGTTTTCAACAAATACCTTGTCTTAACCTTTTTAGTTTCTTCAGTATCAAAACTAAAGATACATTTGTATCTAATTGTATTTCAGAGCAATAGACAAGGGCCTTGTTGCATAGAAAAGATACAATCAACATGAGTAAGAAATTCAAACATAAGTCAGGCATCAGCCAATCAGAATTGAATATTCAGAGACTTACGCTTGATTTTGTCACTTATGTTTGATCTCAACTTTTATGCAACAGGGCCCAGCTCCAATAATCTGTACAAATTTTTTGTATAACTTCAAACAAAGGTTTCTCCTGGCAACCAGAAAGATTGCCTGACATGGCCATTGATTAGAATACCAAACTGGGTTCAAAGCAGTGAAATGTCTCATAGGAATGCGCAAACTGCATTTAAACTTAATACCAAACCCACAGGGAAAACTATCTACTACGCGATTCCAGAACCAACGATGTGATAGAAAGTGCTTCACACTGTAGAGTGCTCATACACTGTATATGCTGAATATTTTGTGAGGTTTTTATTTTCGCAAATTTCGCGAGTCAGGTGCTATCCTCGACTTTAAAGACACAAGAAAATATTGACTCTGAGCCCAATATGAATGTCATGTGCACCTACACATTTTTCTCCGTTCAATACTGCACTCCATGATCGCAAATTTAACAACTCGCGAAATCATTGGGAAGTTTTGATTCGCAAAAATTTAGACTCGCTAAATATATGGCGTATGCAGTATTGATTTTTATGATTAAGTCAGATATGAAATGAAATATAAACCCCTTATGGTACTAAAAAACTAGTTACAAGACTGATTAATAAAAAAAAAAATCATAAAAAGTTGAGATGCTTGTAATGGCTAGTGTATGTCAAAGCAATGAACTGCTAATGTAAAATTTAATTTCACGCAAAATAACAACTTTTTACAGTCCTGCAATATTAGGGAAGTGCTCAATACAAAATCATGATTTGAAGGAGCAATCAAACATTTTGTGGCAAATCACCTTGGATTCCTTAATGAATATGGTGCTTTTTTCTTTCTTTTTATAAAGTCAGCATGTAGCAGATGCTAACTTCTACCAGATTGCCAGGGGTGCATTCCACTAGTACAGTCTTCTATTTCTAGAGGAAAGAAAATATTCTTACATCATGAATTATCCCCTCATGTACGGTGACCGTGTGCAACGACAGCTGGTAACCTTTTGAAAATGCATCTGATCTGATGTGCAAATCTTCCACAAATTGAATATACTGTAGTTTAAGGTTTATTCCACAGCAGCCCTTTTCCTACACCATGTAAATGAGAAGGCCAGATGGGGCAGAATTTCCTATCTGGGTCTGAAATGGAGTTGTGCTTTTTCACTTGGTGAAAATAAACTGCCTGCATATTACCTTTAGAATATTAAAAATGTGTCCTTGGTACTATTCTCACATAATCAAACTTGTCAGTGAGTTAAAAAAAAAAAGTAAAGCATTCCAGAGTTCATGTATGTTAAGTGACGATGTTAAGAGAAGTAACGATGCAGTTCAATAGCCACGACATGCCACATTTAATTTATCTCAAAGAAAATTGACATGGAGAAAGTCATACTCCCTCCGTGCTGAAATATTGAGGAATATTAGATTTCTCTCAGAAGAAAAAAAAAAAAAAACTATACAAATTCATGAAATTCTTCCGTCGAGATGTTTTCATTGCAACTGATTGACAAATTGCCCTACATCGAGGTACTGTACTCCACGATCGCGAATTTAACAACTCAACTTTTATCATGGCTACTACCAAAACACTGATCAATTCAGTGGTCATTACGTCGATGTAGGGCAATTTGTCAATCAGTTGCAAAAAACAAACAAACTAATAGATTAAGAATATGTTACAAACCATTTGTTAATAATAATAATAATAATAATAATAATAACAATAATAATGATAATAATAAAGAAGATAGAGCTTCATGACAACAAAGTTCTGACACACCATGTCCTCACTGGCTGTTTAATACAAACACACTAGATGGTAAATATCAAACCTCCGGCCGATTGATTAATGAGGAAATAAGAGGTGGCAGGTTTTGTATCTGAACACTATTGGCTCCTTATCACAATTCTTACTATTTTGTTGAAATCTTTATACAAGCAATTGACATTTCTTTAAATGTTCACAAAGCCGTGCAAAGGCCTGGTAGCATTTTTTTGCACAAACGAAACTATAATAGCTGGAGTGATGTGATTTTTCTGAAGGTTGCTTTGGCGGTGTTTCTTCGATGGGTAGGCTTTTTTAAAATACGAGCAAGTACATGTTGAATTATTGAACTAACACTGCTCCATGCACGCTGAAATATTAACATTGCCCAAGGCATGTTGAAGTATTAACATTGCTCAATACATGAAAATTGGAGAGTAAGACATCATGCTGCAATTGATCTTGAGTGATTTGTGTGAAATCCAATTACTGCATAATGACGGGATATCCTTCACTCTCGATATAAGACAATCTAAGAGCAGTTGAGCTCAAGAAAATTCTGGACTAGTGCTGCAAACAAACAAGACCTTGTGTGTATCTGATTATTCAAGAAATCATGAAATCAGCACAAACAAGTTCTATTCTCTGTAAGTAAGAATTCAATACTGTACCAATTCAAGAAAGTTCAACTAATTGCCAATCCATATGGTTCAATAATATATTCAATTGACTAAAGGAAGTGAACACTTCAGAATAAGAAGAAAAAAAAACACTCTTTATCATCTTTTTCACAATTTCTTTTTCTTCCAAATCAACTTTACAGGGTCTAGCTTTGGCATTGGACACATGTGGTTTTCAAGTATTTTTTTCTTGTGTGGTTGTCCTTGGTTGTTGTGTGGTTTAATGGTCACAGTTTAACTCTCTCTCTATACACTCTGTGAGCTCATCAACAGATCACTTGAAGCATCTCCCGCATCAGAACTCTCTTCAATTCAGCAAAGGAAGCTGGTGAAACCACCTCAAGGTAAACATGAGAGCACAGTCATCACATCCCGCATATCACTGCGCGACATTTCCCAGCGACCCTCGAAAATGTGCCTAATTTCCGTCGCCACTCGCTAAATTTCATACCTTTGAGCGCCTTCCATATTTCTGACTCATTGACTCTCGGTGGATCTTGGCCAATTCAAGCACTCTACGACACCCGACGGGCCCTCGGAAGTAAGAAAAGGACAATGACGAAGCAAAGGACTTGAACCGTGATACGACTGCTGAGACCATGTGTCTACAAAACCTTGACATTTTTTATTCTCATGAATAAAACAATCCGTCCATCATCAATTTCCGCTATGATCATCCCAATCACATCGCATGAGGCAAATCCTCTTTTTATCCGGGCCATTCTTAAATACAAATACATTTTCCAGAAGCTACATAGAATAGTTACCAAGCAACCAAAATATTGGCAGCTGATTGGATCTCCCATGTAACTGTCCCCAAGGTAACCACAAAATCTGAATTGCCATTCTTAAAAAAAAAAAAAGGGGGAACTAGGATTAAAGGCCTGTAATGCAGGCTGTAACATGGTCAAGCTGTTTTATCCATAATGTGAATACTGCAAAACCAGAAGCATTCATCGCATGAAACTTTCACAAAGTGGAACCCAGGATGGCCTTTTTCATGGCATGAAACTTTTAGAACTGCCACTGGCATCCAATGCTTTGTGTAGATAAACACCTTCTTGTGCACCTGACTTTCACCAATCTTAACTCCTTACAAAATTTGCAGAAGTTTCATGCACGAGAAACTTCTTGTTTCACAGAAATTGATGGTTTATTCTTAAACAAATAACAAATAGATATGAGCAAAATTTATCTATGAAATATAATGCCTTTGTGAACTGAAATGGTATACTTTCCCAGCACAAAACTCCCCAAAAGTGATGCTCTGCTATTTTGGAAACTGTCATGGAGAAATTTATTCAATGATGTTTTCATCTGATGAACAAATGTATCAAAAACAAACTGAAATCCCAAAAACTTTATGTAAAGAATAAACATATTACGATTTACGATGTACCGGTACATATATCATTCTGATGAGTTCACAAAGTGAGTCTAAAGTGAAATGGACATTTGAGTGTAACCAATTGTTCTACATAACTGCAAAGTGTGTGCTGTCAATTCCTCGAAGTAATTGTAGGATGACTGATAAAGAGCCTTTCTTGGGACCAGTCACTAGTTTGACCACTGGACACTTGACCTTTTCAGCAGTGGCAAAGGAAACTGACCACTTTCTGCTACTCCTCTGCCCCACTCTTACCCTATCTCAAGTTGACGCAGATGAATATCATTATTCACCTTTGTTGCTGTTGCTGTTGTAAAAGGATTTCTAAAGAGCATCTCCAATGCGTATCTGGGCCATTGCATTGGTGCAATAGTGCAATGTCGAACTATGCAGGAAGTGCAGGTTTCGTGACAGAACGCCAGAGAGTTAGAAATGAACAACTCCATTCACGGCTCTGATCAATAATGCTTGAATTGTACCCATTCAGTCGCTGGGTCACTAAACACCACAGGCAGTCATGGTCTAGACAAGATTTAACCCATATGACACCAACCAATATCAACGGCTTCATTACTAAAAGTTACTCCAAAGGCTTATAGAGAGTGATCGACTGTATGCTGGCTCCTGTATGGTTGCCAATGTAACTGGTTTGTATCAGAAGTGTGAACATGAGATGTAAAGGGAAAAAAAAAACCACTTTCACTTTCAATAAACTTTCTATAAAGCAGCAAGCAACAGTCTGATACCTGTGACTTGCAAAAGTTGTTTTCCCTGTAATTCCTGCTATGATGAGAAGGGCAGGGTTCAAGATAGATATTCTGGTGAAGACACTGGAAATGAAATATTTCTCGTGAAGAGCCCTGACGGTAACATCGTGATGCAGAGGGCACAAAAGTGAAGGCATGTTTGTCTTTCACACAGATCAATACCAACTCTCCTCTCTTCGAAGGCGTGGACATCCCACTCAAGCCATCCCTGACGTCATCTTACCCCTCGCCAACAGACCTTTCGGAGAGCGGCGATGCTACGACAAACAGCATAAAGGAACGTGAAGCACCTCTCCATAACTTGCAAAGTCTTTAAAGCCCAAATTCCATCTTGAACACCCCACAAAAGTGTCAAGTGTTAAAGACGCACTTCACTGCAACATGATGAAAGTTTGCACAGATAAACTTGCCACAGGTGGGAAAGGCGGAGGAGTAAACAAAAGTTTGAAAAAAAAAATCAAAAACATCCCATAATTCTTGATATTTTCCCAAAAATCAAATATGAAAGATGATGATGGAATACAATGGTTGAAATGATGATGTAGAAGCCTCCCATTATTCTGAGCATCCCAAATAGCAGAGTTGGTTTCATATACTATATGATGACGGCAAACTACCGTAGGAGTCAAAACTTCCGAGTCCCTGATCTCCTCTCTTCACACCCACGCACGCAAATTTCCAGAGCAAAAATCAATGTTGGCTAAAGTCAAACTTTTCACATGTGATGTATATTTCTCAAACGTTCTGGCACGACTTTATACTAATCTGTAAAAGTTGGTGACATTGCATTGAAATGATGCCAAGGGTATTAAGCGAGAGACAAATTGTTCCTCCTATGTTCATCATGAATACATAATCATCCGACACATCGTTTGAGAATACAGTATAGAGCCGCTACATTGCTCCTAAGGGAAGGGCCATAAATCACCCCATGGTCCGTCGATTAGATACAACTTTAAGTTGGGTGGGAATTTCCTCGAGCCAGCAGGTTCATGACAAACTATTCTCTTGCAAGGAGTTTTTTTTCGGTGGTAAAAAACTTTGGGCTGTAATCAATCCAAATTAGTGCAGACAAGCAAGATATAAGCTATCTAATTCATAACTGAACAATGCATTTTACAACAAATCCAGAGGAAGTTCACGATAATCTCTCCCGACGACCACAACCAAATAGCTCCTTATTCCTCATTCACATTCTGACTCGTGCGATACCTACCCCATCCACTGCCAAGCTAAAACTTCTGATAACTCTCTCTCACTGTGTCTATCATTTTCAGTTTCTGAGATCAAAGTAAAATGTCTCCATGTTTCATTACATGTCATCTTATCATCAATTCCTGAGTGAATCCTGTGTCAGGGGGCAGGGAATCATTTTGAAATTTAAAGGATTAAAAACCAGGGAGCAGGCAAACAAATAATCAGAAAATTGGCAGAGCAATGGGTAGAAAGAAGGGGTTGTTTGGAAAACATTCCTATATGTGAGAACTCAGCCTGTTTGTAACATTTGTAGGTTAAAATAGTCTGCAAAATTCTGACAAATTCGTGTTGTACAATCAAACATTTAACAGAAGCGTTTGGCTAATGTCTGAGTAGAAATACATCACGCTTTTATCTATCTGGGACTTCTAAAAAGTCAGATGTGGAGAAAAACTTAAAATTAATTCCATCTTCCATCATTAGTCAGGTTTGGTTATTGTTTCAGCACTTCCTCGTCTGTACTGGTCATGAGTATCTATAACTGATACAGCCCTTTACCTACACAGGTAAGGTAACCATGTCACATCCAATCATAAGTATTCAACACATGTGATTGACACAGGGAATCTATTTGTCATGACATAATGGCAGGTCCTACAAATTTACAGAGCAAACATCATTAAATTCCATACACCATGAAATACCATCCAAAGCCAACCACATCACGGAAGGGGGAAAATGAAACAATATACAGCGTGCACCTTCCCCATGTCTGGTGCTCATTTAACTGGATCTTGTACTCCTAAAATCTTGGACAGAGGCATGTGCGGCTATAAAATCCGCAGTAAACCAAACAGATGAAAGGAACAGGTAAACCTACACCTCTATATTGATTCTTAGCTGTTCTAAGCTTAGTACCCTTTGAACACAATAAGAACAAACAAACAAAAAATGACAGTTAAATTTGACTACGAGTGGCAAATGCCTTACGCATACTTCAACCTGACAAATTATGACTGATAAGCCCGCCAAGAATAATTTGGATTACTGTCATGTACTCCATTAATTGCACAGAAGATGGGGTACAAGGAATTTCGATTTGAGTCAATACAGATTAGCAGAAGTAGGTGCTCATGTGATCAGACATGATAGGCATGAACTAGAATATTGGTCTGAAAGTGAACATTAACCCTTGAAGGCATCAACACCCATGGGATAGGTTTGAAAGTCATTTCATTATGGTTGGCGTAGCCGGGTCTTGCTCAGAATACATGAGCTGAAATACCTCAAAACTTCACTTGCGACACATTCTTAGCAAGGGGAAAAAAACAATGTATTCTGAGGTACATGTACCTGAAGATGAGTGCTTTCCTCGTGGGGGAAGGCAAGTTTTGCTGAAGTCCATCATATCTAATCAGAAGGAGGAACTTTGAGGTGCTCAAAGCTATGATTCACAAAAACAGTCCTTCCACTTTCCTTTCTTCCATTTTTTTAAAGCTTCTAAATACACATATTTTCGTCAGGTTGATATAAAACAGTTCACTCTGCAAGATGTGTTTTCACAGAGAGTCAATCCTTGTGAAATTTAATGAAATGAGTGAGCTTTAGACACACCACTGTTTTGCTACATTTTTACATAATACACTGGAATGAGATGCATCAGGAAATACATCGTTCATTGAATTTAAGTAATACTGGGTGTGAACGTAGACCCATGATTGATGTGACATTTAGAGTAAAGTACCTCTTTGGTGGACTAGAGATGTTTGGCAAGGAAGGGTTTCTTATAAATGTTATTGTAGGCCAAATCAGAGATTGTTTGTCTGTATGTCTTTATGTAAAACACTATCATATCAACATTTCAGAAAAAAATAGAATGACGTCATCATATCGTCATCTGAAATCATAAAAGTTGCATTTAATTTCATGACATAATGTTTCTGACGTTCATTTGAGCACACCTTGGTCATATTTGCTCAATATTCTACCAAATTTGGATACGTTATACTTGTGACAATTGTCTTTCCACTCAGCATCATATTTCAATTTGATCTTTTAAGGAGGAATGTTGGAATATTGTTCCAATATCTAATATCATTGTGAGAACAATATTCCAACCTTCCTTGTCACATTTTTTTTTTTTTTTGAATCAGTTAGTCAGAGTCTCAATATACTTCTTCTTCCTTTACTCAGAGAGTGAGAAAAGAAAATGTAGTGATAATTATACTTGAGATTTCTTTGTCCTTTAACAATTTCATTTGCAGATTTTTTTTTCCCCAGCTTTGATGTTTCAAATCATTCTTTTCTTTGTTTTTTCTAGAAAAATAAGAGTAAACAGATTGCCATAACCTTGCATCGAGTTAGACATCTAGCCACAACAAACAATCATTGGCTAGGAGGGGAAAGCAATTTTCTCAATGAGTTAAATTCTCAGAGCTTTAGAATAGTCATCAGGAGTTATGTCACTCTTGTGTCGAGAAACAAATACAGTGCAGATTTTTAATAAGTTCCCTACTTTTCTCAACCACACTGAAAAATAAAGTAATACGGTACACGGGAACAGGCACTAGATTGACAATTGCACATTCACATAAAAAAAAAAGAAAATAAAAGAAGTAAAATTGATGACAGGGGAAATTGCATCCAATAAGAGACAGTGACATTGGTACTTAATCATCAATGAAATGACTCTGAACAAAAGTTCTTTCAATATTTTGACTGTCATGTCATGTCAGCTTGTGTGACACCCTCTTCAACCACTGTAATGAACTAGGCATTGCTACGTACAAACCACCACACGTTTGATACACTTCAAGGTACAGTGTACATGGAGTTTTTCAGGCTTAGTTATTGATATATCAATACTCTGTATTTGACATGTTGTAATCGAAAACTTTTTGAAGTGTGTACACACTTCTACTCAAAGACTTTGTCTGCACTTTGCACCCACTGAAAAATTGGTCATAATTTTTTGGTTAATCAGTGAACCTTGCCTATCACGTTCCCATCACAGGTGTTTATCAGCAAAATGGCGGGTAATCAACGCCACATCCTTAGCCCACTTCATGAGCCCGGCATTGGCAGCACATTTAATGACTTCTTGGAGAGAGAACTAGCGGTGACAATTCAAGTACGTGTCACTTTAGTGCTAACGTGAAGAATGCAAAAATAAAGATCACCCACAATGACTGAAACACTGACATATGTAATCCTTGCTATTCTCTATGGATTAATCTTTGTTCTTCAGTTAGCTGAGCACCCAACAGTTTTCATCGCTGGAAGTCACTAATCCATTTTGGCTTGGCGTATTACTTCAAAATGTAAAATGAATACATATAATTTCCTGAATACCTCTGTACCTTATCACCAAAAAAAAATATTATATCAGAAAATAAAATCAATCAAAATCATCAATAAATTTGAACAATCTCTTTGGCATAAATGCACCGCATGGCAAGAAACAGCCACATAATCCAAATGACTTTCTCTCATAATGCTCCAATTGAGACTTTTAAAAGAAGGGATTTTTCCTTCCACACAAACTGGCTTTGAAAGCTAATCCATTTCCTCCTAAATCTTAAAATTCCTGTTGATTTTACACATAGGACACCAATCAGTGTCCCATTCACAATCAGTTACAAGGAAACTTCCGACATTTTGTGCTTACAAAATCAACTAACATTTAAAGAACGATTCTGTGCTCAATATCCTATAAACAAGAGTGCTCATTCTTCTTGCGTGAGTCTTTTAATATAAGCTGCCAAGTAACACCCACAGACATCACAGAGCACCACAGCACTGCCACATACACTGACCACATATTTCTCCTAAACGGCCCAATGTTCAGTGACATTTCAGTTTCCCTGACGGCATCCCTTGCCGACAATACAAACAACGCCCGACGCTGCCAACACAGGTGTCATACAAACACAACTGGGTACAACTCCAACGGCAGACAATATTCTCACTGACTAGGCATCCTGCCGTATCCATCCCTCCGAGGAAGAAATATAACACACCTGTTTACATCATTGCATGGTTTTGGTAAAAGCTGAATAGAGTGAATACAAACAAGTTTCATGGTGATTCAGTATAAACTCCAACAAGAGTCAAGTACTATATTACAAACAGACACAAACTGCTTTACCCTCATGGCTGCAGTAAGATAAGAATGCTTTGTTCATGCACAAAAAAAAAGAGATATTCTAAATGCCCAATTTGTCAGTTGTTCATTCTTGTTCATAAAAATGCAGTAACATTCACATCAAATCATGCATAAATACTGAAATAACATCATGATATATCATACAGAAATGTTATAAAGCAACATTGTGAAGTTGTTCTCTGATGGGAGATGTAGGGAATCTACACAGGATCTTCCAGGGGTAATCGCCTCGGTTGGGCCGTGACCGTAATCTTGGGACCGACACTGAGGTATCCATTACTATGGATTCTCCCCATTCCATCCGTACTGTTCGATGACTTCAGCGAGCTCCTCGAACGCCGGAGGTACATGCTCGAGGTGCGCATACTGCTCTGGCGCGTGGCCGTCTTCCGGCGGCGAAAAATGGTGCGGCACAGTCGCGGCAGGTTCTGGCGAAAGTTCTCACCGAGCATGGTGTAGACGACGGGATTGATGGTGCTGTGACTGTACATGAGGAACCAGCTGATGATGTACGCAATCAAGAGTCCGTCGGTGGCTTCCAGCTTGCTCTGAATAACCTGAACGATGAAGAACGGTAGGTAGCAGCACACGAAGATGAACACGATACAGATGACGAGCACGGCCACCTTGCGACTGGCACGCCGCGACGTGTTACGGATGTCCTGCAACGGACTGTGCCACAGGTTCCAGATGATGAGAAAGTAACAGACAAAGATTATGGTCAGAGGCGCACAGAAGTCGAAAAAGATGGTGTAGATAATCCACCAATAGAACCCGTTCACATCGGAGTCATTTGTCCTGGCCAGTGCCAAGCACAGGTTAACAGTTGTGCCACCATCCACTTTGTAAGCAATCTGGTCTGTGTAGATCCAGACAGGTAAAGACACAAGAAAAGAGGTCAGCCATACCAACAAACTAACGATGCGACCGTTGCGAATTGTACGGTAGTGCATGGAACGTATTGGCTGGCATATTGCCAAGTATCGATCGAATCCCATCACAACCAGGAAAAACACCACGGTGAATTGCGTCATGGTGTCATACGGGACTACAATCTTGCACATCACACGGCCGAATATCCACTGACCGCTGTACATCTGGTGACCGAGAAAGGGGAAAGTCACCATGAAGAAGAAGTCTGCGAGAGCGAGATTGAGAATGAAAGTATTGGCCAAAGTTTTCATGTTAGAAAACGTAAGAAGGAGTAGGATGATAAAGCCATTGCACAGCAAACCCAAAGCGCAGATTATTCCTACAAGACATGGAAGGTATCGCTGTAAATCTAAGACAAGTGGCGACATCACGCTCTGCGTGGCATTGGGGAATGTTAGGTGAGCAACAGGGTCTGCATATCCTACGGTCGTCATGGTGAAGTTAATTCCTCTCTCTATCATGAGCAAAATGGATGATTTGGCTTTGTTGTTTTTTCTCCGAGCAAAATGAATGATTTGGTTTTTATGTTTTTTCTCCAAGCACAATGAATGATTTGGTTTTGTTGTATTTTCCCCCCAACAGGAACTTTATGACAAAATAGCCACGATCAATTTCACACACATCAATTCCTCTTCCTCGTCTTTGAGCGATCCAAGAATTAATCCAAGAGTTTGATTTCAAGATAGTATCATTTTGCTGCTCTGTGGAAAAATATCCAAACTGAGAATGAATTCAATAAACACTGGATGTAATATATGCCCAGCCTTCCACCTGTCACTACCGAAATATCGTGTGCTCACTGGCGGTATCTGGTATCATATGTCAGAGCTCAGTTCACTCTATCTTGCAGCGTGTCTTTGCCCATACATCGGCTTGTTTTGATCACTTATTTCCCAATAAAACTCATCACCTCTCCCATCAGGGATTGATGAGGGACTCCTGTTTTTTCTTTCTTTTTACTTCAGCTGAACATTTCGGCGCATGTCAATATTTGTGATCCCATTGAAGAACGAGCAAGGCTTATCTCCACTTGTCTTTCCACAAATCACTCCTGAAACCTTTCGACTAGATAGATGTGGGGACAAAGTCACGGCTGTACATGACAAAATATGAGGACAGCATCAGATAAATTATATAGAGCTGGACTCTTGTCGTGTTTTTCCTCCAGATCTCAACCGGCCAGAGATTTGGAGACGGCACTAGATGTCTGACGAAGTGCTTTGCAATCTGGTCAGAGCGCAATCACCATGGGAATCGTCGCTCCCGGATACGAGGAGTGTCGGGGGTCTTCTTAGACAGCGGTACGCAGCAGAGGTCATCCCTGGCGGAACGAAGCAGGCGTGGAAAACGTGATTTCAAATATTATCCTCCATGCGCATCATTCGTGGGGAAAAGGGCAGAAGCATCCGCCGCACAACCGATGGTGATCTTGACAATGACCCAAGGAAGCAAAGCTCTTTCGCCAGTCCACTCCAGACCCAATTCAAAGAAAGTGCACACTTCCCCACGCACACTTCAGTTCTGAATTTGAATTTGCTTTTTGCCAAATGAATAGTGGCTTCAAACAGTCACCTTTTCGAGCAAATCTTATCAATTCAAAAAGCTTGACCACTAAGTCTCAGGTGATCCTTTTGCACAGACTCCAAGTAAACAGACGTACGAAAAATAACAAGTCACTTCTTCCAGGTTTTGCGAGTCAAGCACTCTCAGGAAAAAACTGGAACAGATACAAGGCCAGGCTAAATCAAAGAAATCCTTGAACGAATATTGCGCAAACTTCTTCCGTGGGCTCACACCTGCCCACTGTGGTCGCTTTGCGGTATATACAAGAGCAAATAGGAGAGACAAACATTCGTGGCATTGCATAAATTCAATCCTCTACCTGTAGACGATTGTGATGCTCAAGTGTGATGCTCACAAAATATACACATCCGGAGGTAGAAAAAAAATATGGTTAGTATTTTCTCCTCTTGGTCAAGTACAAGAAAAAACTAGACCAGCCAGGTCAATCGGCATGCTCACTATTAGAGTCCACTCAAAATTGAGCAGTAATGAACAAGTCAGTCACCACAGAGCTGAGGAACAAGAGTTGAGTCGAGCCTCGGAGCGGGTACCGTCACTGCCGGTCCCCGGCATCCATCCTCACTTCAGCTGACTGTAAGCAAGAAGTCAAGTTGCAGTCACGAGCGGCTAGTAGCAAGTGGTCGGTTGGTTCAAGATGTGCACTCATTGTCATTTACAGGAGAGCACAGGAGTGCAGGAGAGGAGGGGGGCAGGCGGGGAGAGATGTCTTTCAAACGGATGACTCGCTTGGTGCTGGTATCCAAACTGTTGGTAATTTACAAAATCTATCTCACCCAAGCATGGTGCATGTGGTTCCTGCCTCAGATGTAAAAATACTAAATAAGTTATTGCCCTTTGTCACACGCACCTTATGTAAAAAGAAAAGCTGAAAAGCTGATGGCAAGCGATGATAAGCTTATCGTGTGCCAGTAGTTCAAGCATGATTCCGAACAAGAGGGGGAGAGAGAGTCAGAAAGAGAGGGAGAGAGAGGGGTAGAAATGCCCTCCCCTCCCCCCTTCTCAGTGCTTGAGCGTGGGCTGAACATAAGATTTTGCATACGAGCATAGACAAAACAGTATATGCATTCATGTGTGTGTGTGTGTGTGTGTGTGTGTGTTGTGTAACTGTTAGTACTATTTCTCCTTTGGCTGAGAGTGTGGTAGCTTAGTCCATTCAGAGCTGTAGGGGGGTTCAACCTCATTAGTCATCAAAGAATAGAGAATATATGACCAACACTCTTGACTTATTGTATATCCATAGTACGGTTCATAATTGTGCCCTTGTAAATAGTGTATATATGGTGTTTTTGTTATTCCACTCAGCCTTATCTTTGATACTATTTTGTCTATAATATGTAGGGGGACTACATTTAACAAGCAGTGCTTCTAAGTAGTCCCCTCCACATTTGTACATGGTGTGATTTTATCTCAGAATATCACGATATTTTGTATATACATGTTATATACTCTGTATAGTATTGATATTATATCCACTATGTGTTATACCCTGTATATCTCATCATATAATGTCCACTATGTGGAATATGAATATGAATAAATTTCAAATTTCAAATTTCAAATTTCAAATCACTCTAATCACTTGTCTCATTTTACATATCATTTTCAAATTTAGATACCACTCATGCTTACACAGATATCCATTTTGGCTGTAGTTGAAATCTTTTGGGGAAAACATCTCTACGAGCAATACTTTGGCAAACTGTGACTTTGTTCACCCCCATTTTGTAATAGAGCAGTCCTGTTCTCTGAGCAAGCTTACAGCCAATGAAAACACTCTGAGTACCACTTATTCATGAGCAAGGGGGCTGCAGTATTAGGGTTGGTTGATGAAAATCTAATAAGAGAAAAAGGTAGAGAAAAATTCTCATTTTACTCTGAACTTTCACATATCAACCCATTCAAAACCATCATCACAAAATGCCAGTGATATAGTGTTGAGATTGATTGTTTAGTAATCCTAGGGTTACTTACTATCAGATAAACTGAAACATGGATATGATGAAAAATCCATCAAAAGTAATAATGATAAAGACATCCATTAAGATGTATGGTGCAATACATCTCACAAACTTTTTGTAATGTTGATCCAGAAGAAACTGAGAGAAGGAAAGAAAAAGAGACATACAACCCAGAATTTACAGAAAATCACCTCAATTACAGGTCCAGTTTACCTTTGGGAGCAGTGATTTCAAAAATGTTCAAGATATCACATTGATGCATATGTGCAGGTCTGTTGTATCATAAAACATCCTACCATATGAAATATTTGCAATAAAACCTAAAATATAAGGAGATATCAGGGTTTTTTATCAGTAAACCGTAACTGTATACGGTTTAGTCTGGAAACATTTTTATTATAACTATTGTTCACATTTTGTGTATTTAACAACACTTCACATCGATTATACGAATTCAAATTTTGACAGTGGTTGTTTCTATCCCTAACTCACATTTTAGAACTATTTTAAAGCACTAATGCTTTCATCTGCAAATGGTAAATTGTGCCTTTAAATAGTTTAGTCATGTCATGTTGTTGTGTCTCTGTTGTTCGTTCCATTTTGTCTTAATTATTTTTGTGTTATGTACTTGTAATTACAGTAAGTATTTTTGAAGAAATTCTTGAGTGGTCCACCAGCTACAGGCATTGCTTTTTAGTGGACCTCTCATTTTTCTTTTTTCCCCCTCTAAACATAACTTTGTATTTTCCGGTATGTATACATAATTTATCTTTATTAGTTTGTTGACTATCAAATATTTTTTGTACTTTGTATTGTATATGCTTATGATAGAATTCCTGATTTACTTTGTGTTATGTTTTGTTGGAAGAAAAATGTCAATGAAAAATAAATGAATTTAATTAAATTGAAATATACAGGCAGAGCATGAGTTCATTTACTTAAATCTTGGAAGGGAGATGAACAGTTTGAAAATATCCAATCCCCACATAAGTTATCATGGCAGAGATTGACTGGGTATGGAAACAAATAGGTAAATTACTATCATTAGTAGCAGAAAAGCTGCTGAAAACTGCTTATCCAATAGCAGCAGGGCAGTGGAATAAAACAGAGTCAAAAGCTAAAGCTCAGACCCCCCCCCCCCCCCCCAATGACTCCATTTAAAGCACTATCATATCACCCTGGATTTTTTTCCTTTATTTTTTCTGTCAGAAGGAAAGTTAGTGAATACAAATTATTTTCTGTGGTGAGTTGTCTGCCGATGAGATTTGCTGATGAATTTTTTCTTTGGAAAAAAAGAAGAAAAAGATGTGTGAGTGGTTCTTGCTAATGGACAGCACAATTGATGAATTGATGAAAACAGCAAACATATCACACAAAAAAAAAAACTTAATGTGAATCTAAATACTGGATGAATATTTATACCATCAGGTAATGTATTTCTCTGATTTCTAACAGGTCATAAACTTTGATTTTATTTTATTTCTGAATTCCTTTTTCATATATAAATGAAATACAAAGTCAATAAAACGAACTAATTGAGCACAGTATAATTTGAATCTGACAGTATAATTTGAATTTGAAAGTCCTCTCCAAGTTTGGACTACTCCTTCCTTTCCATTAAAAACTTTCACTTCACTCAAATCGCAATCCCATATTATCTTTTTTTTTAATTCCATAAATTCTTCTACATGTCTCTATGTCCTCAAGCTATTTGGCTCTGCAACAAATTATGTACATCAAGTGAACTAAAGATGTGAAGTGATAAGTGTTTGGTGTCAATTAAACCTTATACATCACAAGAAATAATATTTGCAAAAAATCTGATACTATGAGGGAAAATTGCCCAATATGCGATGCGAAACTAGCCACTGTATTTCTATGTCTTATCTTATGTCTTGTCTTATATTGCGCATATCAGACACACACAAGGAAAAACAAGGCAGTAAAATTGCCTCAACGACGTTACAGTCAGCAACATGGTACCAACAGCCAAGGAAATCTTCAGAACAAAAGCAATGAAGGCAGGGATGGGAGGTAAAAGAAATGGAGATACTGCAAGGCTGGTTTCCATGGCAACACTTTGTGCCATATTCCACTGCATCAATGGGAGGAGAAGGGAAAGGGGGGTAGCTCTGTATGTTTGAATGACAGTAACATCTCACCAGTGAGCATAGCCTAAGTCACAGACTCCAATAAGGGTTGGCCAAAGACAATTTTTGTCATGTTTTCTTCAATGTGACTTGATAGGGCTGTATAACACAAAAGCTCACTGAATCTTTCGTATCACTTGTCTTTCCAGCAGAAACACTATCCAGTCAATATGCTGATTTACATCTTCAATTCAACTTGTATAATCATAGAAGCCAACGACCATGTCAAGTGCTCATAATAGTTATTTCCGTCTTACCTTAAATTCTTGTGTACGTCAGGCCCTTTCTTCACTAGCCAGGATGAGATATGACAGTTTTACAATTTCTTTTTCTTTTTTATTTTCATCCCTCTACCAGCCAATTACTACTATAGTATGCACAACCAATAATATTACCATCACATCTGCTCAGAAGTCTTTATGTTTACTGAGCATGTTTTCTCAATCTTCATCTTAATAAGAGGCCTACATTTTGAAAAGTGTGAAATGTTTCTTGGAGTTCTTCTTTCATCTTAAGTAAATGAGCGACACTAGAACTTTGAAATAAATTCATATGGGGTGAAAAAAAAAAAAACCCACAAACTTATGGCATTAGCATGAAAAGGGCATCAGGAAACAACAATTTTCCATCCACATATTTAAAATCCTCAAAATCACAGAGAATCCTGTTAAAACATGGACAACAACTAAGAACTAATACTAGGTCAAAGTACCAATGACATCAAAGGGAAAAACATACAAAAATCTTCTGGATGAAGTCATCAAGGTATTTGCTTTCCATACCCACGCTTCCGATTGCTGCCTCGTACACAGCAATTATTCAAGACTCCGCCGCTATGACGTCAAAGTTAAGGTCAGGCCTGATCTCGGAGAGTTTGCGCTCGTAAATTGATACTTTGTCAAAATACTCGTCACCATCTCAACTCTTATCTTCCACAAAAGATTACCTCCTCTCCGTTTTGTCATGATTAAGTGCTCACAGAGTGACACTGAATTATAGATAACATGACCTTATACTAACAGACAACATCACAAAGGTCGTAACACGCAAAGTACTCAGCAAAGCTGGCGGCTATGAAATAGTAATATGAATAAATCCTCGCATGTGGGTGTCTCACTATCTATACAAACTAATGGTAAAACTTTGGTACTGGCTAGTCTAGTTAGTAGTCACTCTCATTTGCTTGTTTTCTTTATCCATTATTGCCCTTCCATATTTCTATATACGGTGTGGGTCTGATTGCGAAGACTATCATTCAATATACTAGTAGTTTGTGTCAATGAAATTTGGGTTAAGAGGACCAATGTGCAACAAAGATCGCTTCTCAAAGCCTCCGCTGATCAGTTTTCCCCATGTTTGTGAAAGTTGATCGTCTTACAGCTTTATCGGAAGCAAAAGCGATCCCTTTCATGATTGGTCTCTACCATCCCAGCGAGTCGTGACATGATGGATTAGAGATTTTGTCAATGTTTATCAGCAAATATATTGAATGTGTGACATGACTGAAGAGACACAGGGGTGAGTTAATGATAGCACTTGTTATTCTTAGCGGCATTTCTACGACAAACACCAGGCGGAGTTCGTCATGGAAACAAAACAGTTAAGAACGCTCCCTTCTGCAGAGAAGCAGAGTGTCAGAAGGGATGGCTCAAAGGCCTAAAGTTACCCTGGACAGAAGGCGGGCTTCCAGTTTCGCAGAAAAATTTAAGCCAACGAAGGGCTGCTGATCAACCTTTTGCGACACAACAGCAGTTCAAAGTAAAACAAAAACAAAAACAAAACAATTACAGTATCCTACTCATTGATATCTAATTGAAAAGGACAGGTATAATCAATATAAAGCTATCACATTCTCTTTTTTCATGAAAATCATAACAACATTAAGAGTTCAAAAAAATTGCATTAAGAACAGAAATAAAATACATCTACATTCACATGTTACATTCACAATGTTATTCTGTGAGAAAATACTTAACATAGGCAGAAGAGGTAGAAAAATATATAAGGAAAGAAAATCAAAATACTAAAAAAATAGTGACATTTTGATTTCGACATCTGACCAAGAATGTTAATGGCCATACAAAAAAGAAATAATAATAATAATAATTGCATTTATATGGCCCTTTACACAGGTGTTTTTTAAACACACGAAACATTTTGGAGTCTCAAAAAAAAAAAGTATGCACAGAGAGCAATAAGTACATTAAAAAAGAAAGACACATGCATATAATGTACACACACTATCAAATCTCTGTACAAAACTTAGTCCTAATCTCTATGCAGGATAAGAGTATTTTTACAAAGTGTCAAAATCATTGACATTGCTGAGCCATGCATGTGTAAAACCCATTTGATAACGTTTGTCGAGCAGAATTGTGCATGCCCATGCATTGGTAAATGAAGGGAATATGTTTGTATTTGATTCATGAATCAAGTCCAAAAAAATAATGGTTGTATACAATCAACGTACTTCTGCCATTATTGATACAGGCTCCACCTAAGAGATTTGGTATGTGGGAATTATATTTCAGTGGTAGAATGCAGTCATATATTTTAAGCACTTCCAGTATCTGAATCAAACTTTCGCAGATAATTATGCTACTGGATATGCCATACATCTAGCGAGTTTGATTTTTTTTTTTTTTTTGAATTGGGACTTCCTGACAATTTCGTGAGAGGTTAAATTCATGATTGTGGAATACAGTACTGAACACAAAAATGCATATATGCACATCACATTCATGTCGGGATCAGAATTAATATTTTTGTGTATTTTTAGATACGCAAATAGCACATGACTCACAAACATCACAAAAATAAAAGTCTCATGAAACATTCGGCTTATACAGAATATATTTTCTAATCATAATTCTGATACATACTACTTCTTCTTGTCACTATGCCAACACAATCTAATGTAATGAATAAAAGGAAAATATGTGGTATAACCTAAAAGTGTCCAGATATTCATTCACCATTCTCAGGTAGGGACTGTTTAATATGAGCCTGATCACCTAGGTGGGTTTTAGAGAAATCTTCAATCAATGAGGTGTTAGGGGGGCAGAACCCTTAGCCTTGGTGAGTAAAATGAATTGCCACACCTCTTGAATATAGCCATGCTATGGACATTAAGCAAACTTTGATGTAGTTATGGCGTGTTGATGGGGATACAATATTGCCCACAGGGGACCTAAACCGACATCAGCCGGTGCGTTAAGTCTCGCGCATATCTGCAAGTCTCGTCAAAAGTACATCTCATTTTCAGCGCAGCGTCGGTGGGACATTGAATCCTTGACACCGAGCGAGAACGGCAGCGAGGCTCGGGTTCAAGGGGGTTGATGGCGAAAACAAATTCAGCGTTACTCTTCGGGAGCAACATCGTCACAGCAATCTGTCTTTCTCCTTCACGTGGTGTCAGCCACGTCGTGATTTCATTACACTACCCCGGTCTGCGATGACAAGCTTGGCAGACTTTTACTGAGCCAGGTAGAAATCGCGCACCGCTGAGTCGACATTTATGTCAGCTAATCATTTGAGCACCACTGAATCATGTTTAAATACAGACCATGCTGACAAATGGGTAATGGAGTTCATATACACTCCAATAGGCCAATGAATATCCTATCAAAATTTTCTAGTAACCTTAGCTTGAATTTTAAATCACAACAAATCACTTCACTGACAATAACTGTGGGTAATAATTCAGCAGAATTAGATACGAAATGTTGTATAGAAATACAAGTGGGGACTTTAATTTGTCATATTTAAAGTAAGTGAAAGAAAAGAAAAAGGTGGCAAGGAATAGCAATGGAAACCTGTGTTCACTGGCTTTTTCAAAATCATGGCAAAAAGCTTTATCTAAAAGTTATTCGCTGTAATTTGGACGCCTGAAGCCACTGCAAGTCAGCAGATGAAAGATGAGCCAAACTTGTTTGGGATAGAATGACTGGGTTACAATACCACTTTTTGAATGTGTCAAAGGCAAAGAGTAGTACAAACTCAATTTAGACACGAGCATAATCTGTTGTCCGTCGAGAATAAAGCCGGCATTTGAGGCCGTCTCGCAAAGGCAGGATGAAACGTCTATTAGGCGTCCAAAGACCGGGGCCACTTGAAGAAGAATACCTGTCAATCACCATCAATTTGCGGCGGTATTACTTGACAAGTCCTGTAGATTGATATCGATCCGTTGAAATCCTTTCCAACACTTTTATCTCTCTAAGAATCCCTCCCCTTTCTCTTTTTATTCCTGCTTCTGCTGGGTTCACAAAAAATGATTGATGGGAAATTACAATTGGGTGCGATAAAGTCACCTATTCAAAGATAGAAACCCCCCTACAGCTAGGGCGGGAGAAAAACACACATTTGTGACAATTCTAAATTTGCAAGGAACATTCGTTGTTTTCTAGGGGGAGGGCAATGCATGTGCACAGAAATACAAAATGGGAATACATCTGCCACAAGGTACAAGACATGGAACATTCCAACATGATTATTCTTTTAGTGAAACACCAGACCCCCCCCCCAAAAAAAAAAAAAAGAAGAGGATGAAATTCTCCATTCTTACCCTTAAAAAAAAACCACCAAAAGCATATATCTTAAGCATGATATAGTACAAATGACACAGTTCAATGGATGTATACTTTCTCAACTTTTAATAAAAAGTGATTAATTGTTTATCTATTTATCTATTTATTCATTTTATAAATCAGATGCACTCAAACACACGTGCAAATCAAAGAGAGAATCCCGCTGTGTAGCATGGGCCAAAGTTCTGATGTTTACAGTTTGAACTTCTCGGCAAGAAAAGTGAACGTCTTTGTGAGGTAAGAAACTTTCACTACAGGCAAAGCAGACAGCGAGAAGGCTGTAGTGATGGTTTGTAGAAGCAAATATTGCCCCACCTTCCAAGGCAATATTGCCCAACGCTTACAATAATGTGTTATTTCATTTCTATCATATTTAGTGTGAGTGTGTGATATTGGAAAAATTCATACAGAATTCAGAGTGAATATCCTGCTTGCGAGATAAGGGGATAATAAAAACACCCAAATGAAAATGGCTTCCACTGATTTTTATGCCTGTAACTCAAAACTTCCACAACAACCAGCCAATAAGCAAGTTCTGTTATTTCACATTTTTCATGAGGCCATTTCTTGCCATCTGTACTTTTATTTGCCCTGCAATATTTGTTTTTCAGCCATAGAAGCACAAAATCTCACCACTTCAATCATATAAATTGAAAAATAACAAGAGGTCAAAAGGAGAAAGCTCTGATATTTTGTTTCTATGCGATGCCAATGTTGTTCATGAATAAACAACAACTTTTTTTCTTTTCTTTTTTACTGACAGCAAAACTACACAAACTTGCACTTCAAATGTCTTTTATACTGCAACAAAAAAAAAAAAATAATAATCAAATTGCATCTAAAGGATATCCTACCAGGCAAAATTTGTTTGACCATATGAACACATGTAAAAAAAACAACTGGACAAACGATGAGCATTGACCACCTGGATGCCGAGTGTTTTCTCATTGCCATAAGCCATGTGACTATATATGAAATCTTGCATCAAGTATTGGCTTGGTATGGGAAATTATGAAAACAGAATGTGGGATTATTTTCTGATTGACTCCAGGGTATTGGTTACTAACTTTTTTATGTTTCATTCTGGAAAAGGTGAAAATTACCAACATATATGAAGAATAGAAAAGAACAATTTACAACATATATTATAAAGTAACCTCACAATCATATGACCACTGGACATTATTTGAAGATGTCACTCAATGGACTTAATTACATATAATTTATGGGTAGGGTTCTGATAAATGTCAAACTTGGGTAGATTTTTTACTGAGCAGGTGCCCTGGATATCCTGCTTTTACTGCAAATAACTATGTGGATGTAAATTGACTTTTCTTGGTGGTTCTCTTTCCATCAATTAATCTTTAATCTTGTAATCTGACAACCTATCAAGTTTTCATCACAATAATCTACACAGTTTGACCAACACACACACAAAACACACACACACATCAATTTGATCATTATAACAATCTGTCCAATCAACTAATTTTTCCTGCTCATCTTGATGCTGTCTATCTTGTCATTCCATCTCCCCATCCATCATGGGCCTTATATCTTGTCAATTAGTTTTAAAAGATAGATTCACTGTCAGCACATCGATATGAACATTCCTGAAATATTGAATACCACATCCTGAACTGACTGATTATGGTGTTTTTCCACCCAAAAGTCAAACACAATAAGGCTTGGGACTTCTTTGGCACTCTTGGAGTGATATGCATTGTACAAGAAATGCATGTGTCATATCGTTATTTATTGAGGAAATATGACACGCTCCGCCTTGCAAATGAACAGGCCTGATGATAAGAGTACAACCCCTCTATAATTCCCACCTAATTTAAGCCTCTAAAGTGAAGTAGCCTTCCGTTACCAAACACGTCCGATTACAGTGACCGCTGCCCCAAGAATGGCGTCACTGCACTGTTGGCTGATATGACACTAAATGAAGTGCTCTCTCTTTCTCTCTAATAAATGAGGAAAACTGCCATTCAGGTGTTCATTTTTCTGTTGAGATAGTAAGATATTCATCCATAACTCCAAAGAGTGGTAGTCATCAACGCACGCTTCCCATCAATTTTCATCTTGTGAATTTTTTGACGTTAACAAACGTCCAGTCTTCGTCATTTTGTTTTTCATGTCACGCTCGGACAATGTAGTAGATGTCTTAATGGTGCTCCAACTGCTGTGAGTTTGTTTCGTACTTGTACTTTTGAATCTTTTACCGATCTGTTGCTGCGAACACACAGCTTTTATTCCAGTCAATTTAATTTGTGAGAAGACTTTCCATACAAGTGCCTTGCAGAAGAGGGCATCTATTTTAGAACTCAAGATTTTCCTCCCTTCTCAATAGTATGGATCAGTTTTAGCGTTTGTAAATGGAAACAAGTCTTTGATGTATTTGAGCAGCATTATGGGAGAATATTTCTTGTGGAAAAAACAAAAAGGGCCATGTGTCATGTACATAACAAATGCCAAGATATTCCTTCAAATATGACAGCATACAATAACCTACATGTAGCAAGTATTTCTTGTTCTAAGACTGAATCTTTGTCCATCAACTGTCTGTTAAAACTGAAGTGCAAATAAAAGCTGAAGAAAAAAGAAAACAAATACAATATGGTGCAAAAATGTTCATGTACTCCATGCAGGGCTGTACCATCCTTTAAGTACAAACACAAAAATATTTTTGAGAGATTAGATTTTGTACAGACGACCTCATCTGTGATACCGTGCAATTAAGTGAAGTGAACAGAAATTGGTCTAGTGTAAAAGATTATTTCCACCAAAATTTATACTTTTACAGCATACAGACTAACGATGGTGTTACATATTTGCTTGCTTTCTATGCTTATTTTCAACTTTACATAGGAAAAAGTGTCACAAGGTTGAATTTAATAGAATAATTTGCCCTTTCAAATTGCTTAATTGATAAATGTATTACCTTGTATTATGTATTTCCTTTTATTGTTGGAAATAAGGTATAATTGAATTAAAATGAAAAAAAAAATGTAAAAGCTCTTTCTATCATGACACTGGCATTTAGGTGACCATTCATTTAGATATGGCTCGCCTAGTAATTTATGAATTCCTCCAATATCTCAAACTTCTTAATTTTCTCAAACTTGTGAAAGTATGACAAACTCACTGGTACATTTATGTATATACCACTCCAAAAGTCCAACTCACAAGCCTCTGTGACAAAATGAGGATTAGGATTAAGCAATCCATACTAACTGGTAACTACAATTAAGTCTTTAGGGTTGCCAGTGGATGTGCTGAATAGTGAACAAGAAGGGTTTTAAGGAAATCCATCCACGGATTGTTCTACTCTCCACCGATTCAGGAGCTCATGAAAACCCCAACTCAGGCCCAGCGCTTTGCTTTCTTCCTTTCCTCCTCAGATCTCGGCCATTATTTACCATGGCGATCTGGAGCCAAGGGGCACTGGCTGATGAATACCTTGATGGGGAGAAAAAATGTCACAGCTACTTAAGCTGACCCCAGTTTTAACTGTACACCTGCTGGCGTCCAAGCCCAGATACGGAGAATAATTAGACCATGAGAATAAACAGAGAAACAAAGGCTCCGACTCAGTCGAGTCGAGAAAGGTAGAAAGACTGTAACCACTGACGACACATCCTGTCAGCATACTCAGTACTACAGCCCGTAACCTTTTCAGGACCGATTTCATTAACGAAAATGCAAAACGGGAGAATGTTCACAAGAAAGAGAAAAAAAGATGTGAGAAAGAAAAAAGACAAGAATCTCCGTACACACCATCTCCTCACAGCACCATCCCTTTTTATTCGTGTAAGTTTTTTCTCTTATCTCTCGCTCCCTTTCTCTCTCTATCACTCGCTTTCGCCCATTCTTCCTGAAACTAGCTTGGTGAATTAATCATAGACTTGACCCAAAACCTGCAGGCCGGTGAAGTATAATTCGTCCCTGATTATTTCCTCCCATCCCAAGACGTGAGAAAATGCTTCGGCTTCAACGGCCAGTGCCGGAAAACCTCTTGAACGAACTGGAATCGGGTAAACTACGTCACAGAGACTGGGCTCTATACCCAGTACACTGCCTCCATTCAAGCACGAAACAACCAATTTTAAAGGACAAGTCCACCCTGAAAATCAGTTTGCGTGAATGAAAATGGACAAATAAGAGGAACAAGACAGTGAAATTTTGAGCAAATTCTGATTGAAACCAAGAAAGCTTTTTTTTTGTTTTTTGGTTTTTTTTAAGTTGCGGTCAATACAACACAAAGTAGCTATTGAGTGATGTCACATGTATGCTCACCCCCCATTTGCCCATTTGCTCTGTAGAATAATAAACTTTCATTTTCTCGTCACATGAATTTCCAATCGCACATGCATCCTTGATTAAAGAAAGGTAAATATTTTGCGATACAACCTATGCATGAAAAAAAAAAATATATATATACTCTGTCCTATATAATGAAAAAAAAAGACTTTATGCAATTTCATGCACAATGCAAATAAAAGATGAGCTCACATGCTATATCACAGAGTTGTCAATTTCTGTTTCATTGGCCACACTTTCAAATTTTCCTAACTTTTTTGTTATCAATCAGATCTGGTCAAACTGTGACTATCCTGTTCATTTCATTTTTTTTTTCTGGTTAATATTCAAACAAATTCATTTTGAGGGTGAACTTGCCTTTTAAGTAATTCTTCAGCAGAGCACAGCTTTGACCTATGACCTTGTTCTAGTTAACCACACATGAAAACCCAAAGGTTCATTTGAGGCTACAGAGGAGCATTGCCTATATAAAAACAAAATTGCGGAAAGGGGAGCTTAACTGGTAAAGCCTGACTAAAAGCCTAAACAGATTTTCTGTTTCCATCAACTTTGGTCAACTGTCACAATTTTGTCCCCGCTTGGTGAGCACTCAAATGTTTTCTCAGAGGACTTCTGAAAATCAAGCAGGATTTCTTGAGAGAGGATTTCTGGAAGAGAGGCAGGGGAAAAAAAAGAATTCAAGAAGAATTTCTGGATATTCTTTTAAAGGGATTGTATGGTTTTGGTTGAGATCTAACTTCAGATTTCTAACATTTTTTGTTGAGATAATAAGAAACCTCTTATGAAATGTGAAAGAGCATGTAATTCCAAGAGGAATTCAACATTTATTTGATGAAATTTGGTTTTGAAATGGCTGAGATATCCAAAACAGAGCAATCCAAATAAAAGGTGGGACCCACCTTTTAATACTATCACTTTGCTTTTCATTGTTTATGGATGTCTCAGCCATGCCAAAACTGAATTTCATCAAATAAACTCTGAATTCCTCTTAAAATGGGTTGCTCTGTACTATTTCATGAGTAGCTTCTTGATATCTCGCAAAAAAAGTTAAAAGCCAAATCCTCGTCTCCACCAACACTGTACCATTCCTTTAAACACTCGTGTCCATTGCCACTTAAAAGTACAGGCATGAGACGTCAATGTCGTGTCTTTCCCCTCAAAAAAAAACAACATTTAGCCATCTTGCCCTCAAATTCACCCTGGGCTAAGCAGTCACATCCTATCACTTTTTTTTTTACTTTTTTTTTTTTTTTTTGGGGGGGGGGGGTAGACATCATTAAAGTCAATAATGACATCAGACATCCTGACAGGGCAGGCAGAATGTACTCGATTGGATCGCCATGCCAACGACATCGCAGAAATTGGCATCATTATGGGAGCAATTTGTGGCAGTCGTATCTATGGGGCATGGGACTAATCGCTTCTATGAAACAATCAATTACAGACCAATAATTGTCATTAGTTCGGTAGGGACGATGGTACCACTTGCTACTGACTCACCATCTGATTGTCAGTTATCTGGCATTGATGCTAAAAAAAAACAAATACCCAGGTCTACAAATGGTCCGTAAAAGGAATTTACAGCATTCTTATGAGTGCATCCATGTGCCAAAGTTATTGCTGTCTATCGCAACTTCCAGGAAAATTAAAATGATACTGATAATAATCATCGAGTGACTTATAGGATAATAAACAGTAGTGATGGCTAAAGCTGAAAGTTCAGGATGCTTCAATTTCTGTGAACTTGTCTGATAGAAAGTAAGCATTGTTTTCATGTTCTGTATCTCTTCAATCCACATAAATCATGACTTTACGGAGGGTATTTAACTCCGCATCTTGTTTAGACACAACTGAGACATGGTCTCCGTTATGATATCCCGCGCTGAGGTTCTGTGCAATGGAAAAATCCGGCTAAATCTAAGTGGGGTGATCATGCACTATCTGCCACCTTTAAATATTTCATCTCAAAAGTTGCACCTCGAATTATGTAACTTACCTGTTGAATTGTGCAATCAGCATTGTCCGGAGAATTCAGAAAGGCCAAATTCAGCAGGTGAAGATGGAGCAAAGGAGAGTTGTGATGTGAAGGGACAAATTGAGAAAAAAACGGAAAATAGAGAGTGTTAGCATTCCTACCTCCATTATCATCATCACTTTTACTGCTCTTATTACTAGTTTAATCATTTGTCAGCTTAGTTAGACATGAATACACAATATAAAGATAACATCACAGTTAATTAAGTATCCTGTAATGGACTCTGAATCTATATTTGTATAATTTCATGTATTTAGCTATACAAAGGCAATTTACATTTGCGTCAAGCCTTTGGCTTTCTCTGTAAACTGCCCGACACATTTTACAATGTACATATTTCTGTTGTTATGATTATCACTATCATTTAAAACTGAATTGAATTTAACCCTGGCAGCATGACTTGTGTTTTCAAATTTGCCTGATGCAAATTAACATAATGTCATATCATTAACATAATGTCATATCATAAACATATAATCTGCTTATATCTTCACCAAGTGTTTCAGGTATACATCTCCTTACACAAAATGGAATAACCACGAAAATGAATGATAAATCGCACTTGAGTGAATAGAGACACGGCAGGTTGATACTTTCTCAATTCTAAGGAAAAGAAATAGGCAGAAATATATATCATCTCTCTCTCACTCTCTTTTATTCTCTTTCTCTCTATCTCACTATCTCTCTCTCAGTCTGTCTGTTTCTCTACCTATACATCTCTCTTTCTACTATACTACTAGAATAAATTCCATGTATCTATGTATGTATATCTTGTATTAAACAAAGGGGGAAAAGGATATATATTAAAGTCAACACCACACCAGCAACATATATCACACGCAAAATATGTTTGGTGGCACTGTAATAAAAAAAAAATAATAATAATAATAATCTTTTTGAATACAAGAAGTAAATGCAGCAGCCAAGTCTTAAGCTTCATTTCCTTCTGAGTTTATATAACATGTTTATGTGGAAGCTCAGGAAGAGAGAGAAAAAAAACAAACAAAAAACAAAAACAGGAAAAGCGGAATGAAAGACAATTCACGAAATACAGGCATATAGAAATCTTGCACATAATTCAAAATATGTTTACATTCAGTATTGTTTATCATCTCATGACAGAAAAAAAAAAGGAGCAAGTATCAATCCTTTATGCAACTTAATATATCTCTTAACTTTGAAGTTACCTTCAAACAATATGTTTGCAAACTATGTCAGTCTATTTCTATTTTTCTGTCTCCTCAAGTTTATCATGTCCTTTATCTATGAATGGAAGCTGTCTTCGTTTATGCAACTGCCAATCGAAATTTTGATGAGATCAGAGCCGAACAAACTGAAATTCCTTTCGTGATAGATTATATGACGGAAGACAGGTGCTGCCTACACAGTTTCTATACAGTATTCACTTCTTCCCATACACACCCAATATCTCCATTCAACGATTCTCATTCTTCTTGTTAGATCTCATCGGCACGGGAACGAACCAAACAACATCGCAGCACGACGGCTGTCATATTTTTAACCGTTTACAAAAGCCCGATTTCTCTGGTATGACTTTCTATTGGTATACAATCAGAGGTGCACTGTACTGCAGTATGGCATGTCAATGCCAACATTCGTTCATAAAACTCTATTCTTACACCCCCTCATCTTCTTTTGATGGACTCCAGCACCAAGGAAAATCAATGGCGGACTTTCACTCCTTCTGTAATAAGCATTGTATATCCATCTCAATGCGAGTCAAATTAACTCTGAAATTCAACCACTGCAGCTATTGTAAATGATCATCAATTCCTCCATCGACAGGTCATCACTTTTGTAAATAAACTAAACAAACACTCTCTGAAAATCTCTATCTTCAATTTAAAAAGAAAAAAAATCATCTTCTCCACCTTATCAACTTTAAACACAAATAGCATTTTTTTCATTCAAGGCTGTTTTCAGAGTTTGGATACCTCAGTTATGAATGAAGGAGAAAAGGATCAATTCTGTACCATGTTTTAGTGAAGTTTACCTCAACTATCAAAACAACGTGAACTTGACATGGAGTACACCCAAGAAATCCAACCCGTTGGGTTTGGAGAAGAAGCTCGTCAACTCTGCTTTTGGATAAAAAGATGCCACAGAGACTGACACAGGTACTCTCTTCGATTAGTGAAGGTTGTTTGGCCGGGGCATTCACTCCCTCTGCTGAGATCATTGAAGTCAAGTTCTCTTACAAGCAAGCTTTTTTTTGTGACTGCTTTATTCTTTTTTTAGCAACACATCCCCGTGTTTTCAGCTGCGAAGGCGCGAGTCTCCAAAATATAGAGTCTGAAGATGAATGAGAAAGTCACATGATTGTAGCGTCACCTTGGTATATTGTATGCTGAGCTGACAATGCCAGGAGGGATATAAAATGTAATTGAAAGGGAGTACAGTTTGGGAGAGTGTTAAGCTAGGCATCACCCCAGTCCTCAGTCCTGGTTGGTAATTGTCAGTTTTGCAAGCATTGAAACTGCCGCTGACTGTGAAGGGAAATTAAAATATCCCCTGTGTACTGAGCATTCTCTTTTATTCTGCTACATTCTTTTTTTTTTTTACTAGTTAACACACACTACTTGATCAATAGCTAATTTTCAGCTAAATAAAACCAAATTGTCACAATAACAACAAACACAGATTACCAAAGAAATAACTAGTTTGACACTTCTCTTTAAAGAAAAAAAAAAGACACCCTCACAGTGAAAGTAAGTTCTCCATTAGTCCATCAGCCTACGCTGAGAGTTAGCCCTTGTTAAGTTGAGTGGTGTATCAATCACTTTCAATGGTCATAATCTCAGTCCTCTCTAACCACTCCAGACACTCAAAAATCGCTTCGTCAGGAACATCACACAGCTCCTGAGAGGCTACAGTTAGTTTCCCATTCATTAGAATGGAAGTTCAAGAAGTAAGATAAAAAAAAAAAACATACTATCCATTCCTTCAAGGAACTTCTCTATGTTTTATTCCAAATCAACAAGAAACATTTCCATCTAAAAAAAAAAAAAAAAAAAGATTGCAAAGAACTGTCGATTCATTCCTGACACGTCTTGCTAGCATATTCCCTCAGATGAGAGAGTCTCATCGCTGAAAATACTTCCATCTCTTTCCTTTGGTGGTTACAGAATGATGTCTGGAATGTATTATATTCAATACCACTTGCTTTGATAAGAGCTTTACAGCATGATAAACACTAGTGTAGCTTCTTTTGTATCTCAACCCATTCCTTACGAAATCTGGGTATGCCATGTATCAGAATATACATGGGAAGTTACGATGTCTGGTAGGTAAGGAGCTAACTTCCTATAAAGCTTCATTAACTTCATATAAGCCACTTTGTATCCCCCCCCCCCAAGTCCTACCTATGCTGGTTGTTCCTCCCCCCCCCCCCCCCACCCCTTTTTCTCCTCCCTGTTCACTGGAACAGGTCATTGACATTTGGTCAGTGCCTTTTATTTCGCATGTTTTCGGCATGTACAACCATTCGCCATGGAAAACCAGGTATTCATATCATCAGTAGACTACAACGGTGCCACACCCTAGCTACACACTCTTCAGCATAACGACGGCAATCCTGAATTGTTATTACTCTGTATGATGTATGACCAGGAGGAGACAATGAGTTTTTAATCTGTGCTTAAACACGACCACCATGAGCTTCAAATGTTGCAAGACATCCTTTAACCCTCCTCGTACCACCGCCTCCATAATGCCAGTGTCACTGACTATAAAAGCAGACGTAATAGGCAAACCCAATCTTATCGAAGACACGCCCTCACAATCCTGGCACCATTGTTGACAACCATGAATCAATGCATCGATACACAAAGCAAAGTGTTCACTCTTTGCATCAACCACTCAACTCTGAAGCAGATACATAATGTACCACGACTTGTACTGCGTAATGACATACTGTACAAGCTGTTATTTTCGCGAGGGTTTAATTTTCGCGAATTTCGCAAATCACGGTTGGGTCGTGAATTTAACAACACACGAATATGTCTCAATGCCCTTGGGTGATAGTACATTAATGTAAGCGTCCGTGCTAATTTGCGAAAACAACATCTCGCGAAAATGTCTACGATCTCCTCATTCACGAAAATATCTGTACGCGAAAATAACAGCTTATACAGTATTCTGCATTTAAAGAGAATATCTTGTTTCATCATCGATTATAAAGTTTCCAGCATTCATTTTCTTCCTGGTTAGCACTGTGGAAACATCAATCATAATCTATGGCATATTTGATTATTTCCTTGATGCTGAAATGAGAGATTCTTATTGATATATAATTCTAATGGATATATTAAACTATGAAGGACTGATTTTACAAACACCTGTATATCACAATGCTTCAACCCTGTCTTTCCCATCCCATCTCCCACCATCTCTCCCTCTCTCTCTCTCTCTCTTTCTTTTCTTCTCTGTATATTTCTCTCCTCTCTCTCCCTCCCTCTATTTCTCTCTCACTCTCTGTTTTTCTCTCTATATATTTATCTCTTTGTCTCTTTTATTCCCTATCTATTCCTCTCTATTTCTCTCTTTCTCAAATGATTAAACACAAACACAGAAATATTTTGACATGAATATATTGGTGGGGTGATCAAAAAAGACCCCACTAAATAGGAAATTTGATATATTTGATAATGAATTGACAGGATCATGATTTTTGTAGACTGACGATGAAAAAGTATCAGTTATGTAATTCCTCAGTTGCTTCCATAAACTCCAACATACTTTCATCTTTTTGTTCATCTTCATCCAATTCCTCTGTTCAGGTTGATTCCATGAACTTCAACATATTTCTATATTCTAGTCATCTTTATCTACATCTTTTTTTTTCTCAACACAGATGGAAACTAATTCAGTTTTAGTATCACTGATCCAATACAAACAACTATATTCCTTATCATGGTTTCATACTCACTATTCAATTTCACACTGTATTTCAAGCCACAGAATCAAAAAGCATGATCTTTGTGTGGGTGTGTGCAGGTGTATCATGATAGTATACAAGCTACTTTTGATTGTATCAAGAACTAAAGACCATTTCAATAGGGAGATATATGAAGGACAAATTGCCAGGACCATCTCACAAGCAACCTTTTCGATTTGAATAGATGCCATGCCATACAAATCCTAAGGTAACTATGGCAACCAATAGATGACACGAATGTCATATTGCTGTGATTGAAACCGTCATATCTTGTTATGTTTTTCACGAATGGCAAATGCAATATATATCTCCTTGGCTCCTATTTTGCATTTTGCCACAAAAAAAAAGGTTCTATCATGCTGGCAGAGAATAAGAATTATTGCTACAAAGCAGACTGGCTAGCATCAGATCTTAGTTCCACTTCAGCAACTTGTGAATATCATTTAGCTCAGAATATTGATACACAGGGATGCTTGCTTCCCGAGCACACATATTTGAATATATATATTTGAATATATATTTGATAGGGACAAAAGAAAAAACGTAAAAGATTTTGAGTTTGGTAGCTGGCAGGCTCTAATATCTTTCCTACTTGTGTTGTATCCACCTACATCATACGAGTCCATTGCATCCAGTGAATGCCCAATTTACGACCAATCACATTTCTCATCTATGCTGATGACATCTGGATTTCTGCACATATATCAATGGACATCATGAATTAAGTGCTAAGTCAAGGGATCACCTCCATACAATAAACAGACTAGCCAGGGACCAAATACTCGACAGTATGTCTACTAGATACCGTTTTGAAACAAAATGTATGCTGAAATAATGGTTGATTAATGTTCTTAATATGTAGATTCAAGCACAAACTTCCATAAGGTAAAGTACAATTAATTTTCAGCTGATATGAACAGCAGATCCACAACTAATTAGAAAAAAAAAAAGAAAAGAAGATAGCATGCCAGAGATAAAATGTGCTAAAAAGGTACCCACATGAATGTAAGTGAATGGGACTGCACGTTCTATAGTGACACTGAATACTTTTTCTTTTTCTTTTTGTTAAGATATAGGTTACATAGCCTATCTATATCTGGTATACATGCACCAAAAGGAAGAAGACACTGAAATGACAGCAGACCATTTCCTTCAAAACAGATTGTGTTTCTGCATGTGAAGTCAAACATCGCCCTCGTTTGTTGCTAGCTGTTTTGTCTTGTGAAAACTCACTCCCTGGGTAAACCAAGAACCAAGGGATACATTATCTTTTGCTTTCTCCCAACATCCAAGCCTGGGGATCCACTGCAGACATCCGCACCACTGTTAGCACACACATCTCGCCAAGTGAGGGTCAGATATTGACTTGGGCTGCATATCGAATCTCAAGCGCAAAGACTGTCCAAAGTAGATCTGTGCACACCATCTCTTCAGCTCAGCAATGGGGAAAAGTAAAGTTTACCCAAAACATTACAACAGCAACTCCAGCAGCATCCAAGCTTTACCCTACTCAAGAGCCAGAGTCTAAAGGTGTAATCACACATCGCCGGTTTAGATGGCGGTTCATGGCGGTTCAGCAAATCGCTGTGCTCCGCCAAAGACCGTGTTTACATCGTACACAAACCGTGGTCATCCGTCACTCATCCGCCATGAACCCCGAGAACCGCGGGGAACCGCCAGAAAAATTAAACATGTTTAATTTTTCGTGGCGGTCTTGGCGGTTTGAAATGGACCGTGTTCACATCGCCGTTCATCGTGTAAAGAACGGCATCCTCCGTGTTTGCACCGCAAGATCCGTGATAATACCGTGTTAACACCGCCATAATTTTCAAGCGAAAAGAAACAATGAAATTAAAAGAGAATAATGGCTCCGGCGACGCTTCGTGGCGGAGCAATAAAAAATGGAGAAAAAAAAAAGCAAAGATGAACCCATAATCCAAGGTCGGGTAAATATATTGAATGCTATAGTTTCCTTACTTCTTTAACACATACAGTAAGAAATAAAGTTTAATGTTCAAAAAGTTGTTAGGTATGTTGAATTACCTCATTCACATTAAAACCATCATTTACATTAAAAGGTAAGTTCATAATTTTTATTAAAGCTTAACAGCTTACAGTTATACACAGAAGACTTATGTAAATATGTTATGTTGATACAGATAATATTTTGTTGAAACTTAAGAGAGTAGAGGGAAAAGCAATGTTGAAACTTGAAAAAAATCACCATTATTCTGTATTACGTGAACCTGTAAGTAAAGAGGAAACTATGCACACATACTGTATATGTTTCTTTGATAATGTGTAATGTACATATGTCTTTTTATTGACTATTGTTAAAGATACTATTATTATATTATCATCATTGCCGTTCTTATAAAGCGCGTAATACCTTTGGCAAGGTCTCTATGCGATTAAGAGGGGGAACAAAAAGATAAACAGGAAAAGGTAATTTCAGAAACAGCAACATGCTGCATTAATCATCATCTACAATCACTATGTTACTATTTTAACAGATAAGTTTTTAAAAACATTTTGGACTTATTGATGGAACTTGCATGATTTATCACTTGGGGTACTGTTCCACAGTCCTGGTGCGGCATAAACTACGTTTGTCATAGTAGTTTGTTATAATGGATCGAGGGTATCACATACAGATTCCCCTTACAATTTAGGAACTCTCATAGGCTCATATTTCACAAGGAGCTCTGAAAGGTAAGGAGGAGCAATTTTGTGAAAACATGGATAAACAAGCAACAAGATCTTAAATTCAATACGCGAAATGATTATGTGAAAACTTAATAAAGAAAAAGAAAGATGTTGAAACAAGCAAATACTTGTACATCACTCGATAAATAAACCTGCAAATGAAGAGGACTCTTTGGAAACTTTGTTGGATTCTGCTTTGATATGTATGTCATTTAATGACAGTTAATACAGATATTTCAAAGATTAAAAGAGAGAAAAAGCACGTTGAAACTTGAAGATAATTGCTTGTTGCATCACTTATATCCATCTGTAAAACACAGGGGGCTACAACGTTTCATAATTTCTTTAAACTTGTGTTTAACTACCAAAGCAAAACGCTCCTTGTTGAAAGCCATTGAGGAAAAGTGAAAGGGCTCTGATTGCATCCAACTACACGGGCTTGGTATGGACTCCTCCACCATCCGGGGAGATCCGTGTTCCTACCGCGTCAATCCGCGTTTGCTCCGTGTTCAAAACGTGTTGAGAACGTAGTCGCATCGCGTTTAAGTGCTTTCCGCCATCGTTGGGACACGGTTCACGGCGGTTTGAGAACCGCCATGAACTGCCATCTAAACCGGCGATGTGTGATCGCACCTTAAGCAAAAGAGCTGGTGTAAGTTCCTAGTACAGTTGAACCTCTATTATCCGGCCTCCCTTTATCCGGATCTCTCTATTATACGGACGCAATCTCGCCGTGATTTTTTTTTTTTTTTTTTTATTATAATTACGGGAGGAAAGGGGGATTCCCAACTCCATGAGAACTCCTACACAAACACACATGTATATACTTGATACATTTCTTAATAATTATTTAGGTAAATCATCCCAAGAATTTATAAAAGAAAATGATTTCATTCTTGCAAACACAAACCTCTATTTTGGGGTCTGTTACTGAGTGTAACAATGAAAAGGTTGCAGTATACACATTACTACATGTGGTACTACAATGGGCTACATCAGTACATGTGTATGTATATGTACATGTATAAAGCATTGAGTCTCCCATATCCGGCCAAATCCCTTATCCGGATGAGCCCCGGTCCCGACTTGTCCGGATACGAGAGGTTCAACTGTATACAGATATTGCCTTTTACAAGGCATAATAGAACACTTGCCATCCAAGCCAGAGTTATATCTTCCCAAAGAGACTATACCCTCCCAAAAGTGTTCAGTGATGAGGGAAAATATTGTCTCCAGGGAAAAAAAATATAACTCCTGCAGGACTGTCAAATGTGATATCGTAACAATAGACAAGGCAATATTTGTTATATTTTTATGGCCTGCATAAATTCACCAGTCAAATATGGAATTATATTGCCCAATCTGACATCACTGCAGGCAATATGACAATTTCTATCCTTGCTGCATTAGTCACAAGATTTCATTGTAACTAATCACAGATCAGTATTTATGTAGCCCATAGAAAATGTTTGAAATATTGACTGGCATGGATGGACTGGATATTCATACATATGAATATGAAGTACTACAGAGGGAGGCTATAAGATATGCAAAGGATGTTTGAACATGAAAACTCCAGAAATCAAATACATTGCACCATCATGCATTATTAACCCATTGAGCGTGAGTCCCGAGTATACTCAGGTAGGCGTCTATTGGAAATCCATGTTGTAGCAAAATCAGTCCGTCCTTAACGGGTTAAAGATTTAAAATTCTTTCACTAAATTTAACTTCTGCAAAATCTTCCCTCCTCACGAAATTCCCAAGAGTTCAATGAACACAAAAACTTCTGCTTCGATAGTAGATAGCTATGTTGAGTTTGTAGAAATAAATCAACTGCTAATATCTTGACTTTAACTTTTTGGTCATTTACACAATATTTCACACACTCTCAACAAATAAGTCCTCTTGCTGAAAAAAAAAAAAAAGTGATTTAACAAAGTCAGTGATCACATGTACACACATGTTCATGCTAAAATTAAAGAATACACTTCAGTAAAGGTTCAAGACTTATTTGATTAAGATAAATTTTAGTGTTTAAGCTGTCATAAAGTAACAAATTGAAGGGCTTTTTTCCAAATTGTAGGTTTCCAGGATTTGAGATTGTGTGTAACTTAAGCAGTACTTCAGGATATATCTAAACTGAAAACTTATCCTTGAAATGCATACAAACTTCTACTTGCACAAGAAAAAAGTGCTAAATCATAAAGAGGGCAAACAAATTTGAAATTAATACTCCACCACTATTTCTACAGCAAAAGTTTAACCCCAAGAGTAGATGAGAGCAAAAAATAGTATAACAGTCTAAAATAACACGCAAATATTTTCTCTGAAAAATGTTTGAGGTGTAAGAGAAAAAGAGAGGTTTCAGCTAAGCTGCAGGCTGAATGACAAAAAAAAAGCTCAGGACCAATTTTTGGGACAAAAAAAAAATGAGACAAATCTATGATTTCCAGCTACCTAACACAGTGTTCTACTTCTCTCCTCCAAAACGAGGCTATCAGAACCATCACGCCTCTCCCCAGTTCTTTTCCCCCAGTTTTCTACAATTTCCTGCAATTTCAGCGGTATATGCCCGAGGCCTTGTGCGGGAATTTAAAGAGACAGACCTTTTTTACATGGTTGCCCAACATTTGACAGCGGGGTGACACGGAAAAGTCATGAAGAAGTCGCGCAACTGACACCACACTCAAATTGTATCTCCCCCTCGGCCACTATCAACAATATTTCTATGGTGTCAGCCCAGTGATGCTTCATATCATACACGACCCTGGGGGTGTTGGCTTGCGTATCTCCTGTCTCCTTCACATCTGTGCCACTTTCTCTCTCATATGTTCCATGGTCTCTTCTATTCCCCTCCTCTCTCAAATGTTTCATGGTCTCTCCTTTTCCCCTCCTCTCTTATATGTTTCATGGTTTTTTCTATTCCCCTCCTCTCTTATATGTTTCATGGCCTCTTCTATTCCCCTCCTCTCTTATATGTTTCATGGTATGTTCTATTCCCCTCCTCTCCCTCTCTCCCTGAACCCCCCCCCCCTCTCTCTCTCTTATGTTTCATGGTCTCTTCTATTCCCCTCCTCTCTCATATGTTTCATGGTATGTTCTATTCCTCTCCTGCCTCTCTCCCTCTCCCTCTCTCTCATATTTTTCATGGTCTCTTCTATTCCCCTTCTCTATCTCTCTCATATGTTTCATGGTCTATTCTATTCCTTTCCTCTCTCATATGTTTCATTATCTTCCTCTCCTCTCTCATGTGTTTCATGGTCTCTTCTATAATTCCCCTTGTCCCTCCACATATATTGCTCCCTCTCTCCTTTTTTATATGTTTCATGGTCTCTTCTATTCCCCTTCTCCATCTCTCTCATATGTTTCACAGTTTCTGCTTTTCCCCTACTCCATTCACCTGTCCCTACCTTTCTCCTCTTTTTCTTCTCTTCATCTCTCCTTTCTTGTTTCTTTCTGCCTCTCAAGGCTTTCATCTCTCCTTTTCTATACACTTTTCTGAGTATCTCTTTATCTTTAGGTAGATGAGTATTATATTTTCATTCACTACCTCCCTCTGTTTGTTTTCACTCTTTCTCCAGATAATTTGTGAATTCTTCTTTAATCGTTCTCTCTCTCTCTCTCTATTGTTCTCTTTCTCTCTTGTTCCCCTTATCTATATTTCTCCCATTCTCCTTCTCTACCACATTAAAAGAAATTAATTTCTTTTTCTCTTTCTTTCCCTCCCTTGCTCTCTCATTCTGTCTCTCTCCATCTCTTCCTTTTTCCTCTTCTGTTTCTCCCACTTCTGTCCGTCCCTCTTATGTTTCTCCCAGACTTTCCCTCCCCAAACAAGGGATATGAGTCTCATCCACACCCTAAGGGGAGAACCTTTCGCGAATCGATCACCGGAAGGCATTTCGCGACGAATTCGAACGTCGAGTGGCTTGTCTGTGCCGTATCGACATGTAGCACGAGTCGGTGAAGGGCCGCACGACAATTTAAAAAACACAGCAGCCCCGAGGAGGCTTCGAGAACAAAGCACGGAGGGACGCCGTCATTCCTAACCCTCTCCCAGTCTTAATTTCCTTCGTTTTTGCATGTTGTTGGTTTCTGCTTACACCAGCTTCACCTTTGGTGGGCGAAGTTAAATACATATTTAACCCGAATCTGCTGCTCGCTAAATTCGCCGTGAGGGTGGTGGCCATTAAGACTGTTTAGGTTTCTTCACTAATGGACTTCATTGGCTCCATGCCCCACAAACGAATACCTGTCACCCCCCGTCCCTGAGCCGGGGATGAACCATGTCCTACATACAAAAATGGCCTTCACACGATTCACCTTGTATCCGACATCAGATTAACTTTGACGTCACATCACGAGCGCATATATAACGATCCCTTTCTCAACACATTCCAGCTCCAACTAATTCTTTAAAATGTCGCCCTCTGTATGAAAACATTTGATCGGCACGCAAAAACACCAATGAGTTGACCTATACAGTCTCTACAGTATATACTTGGTCACAAGATGAATTCTGGATATATACAACCTAAACCAACAAAACAAAAACAAAAAAGCAAGGAAAAATGCATTGCCTTCACAGGCAGTACTACATCTGAAAATGTTTTATGCAGGCATTATCTAACTTTAGTTGAACTCTATGCTTGCTCATACAAGACATCCCCAATATTTCATGGAGGTAATATCTAGATGAATTCCCTGCAGGCAATCTCATGCTGAATTCCTTTCCTTCTCATGCAGTACGTATCAAAAATGTTTCATGCAGGCAATATCCAGCTGATATAATTCACTGGCATTCCCCTTGTCCAGCCCTTATCAATCTCTCCCTGGCGTCTTTTCTTTTTTTTTATCAGTTCTCACTGCAAAACATCAATTGGCTCATTACAGACATTTATTTATGAGGGTCATATTTCTCTTATAATTGTCACCACTTGTACATCTCTACGTTGTAGTGTGGCAGTGTCCAGTGTATTAGAGAGAAATATGAAATGAAATAAGAACATGGCTGTAAGCATTCGGTCCAACGTCAAAGGAAGACCATTCACTACTAATGATTTTTTCTATTGGTGGTTCAATCACCTAGTCTCAAACTACTTTAGACAAGTATCTTGAAAGAGATGACATATCTAATGTCAAATAAAGCCTTATTAATCTTTATGTCATTAACTCTGGGTTTTTTTTATTTTCCCAGAAGCCCTATAATTCCATCAATATGTCCTTTCACACTGTTTGACCTTGTTTCACTGTCTGTATATAATCACGTTGAACTATGACTCAATTTTGACCAATGAATATTGAATTTTTTTGTGTGTGATATAATCACCGGTTGTAAGCCAATCTTAACAATTGCATAATTGGGGGGTTGCATCAAAAAATGTACTGGGACATGCAGTGAGATAATCTGTACTTGCACTTTGTTTAGAAACCATAGCATAAACTACAGAAAGAATAAAGAGAGAAAAAAAAGGTAAATGACCTAATCAGCACTATAACCCATGGCAACAACAAAGCTGCAAAATACATACACATCAGTTCAAGATTTTGTGATTGTCAGCTGCCAAACCAAAGTGAAATGTCTCATTTATTTTATCCTACTGTTGTATCCAACAACTCTGATTTGTAATAATTATCAGTATTAAACATGCACACTATATTCTATATCACTAGTTTGCCAAGTCATTATAAGTGCAAATGGTGTCCAATTCAATTGAGAATGTTTTTAACTGAAAATGAGATGGATTTACTAACAGCATAGATGTCACTGGGAGATACAGCATGAGAAAAGACAGTGGTAGCGTATATCTACAGGAAAGACAGACACACAAATTGTGTCAATAGGCCTGTAGAAACTGGGACAGTCTGAAAACAGACTCACATCACTTGACATTTAACACAAAAAGAACATCCAATTCTCTCCCTTTCAACACTATTTCTAGTAACCAGAGTAGGCAATATAGAGGTTTAGATGATGAAAACACGGTAATAAGATTATGCCCCAGTTTTATATCGGAGAATAAAAGTACTATTCATATTTAGAAAACAAGGTATGAATGAATTGCTCTCTGAGTGAGCTCTCTGTGATTACATTTACATGAATTTGGAAAAGTATCTTTTAAAAGAGCACAGGAATATGATTTTAAGTTTTTTCTTCAGATTTTATCTTTCAAAAAAATTTCAGTTCGATGGAAAATCGCGTCAGATATGATTTTGTCGGCAGTCATATGAACCGTCGTATATCAATACAATTTGATGAATACATCGCACGTTAGAGCAAGAATGAAACTCTTACGTATTACAAAAATAATTGCAAATGCAAGACATAAAAGTATAGCAATCATGATCGAAAAAATGGGTAAACTTTAAATGCGATTATCTCCAAATATCATTCTTAGGTGAAAATTGCATATACAACAGTTCAGATTACCGCCAATGATTTGTAAACACTGAAAAGATTTTAAAACAGTCATTCCAGTTTTGTTGCAATTCAGTTTAATTAAATTCAATTCATTTCAGTCCAGTTCAATTTAATTCAATTTATTTCAATTCAGTTATGCTCTATTTCCATCAAATAAAAAGTAATACATAGTGCATTGCCCTCATGTAAACTCATTCTAACACAAATTAAGTATTTTCATTCGTAATCAACTCACTGTAAATACCAAAATTGATGAGAAAATTGTTATCAAAGACAAATGATGTTGAACATGACAATATTATTCACCCAAACATAATCCTAATTTTTGCACAATGAATTGAGAGTGTAAAATTATGCTATGTCAACTGAGTCCAGAATAATTCAATTATTTTTGTTCATCATCAGAATTTAAAAAAAAAAAATGATCCCCAATTTAAAATTTCCTGAAAAGGGAAATAAGATAAAGAATACTAAAGAACAGTATGAAGAAACGCAAATTTCATGGATTGTGAAATGAAATTTGTTTATGATTATGGTATTAGCTTTGTTTGTAAGTTGTATTACATTAATGGAATAAATACCTCTATAAGAGAAAAATCACACGAATTGGCTTTGCTTTCACATAAAAATATCAAGAATTCAAATTAGCAAAGCCTAGAGAGTCGTTAACCTTATGGCAAAGAAGAGCTTTGAAACAAACAGACTTTCATCACAGGGAACAGTTGAGCAGAATGTTAAAAAGAGGTTTTAGCAAGAGTGGGAAAGCGGAAATAGGTACGGGACGAGAAGCAATGGAGCAAGATGAATTCTGATCGAAGAGCTTAAGTACTGAAAGAAAGGTGGCAAACGGGAGAACGACTGGTCGAGCGACACACAGATTATATTCCAGGCACACATATGTCACGCTGAATATAACATTGATGGTAAAGTAATCGGAACGGCGGAAGAGACACTTTGCTGAATTGGGACCAGCAGATGGAAAACTTTGCTGACGCTTTCAAATCTATGTCTGAGAATAGAGGGCAATGAACACCTGTACACAGGCAGAATGGGCAAGAAGTCACCTGGATAAATAGTGGAAGTTCTTTATATTTTGTCTCACCCTTCTTAAGCTCAGCAAATAAATGCCTCCTGAATATCTCATGATATATATCACAAATATATGTATAATTATATATATATATATATATATATATATGTATATATATATATATATATATATATATATATATATATATATATATATATACATATATATATATATATATATATATGTGTATATATATATATATATATATATATAAGATGAGACAAATCATTGTGACTTCTCGTCCTTTATTAGTATGTGTGGAGTTGAAATATAATTGTGTCCTGAGGTTTCTCTTCAAAATATTTGTTATTATCACATATTACGATCAGTCAACAAATAGTTACACTTGTTCTAATGTCACATACCATGGCGTTCCTCTCGTACATGTAGGATTTTGGACAGCTCTGCATTAGTGGCTAATAGCCACTTAAAGTAACTGTTTACCATTGGGAGCAGTGATTAAAAAAATGTTTGAGTTATCACATTTGATGCATATGTATTGTTCAGTTGTATCACAAAACATCCTACCACACAAAAACAAAAACAAAAAACCCAATCCTAAATACAAGGAGATATCACTAATTTTCTCAATAAATCATAACTGCAGACGGTTTACTCTACAAATGCTTTTGATAGAACTTTTGTTCACATTTTGTATGTTTAACAACACTCAACAATGATTATACTGACTAAAAATCTTACACTGTTTGTTTCTACCCCCTAATGCACATTTTAGAACTATTTTGCACTAAAGCTGTTTTTCCCCCTTTTTCATCTGCAAATGGTATACAGTGGTTTTAAGACTGCGACAATTAACAGAAAGAGATCTGAAATAAACAGCAGAAGGAAAACAGAAGCATCATACTCAGTGTTTCCACAGAGTTGAAGAGAGTTTGCAAGGAGTATAACAGTGAAAGGACACGTCCATTCATGAGGCAGGGGTGTGCTCTACAGAGTGAAACAGAGATAACACATGTGGTACAGTCTTGTTTTAATCATTAAGCAAATACTCTACTCTTAGCCAAATACATAGAGAAATAAAACACACACAATCAGAGACAGAATATAGACAAAGAAATGAAGGTATATGAAGCTAAAACACAGTACAGGGAATCTGCGCCGAGAATGATTGCACAAGAGCAAAGAAAATTTGAGAGATAGCTACACGCAGAACAAATGTAGAAAGAGATCTACAGTAAAGACAAGATACAGAGAGAAGAGTTTGTGACAGAAAAAAAATGTGGAAGAAGGATGACAGTTTTACTAGCCACACATGGAATGAAATAGGGCGGGACCAAGCTGAGATACACAAACAGGAGAAGTGAGATTTTCCAGGGCAAGCTAGCTGCCAGGCAAAAGTTACATCCTCCGAAGCTTGGGCATCCAAGATTGGCATCATTTTGGCGGCAAACACATCAACACACAGACGGCAAATATTTGATCTCCCGAGCAAGGAGGACTCTCCAGCCAGACAGATTTGACCAAGTCGGGGGCTACATACCCTCTTCAGAAGTCCCAAAACGTTGTGGTCAAAAAAGAGAGAATCAGTAAACTTCCTTCCAAGCCGTAATTTGCTCATCAAAAAGAGCAAAACATCCATCTCTTGAAAAAAACTTTGAAGATTCTACCATGTTTAGAATTCCTCTGAGTCATCCTCCGGGTGCAGCGGTGCGTATCTGATGAGTTTGGTGAACATCCTCTCCAATTTACACATCTACACATCAACTCTCATCACTTATCTTGTCATCATCAACAAGTTGTCAGTAAATCAGTTAAAAAAAGTTTATCAGTCTGACAACATTTGTTGTTGTTGCAGTTGTCGTTATCATGTGAAAACACATCCAGAGAGAAAAACAGCTAATTACCAAAGTATGACAGAAAGGTACTCAATAGTAACCATGGAAATGCCTACAAAATGTATCCACTACCAAAAACACTATTAATCTATCAAGTCCAGAAACCACAGTTCTATGGTTTGCAGCTCTATCTCTTCACCATACTTTTTATCATTAATTGCTAGCATTTCAAAAGGAAGAATAAAAATGGCTCTTTCATTTTAACATTATTTCTTAGTCAAATATGGATTGTTTTATTTAAGCTGCAGAGTAATAATAAGCCCTTTCACTCGATGGATTTGTAACAGATCATTATATTAATTGATTAGCAACATACTTTAAATCAAATAAATTCAATTCATTCCATCTAATCTTTCTGAAATGAGTAATACAGAGTACAGTTTAAAGTTGCCAACTTAAGGAAATGATGATAATTTCTGCAACAAAAATATTCCAGGAATTGACAGGCTAATTTGTCCAAAGAGATGCCAGTACAGTGACTGCCACATTGCTTTGAATCCTCAGGAATGAGAAGAGGGAATTCAGAGTGCAAGTAATGTAATCCGCAGAAAAAACTGAGATGAACGCATTTGCAGCGACCGCTATAGAATGGTCCCAGTGAGAGCGCACCGTCTGCCAGCCACTGACACATATCAGAGTCGCCCGTCTTGTCACGCCATGCGACATCAGTGCCATCAATCGCTGCAGGAAAAAACGATCTTTCCCCCAATACTACAATAGCAATTGCAGTCACTTTGTTTTGAGAATCTGTCTTTGCTGCTTCTTTTATTTGTTATTGTTTATTTTTTTGGGTGGCTCAGGCAAGAGATACAGTAAAGAAAGAAAACCCTTTAATACATGCAGCAGCAAGTCACAGAAATATACACAACAGGAGAAACAAAAAGGAGGACGAGAAAAAGAAAATGAGGCAGGATTCTTGCTCCAAACCAGGATCAACAAACCACTTTAAACACTCTATCGCCTGAAGACAAAACGCACTGATTTTCACAAGCCGATAGTGTCACAGGATAAGACATTACTAATGCCAACACAATGGATGAAATTCACAAGAAGAGATTCACTCTGCAGTGGATGGCTCATTAACCCATTGAATCTCAAAACTGCTGAAAAAATTTCAGCAGCAAAAATTGCTGCTGAGTCTACTCAATGCTGAATCTACTCAATGCAATGACATCTATTCATTGCTAAATGGTTAATGACCAGCTTTCTTCACTGGGGGCCTTTTCAGATCACAATTGTCAATTGTCAATTTAGCTCTAAAAGTAAAAGAGTTGGCATTAACGTCAATACCGCTCCACAACTGGTGGAAATGTGAGCTAAATATTTCTCCCTCGGCTACTGAACCAGTATCTTGATTCTGTTAAACAACAAGAAAGAGCTGATAAAAAAAAAAGAAACTAAGCTACACAAGTCTACAGCATTGTTTGTGACACAATGATTTCGAGATGCACGGTCAGTCGTTACAAATCAGTTCGCTCCCGGTGCACTAAAAATTTAGCATTTGAATTTCCTCCCGCTGTAGTTCGTTTTTTTTTTTCTCTCTCTCTCTCTTTCCTTCCGAAAACAGAGAAAGGCGAATGGTGACATCAACCTGACACTTCATTTGTATATCGGTCAATCACACACACTTGACCACCTGACCCCTTGTTTACCACCACACACTACTGTCCGCAGCTATCACAAAGGTGAGGACACTCACTGACCAGTGCCAGGACAATTTGAAAGCTTCTCTTTTTCTTTTCTTTTTTGTGTTTCCTTTTTTTTTTTCTCAGATGCTACCTTGTGTACTCTTGTGGCAAATTGTTTCCTAAAATGTTCTATATTTTAGTTTTAGTTCACAGTCATTTCACTACACATCCTATTGCTTTGGGGCAAGGTGTTTACGTTTTTGTATGGGCCGAGCTTTTCTGTATCTCTACACGGCATTGCTACGAAGTGAAACCTGATGATTGGTCGGTTTTTCCCTGCCCGTAAAAGGCAGATGAATCCTCAATGTAGGTACAGGCTTGTTTGCTGGTGGGTGGCACATCCCCCCCCCCCCCAACTTAATATCACTGTAGAAAAATTCCACAAGACAGAGGGAAAAAATATCATACAGTGTGTCCACATCTTCCACAGATTGCATTTCAGCTTCACATTCTCATCAAACAGCTGCAGTAGTCGATCTTCTGCTTATGTATACCAGAACTCATGCACTTGCAAGGGCATCAATACACACATGAAAAGATATATATGGGACCAAGGAACTCTCTACGCCAAACTAAAATTGTGAGACAGTAGCGGGAACAACAAAAATGACCACAAAACTCCAGCAGACTCCAATGCTAGTTACAGAATCATGGAATGCCTCTGGATTATCACCACTTCCCTCACAAATTCCTCTATAGAAAGGTCATTCAGGATGTAAAACAGCCTCGAAGTAACCCAATACAATCCTATTGATCATGTAATCAGAAACGGAAATTCCAACTAATACATGAGCACCTGTTTCAGATCCATATTTAAAAGTCAAAACACAAACACACATCGAAAAAAACGATAAAACATCAAGCGTCTCTAGCTACTGCCAAGAGTTTCCAACTCCTTGTATTTGAGTCTTCTATGAAAAGCTTACAGATGTGTTGTAAATACAAAGACAGCTGTCACAGCCTGCTTTAAACTTTGCTCATACAAAATTCTGTCGTTGAAATAGTCGAATACAAAGTGTTGTCAGAGAAAATTTCAAAGAAACATGCATATCACATTATGGATTTCTGTGAATTTAAGTCATGAGAGAAGAGATTATACACTGTTTCTCCTTATTTGGTGGGGGGGGGGGGGAGACGGGAGGCTCATAAAAAAAAATGAAACAAGAAAAAAGCAAACTGCCAAAATGTGCTCACTAATCAACTAATCTCAGCCTGCTATGGCATAACAACTCCGATTAGGTCTACTCCGTTCTTCCTTTTCCTTTTCTTCCAGCAGCATTACATATCACTGTTTCCATCTGAGCAGTCATTTATCAATGGAGGCAATTGCACACAATATAGGTGATAAGTTGTGACAGCCCTTTATGTATTCATCATTACTGTCAGTAGGCCCCTATAGTATTCATCAATCACCTTCATGCGAGTCTTACCAAACTCCTGAGCACAATTTTCTCGGGTACAAAATCTGTAGTTTGTTTGTTTGTTTGTTTGTTTGCCAGTTGGGTGGATTGATGTTTGTTTGATGTTCTTGTTGTTATTATTATTGTTGTTATTATTATTATGATTATTATTATCATTATAATTATTGCATGCTTGAAATACCATTCATTATTACGTTTATCACATGGACTAATTTCATCCCATAAAACCAATTATATGTCATGTTTTTGCATGCATGACGCTTTCAAAAATTTCACAAGGAGCTATGATTTGAAAAAGTAAAATGCATGCAATTGTGTTTGTCTAAACAATGCATTGATATGCTAGTGGTGATTCAAGAAAGTTTCATGACGTGAAAAAAGCCATAAGATCCAATTAGTGAAAGTTTCATTTTACAGGATATTGGACCACACTGAGAAGGAGGGCTGAAAATTATATCCAAAGTTTGCGTTCAAAAAGTCAAGATAACTTTTGCAAACTTTATATGCTTGTTGACATACATCCAAGTCTCTTGACACTTTCATAATTTGAAATAATGCCAGAAAACATGCTCAAATTTTGTCTCAGATTCCAGGATTCTGGGAGATGATCCTCCTCGGTTTTCACCATCGAGTATTGGTAAAGAAACTTATCATGTAGGTGGGTATGTCAATCCACACATTAGCCTACATCCCGCCTCACAATTGCTCTACCTGGCAGAGATTAAACACTGCACTTGTTAAACATAGACATCGACAGCAGGATATTGTCACCGTATCCACGTTTAACACGGTTACATTAGTAATGTGGTTGGAATGATTTCACATGAACATGTATTCAAGTGGTCCGTTTGGAAATTATTCATCGGAATCATATGACCAGCTTTCCCCTTTGATAGATCAACAGGGTTCCAATATCATCTCAAATTTGTATCAAAAAAATAAAAATAAACAAACACAAAACAAAACAAAAAACACACAAAATGAAACTTTTCCAGAACCACTTCTAAAATAGGAAACTGTCACTACACGACGGGAAGACCGAGAGGACATAGAAGGAATCAGTTGTGATGGTCTCTGCACTCGGAATCCCGCCCCCATTTCTAAACAGTTTCACTTTTCTGTGTTGGCAGAGCCGTTGTGACAAGATTGCTGATTGGCTGGCTGTTCAATCGTGCCCAACATCAGGACTGGACGCTATTTTGGCCGAGAACCGTTCTCGTTTTCCCCAGGACGGGAGGTTAATCGAATTTGAGAATGCGCAGAAGCAAATTTTGCAAATGGCACACTCAACTCACTGGTGAGTCGTGCTTGCGAAAGTTCCTTACTGTGATTTTGCAAACTAGTTTCAATCAATCAGACCCAGAAATCAGTTCCTTAGAACAAAGCAAAGCAGTTCAATGTGTGTGACAATTTGAGACATATATGAATGAGGTCTGAAATCTAGAGATCCTTGGTGAAAATATTCTTTATTTCCTCTGCAGTGTTTGTTTTTTTTTTTTTAACAAAGCAATACTTTGGAAGAAAGATATTTATTCAAGAAGATGACCATCCCCACTCAATTACATATTCAAGAATTTTTTTCTCTCTCTCTTTTATTTCTTTAACCCATTGAGGATGGGCTGATTTTGCTTCAACACGCATTTCCCATAGACACTTGCCCGAGTATATTCGGGACTCGTCCTTAACAGTTTAATAGAATCTAACTGTTGCATCAAACAGAAAAAAAAAAAGGTCATCTGGTTACAGAATTTGGTTTGACAATCACACTGTGCCACAATGTGCCACATTAGATGCAATATACACTTTCTATCACTATGGAAACCGCAGCAGCACATACAGTGATGCCATTATTACTGGACAAGGAGACTACTACAGTTCATGACATCATTATGGACAACAATCAAATAAAAAACATGAAGAAAATCAAACATATTTTCACTTTTTTTAGCATTATGAAAGAGCACTTAGCTTACTTCTTTCAGAAAGCAGAGGGAATATTACCCTTAACATATGTCAGTACAGTGTAGCTTGTCGATGGAATGTGTACTTTCCATGAAAAATGAAATTTTGTGGAATTCTCCATATATTTTCTTTATATTATTGTCCACAATGACATCATGAACTGTCGAAGTCTCCTTATCCAGCAACTACTGCACTGAAAATTTAACAAGAAAATCAAACTATTGAATCGACTGTCCAATTTTCCTCAAACTTCCGCTGATATGATCTACTAATATTGCTACTTTCACTTAATCCAAGTTCATATTTGGGTTTTGGTTTCCTTTAACTCCAGCGCAAGAACACCTGGTCTCAAGCCCAAAGTCATCACCTGAACACACCAAATACCCCTTTCCTGGTCACAACACTTCTAGATCAAGTGAGATGGACACAATTCAATCTAAAACCAACCAAAAAGAAAGTGACTCAATGATGCCCAAATCTTCTAATGTACTCATACTCCACACAACAAATTGTTCACAGAGAATCTCTCCGCTCTTGATTGATGTCATTTTAGATACTTTCTGGTGAAAGAAGAAACTTTTTTGAGAAATGGCGAGACTCAAGAAGACAGAGAAAGAATCTTCAGAGCACTTGTCTCCTGAAACCTTTAACGGCCCCAAATTGATGCTTTCCCCATCTCCTCAAGCCCCTTCTCCTCTTCCAGTATCAACTTCATCCTCCCGTTTCAGTTTCTGGAAACTCTGTTCCCATCGCAGGATAATGATGCATCAGTGTTACGGGGGTACTGGGAATCGTTTTACCACTAGTGAGATTGGTATCAGAGTTGAAGGCAGCCACAGGGGTGGACGTCAGGTGCCACTTCACATCAAAGAAGCTCATCTTCCTATGATATGAATATACCCCTCAAATTATTACAAATTTCATATAATTTCACACATACACACACGAGACATATACACAAACACATACACAAACACACACACACACACACACACACACACACACTCACAAAATAAACAAGTTTGGTGGGAAATTATAGGAAATTGCAAGACATGATATCTTAGCCCACTAAACCTTTCTGTGTCAGAGATTTTGGACAGTTTGCACAATGCTATGGGACTTTCTCTGGCAATCGGCACTCAAAGGCTTAATCCACATTTCTGAGAAAAATGGTGGGCCCTGTATGAATTTGAGAGTCTTCTGAGGAATAATCTCAAAGCTCTCGAGATCTAGATGGTCTGTTGAGCCAACTTGGCCTGTTTTAATCATTCAACTACAGCAATTAAGCTGTGATGATTACTAATATTAAGTTTTAAATTTTGCTTAGTACTCATCTCCATTTCACTCAAACTGTCAATCTCTTTTTCCCCCTCATCAATATATCTGAACCCATATTGCTCCCAAAGGTCAATGACCCTCTAGATACTTAAGACCTGAAAAAAAAAATGTTGGATTGGTTGAATACCCAAACAAATAAGAAAGGTTAAATCAATTCACCTGTTGTACTATCTAGAATTCTGAGCATACTGGCTCATTCACTTGGCACAGGGAAAACAAAAACACATCAAATAGCGTTATCCAACACTTCTTCTTCTTCTTCTCCTTTATGTGAACAGGGCACGACTTCATTTCACAAAACAAATGGGAATGAGCTAACTTATCGGAATGAATTACACCATCCCCCGAGCCACACCTAAGGTTCAAAAGTCTGATATCTTAATGACTTCCCTCCTCGCCCCACCCCCTCCTTAACCATCTCCTCTTTATTTTTCCTCCAGACCTGTTAATAAGATCTCACCAGGGACACAAAGTTTTCCTTCCTTTGCTGCCCTCCCACCAGCTTCTTCACCCTTCCTCTCTCATCCTTCCTCTTTTCCCTTCACCTTTTCTCCTTCTCTCTTTCTTCAAGGCTCTCTCTCTCCTTCCCCTTCATCTCTCTATTATCTTTCCCTCTCATTTTTCTCCTTCCCTCTCTCTTCATGTCCCTGCCTCCTTCCCCTCTACTAATCTTTCTCTTTGTCTCTCTTTCCTTCAATCTCTCCTCTCTCTCTCTTCATCCCTCTCTCATCTTTCTCTTTCCTTCCTTCTCTCCTCATCTTACATTCTTTTTGTCTCTCTCCTTCCATTCTTTCCTCATCTTTTCATCTCTCTCTCCTTCTGTTTATCTCTCCTCCACTCTCATCCCTCTCTCCTCTTCACTTACTTTCTGTCTCTTCCTTTTTTCTCTCCTCCTATTTTATCCTTCCATCTATCCCTCCCTCTCTCTCATCCTATCTTTCCTTCTCTATCATCCCCTCTCCCTCTTTCTTCTTTTCCCATATCTTCCTCTCCCTCTCCTTCCATCTTTCCCTCTCCTTCTTCCTCTCCCTCTCTCCACTTCTCTCGTTCTGTCTACAGTAGTATCCGTCCTCCATCTCCAACGCTCGAAAAACATGTTCCTTTTCTGACAGTTGTCTTGTGAGCGTTCTTTTCTTTTTTTTTTTCAACTCTCAATATTTTTTCCGTTGCGTCATCTGCAAACATCCTGGAGCAGTTTCTGCTGTGCTCTTCGTTCTGATCCATTTGTTATCTCTAATTTTTATCTCGTGTTGTGTCATGCCTACAAACACAAACACCAAAGAGGTACGGTTCGTTCATGAACCTATTTCTCAAATTCAATTATTTCCTGTTATGCCAATCGAAGGTATTCAGTGTTTTCATTGATACAAAGCACCTCTGGCACCTGCAAATACTTCTTCTCTCATTTTCAGAAACAAGTCACTTTCTCTGACATCCTTTTCCTTTTTTTTTTTTGGGGGGGGGGGGTCTTTTTTTCTATTTTGCTGAGTTCAACCAAGCTTTCTTCCTTACAAAAAGAGATGTAGGATTATTACATCACACAATTAATATTTTTATATCATTTTCCTCCGAAATAATAACAATAAATATGTTTTCCCAATAAGTAATTACAAGGTGAAATATGTTTAGGATAGTCTTTTAACAACCAGAAACTTCTGTACCAAGCCCTATATAAATGTAATTTATCATTATTACCAGGAGTATATGAGTATCACAAGACTATTATCAAAGCCACCAGAATATTATCAGAACCAAATTTCTGAAAAGAAGAACATATTGTAAAAACCATTTCATTAAGAATGAAACTTTGCAACTGAATATGAAACTAGTATCAAAAATTTATTTACAATAGCACATTATGAATCAAAACAAATTCATTAAGAATGAAACTTTGCAATTGAATATGAAATCAGTATCACATATTTTTTACAATGTCAAATTACGCATTCAAACAAATTCACAATTAATCACAACTTTATTCATACTGCAAATAATGTCCTACTGAATACACTCAATCATCCAGAGTGACAACAGTATGATGCTGCTACAGATATGGGTTTCTGCATTCTCTGCTACCTATTTTTGACAGTAGTTAGCTCTTATTAGGAACTCAAATTTTTTGCTCTTGATAAATGTCAAATCCAGCACTGATTTATCAAAAATTGTCTGGGTATTACCACTTATTAATGCTTACTACAAGTCATCCAATCATTTTTCTAAAAATCCAACTTCAAATGCTAAGACAAAAAACTTCAAGAAATTGCTCACGACAAAGTAAATAATCAACAAATTACACAAACTCACACAATTGTTTCACTCAGTTTTATGCAGTGATGTAACATAAGTGAGATTCAAAGAAATCATTGTGTGGTACAAGCACTAAGTAGATATCATTACTCCGTCAAACAGTAGTGTATAATAGTGTAGGCATCTGTTGAAATGTAAGGCAGAGATAGGTTAAGTGCACATCTACATTCAGTTTGAAAAGTGATAACAATCAAATATCCATGAATGATAAATATAATATATCATAGTCAAATTTGGGATTTTTTGCACAAACAATAAGTCGTTGATACATACAATCAAAACATGACCAATTTTGGGAAAATAGCAGATATCATACTTACCAATGGGATATTACCACACGTATCTAACCAACCTTTTCATATTGCATGCGATTCACTTGTGCTTAAGCTGGAATGCGACGTGGACAAGATAATGGACATGATCCAATTCCATTTGCATTTAAAACCTATAAGTAGAATCATATTCGGAAGTGTGGGAGCTGGGATTTAGTTGGCAAACATATTTTCAAAGTCCTGGTGATGAGTGGTGTTCCCCATTAAGTGGATCAAGTGGTGATATGTTTTCCTAGCCCTATTGCCAAAAATATCACTTTGAGGAGCAGCAAAGGAGGCTGCCTCAGGTGTTGGGAATCAGAAAATTGAATTACAATCCCACCAAACGCATCGGCTCCTGACGCAGCCAGATACATGATATGTTGCCATGGTTACCGCAGCAGCAATGCCAACATCACTCGACTCTCGGGCGAGCTCTGAAGAAGGATCCCAGGCACATGAGGAGTAAGGCAATAACTGGGATACCGTCCCGAGAGGATCACATGCCTTGCAACCGGGTGTTCTGGGATTAGCCGAAAGATCACCCCATGCCAATTCAGGAAGAAACAAAATTGTTCAACAATCTGCACCGAAACTTGTGTCATGACATGTGCAAAGGATCCTCTGTCTCAGAGCACAGCTTTGGTTCTAATGCTCTGACACAGAGCAATAACCTTGGCCTTTAAAGTTATCAGCTTCGCAGATTCTTTTAACAGCATTTTGGATGCAACTAATTCTTGAAATAAGAATCCAACCTCACCAAAAGTTGAACCAGAAGTATAGTTTTAAAACACCCAGGCTCCCCCTCCCCTTCCCTCCCTCCCCCCCCCCCCAAAAAAAAAAAAAATAATAATAAAAAAAAAACGATAAGAGCAACCCTCTCCAATATTATTACTCTATTTCATTCCATATTCAAACCTAAATGGTTGACTACACATGAAAATTTCCATGTGTTCATGATCATGAAGACACACACACAAACTCAACAGATTATTGTTTTTATTACAACTGATTGACATATTGCCCATCAATGACATAAGTAATTTCACTGATTATTTAGTGTTTCAGTTCAGTAAGTCTATGAAAAATCATGGGCATATACGCTGGGGTTGGAATATTGTTTTTATTGTAAGTTAAGATCAGATTTCTATCACAAGTTCCCACATGGAAATATGAAGGAGGGATGGAAGAAATATCCCTTTGCTTTGTATCCAGCAAAATATCTCTTTTGCTTTGTATCCAGCAAAACAGACTTTTGTGATTACGTCATTAGTCCTTCTTTTTTTTTTGGGGGGGGGGGGGCACTACAAGTGTTGAATCTACTTGCAGAGATGTTCCTTTCATTCACTACTTGATTTTTCCTTTTGCATGGCAATGTCACAGAAAGCACATTTTCCATTTATTACCAATTCCATCCATTTCTTTGGATGCTATACGAAAATTTTAAATCGGAGGAGAGTGTCTCCCTTTAAGAAGAAGTCGGATTTAACTCAGATGAAAGTGAACGGAGTGTTGAAGACTGTGTACACTCACAGTCTGTCTGGAAAAATGTTGACATTCAGTACGTCTCAGCATGCTGTCCCTAAACACACATACAGGAAGTGTTTTCTTGCATTTAGTTACAAAGTCATAGATAATCCTCTCTTGCATTTGGACAGTGAGGACAAGGCGATGGATAGGGTGTCCACAAATTTAAGTCCCAGAAAAGAAAAATCAGACAGACGCTTCCACATTCTTAATAGATCACTAACGTCATACATGTAACTGAAAATCATCAACATCAAGGAAATATTTCACATTTTCACTGACATTTTCAGATATATTTACGTCAATACATGCTCTTTTCAATGAGGACTCTGCCTAAAGCTGAAAATGAATCTCCCCAAATGAGAAACAAAAAAATATCTGCTTGCAAATTTAAAACTTTAGAGCTGGTTTGCCCACGGTAGTAACATCATTCTTTTCCGTAGGTTATAATGCAAAAATGTTATCATGAAAATAACAACTTGGACATCAGCTTACTTTGTTACTGTTTTTCATATCATAAAGAAGCAGTTATTACTCTAAAAGAAATTCAAAGAATTCATCTAAAAGAGATAATGTCAGTATTTTACAGGACGGAGTAGATACTGGCCCCGAAGACGGTCGGTTCACCATCTCCTCAACGAACTGGAGTATCATCTCTATCCAAGTCAACCTGCACGGATTGCCGGCCATTAGCGCCCCAGAACCTCGGCAACTCTTGGCAACTTGTCGATAAAGCTCAAAAACAAAGCTATCGATTTCCTCTGGTTTCAGGTCCCTCTCCTGGATACTTTTCTTTCTGCTCGGGGCGGTCGAAAGAGCCATTTTCGAGACATTTCCACTCACATTATCTTACTTGAGCTTGTAGTTAGTCAACATCAAACTGATTTACTAAATATTGATTACTGACTTGCCGTGACCTATCTTCAGAAACTCATTCAAGTTAACACGTAAGGAAATAATTGTCTAATCAATGACAATGAGAATGAATGCTCTTCTTGAACAGCCCCACCTGTGGGCATGGAAAAATAACAAACAAGGCAATAGTAATGTTCTAGAATTATGGAGCAAATGCTGGCAGTTACAGTACCACCAATAAAGATTTGTGTCTGTGTTTGTTGCTCTTTTTAATTAGAAGCAGTTGTCCAATAAAAACATTTGCCCCACAGTGCCAAGTCCATACATACAACCCTTTTGTATACTCCTGATATGCATGTGTTTTCTAAGGCATACTTCTGTACTTTCTCTTGTTTGTGTAATTTGATGTAATAGACTACTTGTGATTTCTTGAATGATAGGCAATATATGATACATGTGCATCATCGTTATCATTTGTTATTCTTATGAATATCATCACCATCATCATCATCAATAATCATCATTATTATCAATGTCAATTATCATTATCATCATTACTATTAAACATGTCCAATGTCTGGATTTAAGCCTAGTAAAATCCTTAGCTTGTCCTTTGTCTACCTTTTGAGATCTAATTAAAAGAATGTATAAAGTATATGGAATAATTAATTCATAAGCTAAACACACCTTATTTATTTTTTCTCAATGCTTGATGAGCTTAAACACTTTACAGCTGTAACTTGTCATCTTTTCTATCGGCACGCAATTCTCCACACCAAGAACAAAAGAAAATGAAACAAATAACAGCAATTAGGGGAGTCCACATTCAGTGGTTACAATTCTCCATGGTTCAAGTAACAGGCAGTCGTAATGAAATATGGATTAACAGGATTGAATAAACCCCGTATCATCAACAGCCAGCTATCAGACAGCCCTGTCAATCGACACAGACCACCAAACCACCAGCGGAGCTCATGATAGACACGCAAGACATGGCTAGCATCGATCTTGTTTTCATTGTGACTGTCTTCTATATGTGGTGAAGAATCAATCCGTTTTGCCAGCTGAGGTAAAGTAATGGTTTCACAAGATTTTCAGTTGCCATCCAAAGACCTATCGAGATTTAATTCAGACTGGGACAATCCCAGTCAGGCGAGTATCGATCAGAGGAACGACCAAAAGGGCAAACGCTGGTCAGACTCCCGCAATCGCCTTCATCAGAGATCACAACTCATGCGTACAGCGGCGCCGAGCCCGGCTGGCGGGGAGCAAATCGTGTCCTACATTTTGCAGATGCTGCTGCCTGCAATGATGCATGACCACGAGATTGCCATACACTGGCATAAGATAGACAGCACGCCACTGCAGAATACAGCCATTCCTGCCCTTACAAGTGGGAATCATTCCGATACAATCATCTTTCATATATTTGGATGCTCAAGAGTGATGTCCTGCCACACTCAGAAGAGTACTGGGCAGCGGAGTAAAACCTGTTTTAATCTTTCATCCATCACTGACATTCAGCCAATATGCTTTGTATCTCACTCAAAGTCTTTGCTACGTTGATTATAGTCTGCATGCATTTCCACTACATTTCTCAATTTCAATGCTTGTTTTATTCATACACACATGGTTCTCTTCTTGAAGTGCCTGTGCAGTAGTGCTCTTTCAATCAACGGATAACCTGCATTAATTGCACTTATAAGGATAGAAAAAGCAACTCACATGGTCAATTTAATAACATATCACATTTAATGCAATGTAGACCCTTTCTCCCTTCATTCATCTCCACGCTTACTGGACTTGATAATGAAGCGTCCAAAGTCTTGAATGATAATTAAATTCCACGCATCCCACGAGGCTTTCCCCTGGCCTCTTTTACCGGAGGCTCGGAGGGATGTTGTCTCATTACCGTAGCAACGAGTCATTGCCCTCCACTGATTCCTTTCTGATGGTTCTTTTTTTTTTATCCCGTCTCAAAAGACATTCTACTTTCACCTTATCTGCGAGCTTCCCTACATACTTCCAGTGAAATCGGTGCCATTTAATGCCATTTAGACTTGTTGGCAAACTAGAGGACATTGTTACTCATTATCTGTGAAAAGTTACAGAAAAGGAGGAAATACAACAATTGTATACAAATCAAGTTGTACAATATGCAGTGTCCTTTCACTCAGAAGTGAAGACTGGTCCCTGCATGGCAGCTTGTGAAAAGCTATGGAAAACATTACATTTCCATTTGAATGCCTAAATTCTGTATTCCTCTTTAGAACAGGGTCAGTGATTTCTGTTCAAAGCTACATAATCATCATTCCCTGTCCGTGGATGAAGGAACCAGCTTTGGAAACTAGAGACTCCTAAAAAGAAAACCCTCTGAAATAAATTTCACAGACTTAGAGGTAGTACATAAAATCTAAGTTTATAATGTCCTATGCCTCAGCATATTTTCATGACAGTGTCAACCTAATCATAATCACTGTGTTTATTCCTGTAAGCCAACTGATTTATCAACAAATCTGTAGATATGCCATTCTCTCAGCCTTTCAGATACGGTAATCTTTGAAATAAAATTGAACATAGAATCCTTCTTGAAAGAGTATAATCACAAAAATGCATACATTTGTAAGACCTATATATCATGAAAATGTACTGCGCTGATTTTTCCTTTTTTCCTTCTACCTCTTTATTTTCATATATGAAAAGAGAAAATTCTATTCCAGGGAGATTTCTCGTCACTGGCATTGCCTAAGGAGGGTAAAAATCTTCCATCATAAACATTTCAATTGATGCTCTTTGTCATTTTACAGAGCTGTTGTCAACACAAACACTTTCAAAAAGTTTACCACTTCATGCGCCTTGGTTGGATGATATCACATCTTGCCAGTACACAAACATTGACAATGCTTACTTCCAAACACGTGAAGCAGGCATCATATTGTGGAATAAGGGTATTATGATTACTGCTAGAACTTTTCAGGCAAAGGAATGACAACGAATGGTCTTCTATAATCCAATGCCATGAATATATGGAGATTTCTGTGAGTGTGTATAATTTGTTTCATCCATGTAAGTCTTAAAGGTCCTCTTTACCTTTTGGAGCAGTGATTTAAAAAATGTTCAAGATATCACATTTTAAGCATATGTGTAGGTCAGTTGTATCGCAAAACATCTTAACCATATAAACATTTTGCAATAAAGCCTAAAATATAAGGAGATATCTCTGTTTTTCTCATTAAACCATAACTGTAGACGGTTTAGTCTGGAAACATTTTTATCATAACTATTGTTCACATTTTGTATTTATTTAACAATATTTAACATTGATTGTTGAGTATACTGATTCAAATTTTTACATTGATAGTTTCCATCCCTAACTCACACCTTAGAACCATTTTGAAGCACTAATGCTGGGTTTTTGTTTCATCTGCAAATGGTTAATTATGCCTTTAACCAGACTTCAACAGGAGAGTCAAACCTAGAGGATTTCTGAGAAGAGAGAAGTTACAACACTCGGCGAGAACAATTAGACCGGTTGAAAACGCTCTCCACTGCATCGTCCCGGATATTACGCAGACTTATCGACAAGGTCTGGCAGTCACAAGTGAGGGAGATAGCCACCCCTCTCGCAGTCTCGCGCACGACACCGTTGGATCGGTCAGAGCAAAATTTACGGAGCAAACTACCTTTTTCATTTCCTGGATTTGCAGCCTATTTGAAATGTGAGGTTCCTTGTTGCTGTTGTTGTCTTGCATCTTTTGTCTTCTCTTTCTTTTTTTCTCTCATCTAATGACCAAAAGGTGGTTGAAGGCATTTAAATTACCACCAGCCAGTCCCTTTTACAAAGTCCATTCAGGACAGAAGAGGTGAACTATAAGACAGATTAGCCCACTAAAATGCTACTCAAATAAGACTGGCATTGATCAGTAGATGTGTAACTATTTTTTTTTTTCTAGAATCACGCACCTTCCAATCCTAAAACAACTTTTGTCTATTTGTTTGATGCAATATTACGATTAAAACCTGGCTAAATTTGGATGTTTTATGGCATTGCTACACTAACATATTTGAGTTTTTCTTCCAATTCTATTTCTTCTTTATTTTTGGAGTGAAATGTAGATAATTACATATGGTACACATTCCTTGGGGGGGGGGGGGGAAGAATGCCAGAGCATTTTTTTTTTTTTTTTCTGAACGAGTGGAGATTTAGAAGATTTGCAGATGTTACTTGCACAATGATAAAAAAATGATGGAATGGGATCGAAACTAGTAGGATCAATCGCGAGGATGTATTACACCTGTTTACTGACTCTTCTGAAATAGAATCCAGAGAGTAAATAAGCAAAAAAAAAAATGGAAGAAAAAATTCTCCCTACACCTTTCGCAAGAAAGCAAAACAAACAAAACGGTGGAAGAGATTCCTTGACTGATTGCGTATAGACGCGAATGTAAGTGTAAACAAACGCAGATGTGCTATCGACTGGGAGCCATTCTATCTCAGTCCCTTGAAGCGGTCGATGGCCAGGACAGAGTCAAAACATTTCCAGCAGGACGAGTCACTAATATATAAAGCATGGCCGCTGTCGGTGTTACTGCGGTGTTTTCGGCCCGGAGAGTCTTAGCGTTTGGATTCTCCGCCCCGTGCCGGGGGTATCGTCTTGCTGAAACAACATCTGAGCAAATTAATTCCACTGATTGATGGTGTGGAGGGCAGGCCAGAGTGAATCCGATGAGGTAAACCGTTTGGAATCACTTCTAGACAAGGCAAATTGTAAAGAAATTGAAATAAATGACACATCCACGAATCACCCACCTCAGCCTCCGAAGGCAGCTAAAAATAGCCACATTACTCATGTAACTACAAAATGTCTCTTATTGGTGAACATTTTGATAGGTTTGGAATACTATGTTGATAGGGCATAATATATTTCACATTTTTACACAAGAATCACCTTCATCCTCATTACAACAAAGGTTTTATATCTCATCCCCGAAACTTTCAAGACAAAATCGGTCCCTCTGCAGAAATCACAGAAAACCACACATTTTAGCCTTTTAGGGGCTTTTTGGGAGAATACTTCTTCAAGGTACATTTTATTGAATTCATTGTTAATTAGGACTTGTGAAGACAATGTCTTCATCAATATCAGCTGCACAACAATTATTTATTTCATGTGATAAATCAATGCAGAACCACAAACATAGTCAGTAAATTCAGCAGTCCAAAGATCCAATGACGCACAGCGAGATTTATCATAAAGAGCCTGATTCATAGTAAAGACAGAATCTACTGCCGACAGTATCTGTATTTACTAAATGAACATTTCAAAAAATGAAAATGAATAATAACGAGAAGACGACACTACAACCCTTATTGTCAGAAGCCAGAGATCTCATTTGAAACTTGATGTTATTAAACTTGAAGATTTATGTGGATATTGTAGACTGAGAGGAAAAGTTTACATGGGAGAAAATCTCATTGATTCCAAAGTCCCTATTTCTCTATCCTCTCAAACAATTTTTTTTTTGGGTTGTTGTTTTAGGATAGGTTTACAAAATTCCTTTTTGCATTTCAACTTTATGTATTTATTGATTGAATGAAGGCAGAACTTCTTTCCTTACGCTATTCAATGTTGCTTTTTTGTTAATCCTGCAGATGTAGTTTTAGATTACATTCTACAATCAATCATTTCCTCCTGTGCAAAAAAAAAAAAAAAAAATGAAAGAGTTTTTCAAGTAGTTCTTGGAAAGCAAACGTAGGATACATGATGTTCGCAACATGTTTTTTGGAGAATACAGGAATGCAAAGATACATTATGCATGCTACTATATCTGTGATTACATCACTCCCCCCCCCCCCCCCAACAATCGACAGGTTGAATGTTTACATGGACTTTTCAGAGAAGGGGGTATCCAACCATTTGGTTGTAACTCTGAAGCAATTCCCGGAGTTCCTGTGTCCGTTACCTCTAGGTACAGGAATATGGTTTTTACGAAGATTTGATAAAAACAAACCAACAACTAAAATAAAACTTCAGAATTCATTATCCAAGGCACAAATCCGCTCTATCACCCTTCAAAATGTTCTCAGAACTTCCGTCCAAAGATGGTCAATCTATAATTATAGGAACAAAAAGTATGCAACTTCCTGTTGTACTCATTTACATTTTCGCCAAACAAGCCTATGACTGTGATGATACTATTTTAGAAGCTGTTATTTTCACATACAGATATTTTTGTGAATGAGATCAAAGACATTTTTATGAGAGTTTCTTTTCGAGATTTTGACTTCAAAGCTATCGTAAATACACTAATGCCTGTCCGTTTGTGATATTTTTTTTTTGTGTTCTTAAATTCGCAAGCCAACAGTGACTCCTGCAATTTTGCAAAAATCAAACCCTCGCAAAAAATAAAAGTTTTTACAGTATGGTACTTTACTTCTGCCAGTCAGGAACGATCACTGCAGTAAAGGGTTGCACAAGATTCGAATATGGTGTCAGTTTACCGGTCTGCTGATTCTAGACATGACATCCACTGGCCTCCCCAGGTAAAGCGGTGTTTGATGAGCAATGTATCAAATTTTGGCAAGGATAGATAAATTGATTGCAGGAACATGGCATGTTGAATGGAAACCCTTTGGATGATCACATCAGCTAACAGGCAACGGAATACTGTGCCAAATATTCTTTCTGACTTACGAATCACCTTCAGCAGCATTCAACGGAATCTGCAGAGGGCACCCTATCAAACATTACCAAAAAAAAACTTCCGCCAATCTCTGTTGGCCATATGGGGTTACTACTCAGTGAGGGCTGCAAATTCTGAAGCTTCTAAGATTAAACAGTTCTTCTTCCATGTAACATGCAATGTAAAATATTTGCCATCTACTGACAGATTTGCTTTGTTATTTGGTTACTTTGATATTAAGAGACACATAGCCAAATGTCAGTCGGTCATTCAAATTGACCTGTATACAGAACGAGACTGGCGGTGATAACCTCGTCGTGGGCTGAAATTTGCAATGCATCCCGTTTCTCCCGGTTTGCTCGTCCGCCATCCCCCCCATCGGCCACCGGTGTCCCTCCTCCACAAGATATTGCTTGCCTCTTCCTCCCGGGGCCAGGTTTGGCAGAATTAGTGCAGGAAATAAGGATGCTATTACCCCCATTGAGCCGGGGCAAGACCGTCAAGAAAAACCGCCTCTCCCGCTGCTCTCATTCTCCGTCCATAGCTAGTGGGCACGATGGTTTACAATTGCAGTCTTTACCTTTAACTCTCTTTTGGGAGACGGTCATTCTGCCCTACCATTCAACCAAAACAAAACCAAAAAAAAGCCTGCTTTGCAAATCTCCCAAAACTAATTGCAGCACTCCTAATCAACTTTCCCATTCAAACAGTCCTCTTTGTAAAGCAATATTGTTTCTCCTGAATTACAGCTCGGCTGCGGTTTTGGGGATACCACAACCAAACAAGTACTACACAGCTTCTTTTCCCTGTGATGGCAGTCTCTGCGAAGACATTAAACACCATAACATAAAAGTTTCAGCAACATGATCTTACAAACAATTTTTTTTTAATATCGAATACACACGCTGTAATTTTGTAACCATGCAAAAAAATGAACTCTCGTCAAATGTGTAGTCTTTAATACCAATTACACAGTTACAATTTAATTGAGTGAAAGATCCTAATCAAGCTTTTTACTTTTTTTTAGTTTTGATCATTTGTGACAAGTCTACTTTATAAGGAATTCATTAGGATACATTTTTTTCTGCAATTTGACTTTGGTATTAAAGAACCAATTTAGTTTTTGGTAATTTCTTCTCTTTTTTCTTTGTTTCAACTACTATATCTCAGCTTCACATTTCCAAAATAAGAGACATTCAGATATATCCAAAGTTACTGAGTTAAGACAAGTGGCAAAACATTACTTTGCTATATGATTTCATAAAATAGTGACATGTCTTACTTTTCTGTACAAAAAAAAAATAAAGATTCAAATAGAAAACATTAAAAGAAATTATACTGTGTGCATATATTGCATGTTTGATTTAATTGGAAAATGTGAGTTTCTTAGCCTGTATACTGCAAGAAAACCAGTCAAATCTGTGGGACACATTTCCTTTAGTAACTCTAGCACTCTTGGTATATTCAATTAGAGACAGATTTTGCTTTTTATCACAATGACACAGATGGTTTAAAACAATATAGATAACCTAAACCTCAAATGTTTCCTTAAATCCAGCTCTACAAAATATCAAATGACTTAAAGCCACTGGCTCCTGGCTAAAGATAGAAGCCAGAAGTAGCTTAAAGCAAAATATATACCTTTTTACTTGTCTGAGATTTGAAAGTTTGTTGTTTTTTTTTCTCCCTGAGGATGAAGCTCAATTTCAGAGGCAAGTAGTCACCAACAGTAAAATCAAACCTACAGAACTACCATTCAAGTTTCAATTACCCCAGCTTTCTGTTGCCAGGGTAACACAAACGCATTTACGCTATAAAATTAGTCATTTGGAGACCTGATTTGGCTTGGTAGCCCAGTTTACAGTTTGTCTTGAAATAACACGAAGGCAAGGAAACAAAAGAGGATTTTTTTTTTTTTTTTTAGTGAGGAGAGCTCGCACAGACACAAGATCCGAGAACGAGAGATCATTTCCGGTTGCTATCGATAAACGACGCAGCTGCACTACGACTTTGAATTGACATTTAGTTATATTAGTTCATTTGTTTTTGTTTTTCTATTGTCTACATAGGTATACTTAAGAAGGCTTCTGACAGCTGCCTGAGATGAAAAACAAGAAGGAATAAGGACAGAGATAAAAACAAGAAAAATAGAAATTTGAGAACGGTATATGAAAAAGAAAAAATGTAAAAAGAAACAGGACAAAAATGAGAACAAGAGGATCCAACAATAAAGAAGATGAAGTAGACAAGAGATGACTTTCTATGATAAAACCTTATGATAAAAAGTTAATGATGATACATCTCTTTTACATGAATATTTCATAGGGAGTACATTTTGAGAAGCTGGTTCAAGTACCATTTTTTGGTATTGACGAAAGCTGTTTCACTGTGTTCTACAATATTTCTTTCATGAAATAAATTGTATTCACATTCACTTTGTTTTGCCTGTAGTAGAGAGCAATTCTATCAGCATTTTTCAAAGCACAGTCATCACAAACTTTTGCCAGAAAACTCAAGGCTTGCAAGACGCTTCAAACTTCACACATTTTCTTCATGTTCACATTACAGCTGGGCACAAGAGGGCAGTATACACATCATCACAGGTACCTAAATTGAGTGTTTCCTAGGTACACTCACTGGGGGGAATCCACTCAACTTCGCCTGTTCACAATTTCACCGTTTCTGTCTCTTCACCTCCATCTCAAACTAACTCTCTCTCTCTCTCTCTCTCTCTCTCTCTCTCTCTCTCTCACTCACTCTCTCACTTTGCTTCTCTTCTTTCTCCTGTAATCAACACTCCAAATTGATGTTGCTAGTTCGGTTTTTCAATACGTGACCCGCTACAACAAAATGATCCTAAAGTCGGGCGAGGTCGATTATTTGAAAATTGCATGACACAATTCCCTAATCTTTCTGCTTTAAATTGATATATAACACATCTTATAAAAATAATCGGCTGCGGAGATATCGATGTTTAAAAGAGAGCATGTCAAGACGTCTGGGAAATCACAGTTTCGAGAAAAGCGCCCTAAAAGTTCTCCTTGCGACGCAATCACGATCACGGGACACGCAGTAAGTATTCACCTCCGGACAATAGAAGGTAAGCCCTAGCAACCCCCGAAATGCTCATTCAAACACAGCGTCGGCGGTCTCCTCACCGACCAATCAGTGACCAGGATGCCAGGAGAATTGGCTGGGCCGGCTGGGCATACCGCACCCCGCCAGCACGCACCAGTCGACTGGGCAGTGTGCGAGCTTCACGCTTCGGTTAGCGGCAAGCGGCAAACTGACCAATGAGATCACGCTGGTCGTTGTTAGGGGCGGAGCCTTTGTGTGGCGCTCAATCCAAATGTTCGAACCAGTTTCTGCTTCGTTGAAACGCCAAAAAACATGGTCCAGGAAAACGCTATTTTTTGGTCTTTCCTTTCATCATTTTGCTTCAAAATTTCGATAGATGATAGAAGACATGTCAGACTCTAATGATATGTCAAATTCAGAAAATCGTAAGTTTTGACCAATTTTGATGCTCTGACTTCAAACTCGATTTTTACGGCTTCCACCGTGCGCGACTTTAGGACCATTTTGTTGTAGCGGGTCACATATATCTACAGATACATTGATTCTCTCCTTTTTTTTTTTCTCTCCCTCTGCCTTATAATCTTAGCATCTTTCATGTGTGTGTACAGTGTACATATAAAATTATATACCTAGGGAAAAAATGTATATATATTCCTGTACAATGTACACTTCATACCAAGTAAGCACACATGATATGTTGTTGGCAAGGTTTTTATCATTTGCAAAATAGATGATGAATGTAATTCAGCTCCTAGAATTTAAATTTTGGTTTGAAAATATGCACCATGATCACTAACATTACAGTCAGTGAGTTTGATAATACACATACACACACACACACACACACACACACACAAACACATAATACAGAATGGATGAAATCTTCGTATACACCAGTAAATTATTAGTTACCTCCTGTCAAAACTGAGCTGGGGCTAGACCACACCTCAGCCAAGACAAAACCGGAGGCACATTCACACTGGTGACTAAGCCTGACTTGTGCCTATATGGAGCCTCTAGACAAATCCCTGATTAGGTAGCAGTATGAAAGGGGGATTGTCAGGTTAGAATTACCAGTGGTAGACTGGCTCTTTGGCCACGAAATATGACAAATCGGTTTTGTACACATGACAAGCAAGAATGATGTTGAATCACTGTCATCCTGTTTCCATGGTAACTGGTGACGACCAATTGCTTACCTCATGTGGGAGAGTGCTGAACGTCACTTTCTTGGTGGACTTGGTCTTCTGCGGCACAATACTGGTAAGCTCTCCTCCAAACTTGAACGACTGCCATAATTAAAAGAAATGGGAAAACAATGATTATAACTACTTTTTTTTTTGCCCTCTGTAGATCCAATGAGTACAATCTGACATCTTGGTTATAAAGTGAGGGGAAACACTATGATTACATGAGTTATGATGCAGGATTCACTTTACATGCACTTTACATCAATAGGTGACATTATTTGTATGAACAAGGAAACCTGTTTTAACAAGGTCACCAGGATGGCCAATTTCATCTTGTTATAACCAGTACCTTGGTGCTGACATACTAAAAAAAACAAACAAGCTAAATACAACAACGGAAAATTGGGACCACTGGATTTACCTTGTTAGATTTTAGAAGCTGTATCTGGTTGTAAGCAAGCTTGTTATCAAAAGCGGTTCCTTGTATCAAAATGCATACATCTGGGATTGCATTTTTGCTCTTTCATCATAGCTGATCAATTTGTGCTCTCTGTCATGTAGTATTTATGAGGGGAAAAGACAATGGTTATATAGTACACTGAATCAATGGATATAATACTAGCATTTCTCACAGTGCAGTTGCCAAAACTGTCTGTTAATGCAATCACTGTTTAAACCACTCTCAAGAATGCAGGGCAGATGTTTGTTAGTGTATTACATTAACCAGTAACACAAGTTACTGATCAACCTTAGGACCGAATGATACAGTAATCACTCCCATCATCTGGTATGTTAACAGCATCAATACATTGGGAATCAATATGATGATATGTAAAGGAATCACCCATAGACATGGACATAATCATTAGTAACATCCGTTTCATACATTGGACCCAGTGTGTCTGGACATTAAAAAATCAGTCTTCTGCCCTCTATTGGTTAATGACATGACAGTCAGTCCTGAAGAGACATAGTGGAGGCTGCTATCGTGGCAATAACCCCAGTCCAGCAACCTACACTCTTCACAAATTTCCCATTATTTCTATATCTTACAGCTCAATGTCAATGATTTCTCACACAGAGACAAACATAATGAAAACAAAAACACACTCCTTCACAAAAGTTACGCAGAAAAAACTGAGATACAATGAATGGGTTGTCAAAGTGCATTTGAGTATTAAATACCCATAATCACACAATATGTGAATCCAATCTCTACTATGGAATAAACTTTTAACTTTTAACAACAGGTTTTTACTAACCAGTCATTGAAATACTGCTCTGAAAAGTGTTCTTCAAGCGTAAGAATGGTCAAGTGGTAACCATGATTAATGCAAGAAGTCTTGCCCATCCTAGCATGTTGTGCATAGTGTACAAGCTGTTATTTTCGTGATGGTTTAATTTTTGCGAATTTTGTGAATCAGTCAGATAATGAATATAACAACACATGAAAATGTCGCATTGCACTAAGGTAATAGTGCATTTATGATACCACTAGTGTCAATTCGCGAAAACAACAAAATCTCGAAAATGTCTCTGACCTCCTCATTCGCAAAAATATCTGTAAGCAAAAATAACAGTTTATACAGTAGTGCATACTACAAATGGTCCATGAAAAAAAGTGGAATTACACAAATAAGTTCATGAAAACACTTGTTGATATGGAAGTTGGGATTGAAAACCAGATCAATAAGATAATAGGACTAATTCACATGTGGTAATTTGCAGATATACAAAGATAGTCAGCAGCAGACAATAGAGCACATGGAACTGAATGTACCTGTAGTACTCCAAAATAGCAGGATGGCTGCATTCTTCACCCCTTTTTGTACTTTGTTTACCAATCAGCTCGTATGTTCTAAACTAGAAATCAATGAATAAGGACTACCCCCCATCCTCTGATACTCACAATAACACAATGGCTGAGACCTCAGACCATCATATATCATCATGTCTGGATGGTTGTTCAACATACCAATCTTTGGGGGGAAGGAACAAGATGCCATGAATGCTGACATATGTTAACAGATCTAATACTAAATGGCAATGGCCTTAATGCTGACTCAACAGCTTTAGAAGTTCAGATTTAGTACACAGGGACATAAAGAGTTAAATAATTCTGAAGTTCAAACAAACTGAGGGGGTATCAACAAAAAGTCTTAATAACAGATTTTAGCAGATTTTGTTTCAATCTGATTCTGCCATTTAAATCCAAAGATGTCTGAAGGTGATGGATAAGATCGATATGATGTGATCATGATTCATATACAGCTGATGGGTTACAAGGCTAAAAGATCATATCCCCAATCTCCCAAAAATGTCAGCTGCCCCTCCCCCCCCCCCCCCAACAATTTATTTGCTGGAATTATATTGATGACAAAATTATGTTCCTCCTATGAGCCAAGAACAACTCCACAAATGCCAATGTTTACCTCTCATGATAATCCAGAATCAAGGTACAAAAGACTTAATATGAAGCTTCAGCATCAAAATCAGTAATGATGTCACATTTCACATGACAGCAATCATATTTTACAAAGTATGTAGCAACTATTGATTACAGAAATAAAGCTGTGAGTAGATTGCAGACAAGTTATGACCTTTAAAGTATTTAAAAAAAATATATATTTTGCTTTCAGGAAGGGGGGGGGGGAGATAGAATGAAAATGTGGGAAGAACACGATGAGGATAGGAAACTGTTGGTGTTTGAACCGAAAAGTTTTGGAGATGCGTGACGAATGATCACTCACTGCTGCTAACACGTTACCGTGTTTGTGTGTGGGCGTCTGGTCCGTCGAAGAACGGCCACAAAAATTAGGGAACATTGACAGAACCAAACCTGGTCACATGATCATGGCAAATCAAATGGGGGATTACATGTACCCCACAGGAAATCAGCTTCCACTCCAAAGTGGAAAGAGGGGAATGTACTTGACTGCAGGGTAAATGGAAGTGGCATAGATTACATTAGGATGAGGTGGAAAGAAGCCCTAATAGTCACTCTGCTTCAAAATCGGTAAAGTCAGAAGCAAGCTAAGCTGATGTAGGCTGGCAGGGGAGAATGGAACAACAATAATCTTTCAATCCACAACTCTGCACTTGATTCATTTGCTCTAACACTACATATTATTCAAGTCAAACAAACACTCAGCATTTAAAGGGTGTGTACAGTTCTGGTCGAGGTGAGGATTTAGCTTTTAACGTTTTGCGAGATATTCAGAAATCACTCTGAGATGTCAAAGAGCATGCAGTTCTAAGGGGCATCAAAAGTTTATTCGATGAAAATCGGTTTTGAAATGGCTGAGATATCCAAAAACAAGGTGAAACAAAGAGATCCTAATAAAGTTGTGGCATGTCGCCTTTTATTATTTGTACTTTTTGGAATATCTCAGCCATTTGAAAAACGATTTTCATCAAATGAACGTTGAATCCTTCTTGAAATTACATGCTCTTTCATATTTCATAAGAGGCTTTTCATTATCTCACTCAGGAATGTTCAAAACATGAATCCCCACCTCAACCAGTACTGTACAGTCCCTTTAAGGCCGAGATTCTACAAAATGTCCCTTCAATACTTGTGCATATTGTTCGTACCTGCGAACTCAGCAATCATTACATACCAGTCAGAATCTAATGTCTCACACTTTATATACATGATGCTCATCCTCCATCAAGCACTAGTTTTCATGGAGTGGGTTTTTCTTCAAATACTGTACACGTATATGCTGTTATTTTCGCGTACAGATATTTTCGCGAATGACGAGGTCAGAGACATTTTCGCGAGATGTTGTTTTCACGAATCGACGCCGACGCTTACATTAATGCTCTATTAACAAAGCGCATGGAGACAATTTCGCATGTTGTTAAATTCGCGATCCAACTGCAATTCGCAAAATTCGCGAAAATTAAACCCTCGCGAAAATAACGGCATATACAGTATTCTAATTATGAATATTCCATAATTTCAGCATAAAATCCACTGCATGCTTTCAATTCAAATACTGTAAAACGAAGAATGTTCGCATGCATTTTAATTTCACGAATTTTGCGAAATTAAAATGCACGCGAAAGTTCTTGCCTACACAATATGCATTGGACGCCAGTGGCAATTCGCGAAAATTTCACGCTGCAAGAAAGATCATTGGCTCCAATTCACTAAATTTTCATGCCACGAATATATCATGTTTTACAGTATATTTAACGGATATTACTGATAAGATAATATTTCCACTCAGTTTTGCCTCTGGTGAAAAGTCCTTTAGCATTCTACTCTAATTTCTCTCTAAGTTTACTCAGAGTATAATCTGACTTCACATTTGGTCCATTGTAGAATTATTGAGAGTTGACTTTTGATAGTCACAAAGATATACTACACTTCCATTTCAAGGTTCTCAGAAAAAAAAAAAAAAACTATTAATCCTTATATATTTCTTCAAGTGTATAGTCCTTCAATGCTAAAATTTGGGCATCACTATCATTAGATCCATTTATCTACAAATCTATTTATACATCTTTGTTTGTATCTTTTCACAATGACACATAAAAAGAAGGGTTCCAGGAGTGTTGAAAACGATAAAGAAAAGAACTACAATTCAAAATTTCAGACAAAGGTAAGTGAAACATGTTCAATTATTATGGGAAGTATTTCCTGGTGAGAACCAAAGTCCCTCATCCTTGCTTTCTGCAAGTATAGAATGGTACTTGAAAACCAGCTACATTCGTGTTATGGCAGTGGTATTTATACAAGGCAGCCGCAAACTACAGATTAACAGCTGGAAATAGAAATTATTTGACGTTGTTACCATTACAAAACAAGTAGTAAATATCAGAATTCCTATTTCCTCTGCTCCTGCCTGCCATAGATCGATGATAAACTAAGAAAGACAACTGAGAATATCTTTTATTCAGCTAAATAATTTGGTCCACTACCACATATGTCATGGCAATTAAAGCAAATCGAAATAAAAGAACATATCTTTTACAGCCTAGAAAGCTAAAAATGAAAAAATTACTTTTATCAACATAAAACAGAATACTATCATTAACCTCATCTCAGCCAGAAATTAATGTTCAAGCTTTCATATGTACTTGTCATCTTATTAATGAAAGATTAATATTTTCTGAAATTTTTACACCTATGATTGGCTTGACTCATTGGACAAGACAATTTCACGTCACCATGTTTTTTGTCAGTGGAGTTGGTGAGTTTGATGTTGGTAAAGCTGATAGTCAGCAGGTGACTAATTTCCATCTGTCTCCAATCTGAGATTTTCTTAAAAGAAGTACACGGGTATCATTCATATATAAACATCCTCATCAGTTAGCTATCTTTTTTTTTTTGGGGGGGGGGCATTGTTTTCATTTGATCTTCAGGGACATTTCAGGGAAGAATATCTATGATGAGAAGACATGAATAGATTTTTTTTCAAGAAATAAATCCACACTTCACACTGAGATAATTGAGAAGTGTGGCGAGTATCAGATGGACTCGGCCTCATTACGGTCTCACTAACGATTCTGCATCACGTGCCGTCACTAACGAAGATCTGCTCGAGCGATTTAGCGGCCGTGATGAGTCATGGACAACATTTTACGCCGAGGCGAGAGAGACGGATCAACGGTAGCTTCTTCTCTCGCTTAAATTTCTTTTCACAATGATTGCACCACTAGCTGGCGCCATATAATCGCAAGACTGTGCAATAGAAACAAATTGCATTATGGAAGAAGAGGCGCGAGGTGTGAGGTTTACAGACATGAACTTATAATCTTCTTTTTAGGTGTGAAGCTGGGAGAAGAGTAATCAAATTTCTTTAAAAGTTTTGGTATCTGTTACAATCCTCTTTTGCTTTACATAGGACAGCCTCAATTAGGAGTTTAAAATGGATACAACTTCATGAGATATGCATACTGTTCAATCTCACACATCTATCCTTGTTTTTGCATTTATCCATACATGTGAGTATAATAAGCTGTCACCATAAAAGATTCCATGCATTGCTTACTATAATCTATGGTAAATTACTCATCACCTAATTATGCGAATACAGAAGTTTTAAGTGATAAATGCTTTCAAATATGACCAATCACCCTCCACACAATAACTCCCCCCCCCCCCCCATCTCCTTCCACCTCATACATATCTAATGTCAACTTTTGTTGCATTCTTTCTTACTGTACAGATATTTCAAACACCATGGAACTGAATCCAACCTATCCTCATAAATTGATAACCTAATATCCCAATGCATCATATTTACTGGACTCAGATAGCACCCCCTGACTAATGAGCTGAGAGTCTTCATTCACATCACAGACATGAAAACAAAGTTATCCTTGTGATTTTTAAAAAGAAAACCATGTCATATGATGAACTTAGGTATAGCACACTCTGGCCTGATATTCAAATTATTGTGTATTCTCAGATATGAAGAAAAATATCTTGTATCTATCCCTTCATTCGAGCACATACTGTCCTCAGAATCTAATAATGAAGGGCACTGTACTTTCATTTCTCATTAGTCTTTTTATGATGAATTACATGAAAAAAAAAGTAAGTCAACATGATGAAGTACAGAAATACAAAATGATCTACCACAGCAAGAAGATATATCAAACAGAGAAGATACTGACAACCTATTTGTAAAAAGCATGATAGTTCCAATTAGGAGAAAGATTACCATTCGCATGACTATCCCCTTTAAAACGTGTGTCCAGCGGACAGTGGAGACGGCTCTGTGCTCCCTGTGATGGGTATGAGGCATACGTTTTTCCCTATGAGTCACCAGAGCTAGGGTGGATCACCTGACTTGCCCCATCTCGCTTGGACTCCCGCCTCCCTGTTGTTGTTGTTGTTCACTTTTTTTCTTTTTTTCTTTCATTTTGCTCCCAAGATTTATGGCGGTGATGATACCAGCTCTGTCTCAGAGCCTGGTGCTAAGATACACGGATGAGTTGGGGTAAGATGAGATGCGCGTGTTCTGATTCTCCTCCAGCATCATCATTTTCGCCATGGCAACAAGCAGCAAAGAAGTGAGGATGCTACTTTGAAGAGGATTATCAAGCAGCCCTTCCTAAGAAAGTTTTGTCATTTCCACAAAAAGTTCTTGAAATGCTTTACCTTCTGTGACTTTCTTGTCATGAATGTAATGTTATTTCTTTTAACTACTTCTTGATATTCTTGTTCTGTAACATATAGGGCAAGTAAGATATTATATTTACATTTCCAGCAAATGAGAGCTTATACTAGACCTGCAGATGCAATGAGAAGAAATGTGAACACAAACACTTGATTAAAAAATACCAAGGGAAATGTCAGAACAGTTAAAGGACAAGTTCACCTTCATAAATATAAGGATTGAGAGAATGTAGCAATATTAGTAGAACACATCATTGAAAATTTGAGGGAAATCAGACAATCCATTCAAAAGTTATGAATTTTTGAAGTTTTTGTGCAGTAACCGCTGGATGAGAAGACTACTGCAGTGTGTGTTGTCACATGTGTACAACAATATAAGGAAAATATAAAGAGAATTTCACAAAATTTCATCTTTTGAAAAAAAAAGTACACATTTCCTTGATTAGTTACCGACATATGTTATGGGCAACATTATTCCCCCTGCCTTTAGAAAGAGGCAAGTCAAGTGCTCTTTTATTATGCAAAAAAAGTGAAAATATGTTGAATTTTCTTCATATTTTCTTTATACTGTTGTACGCATATGACATCACAGGCTGTAGTAGTCTCCTCATCCAGCAGTTCCACTATGAAAATTTTAAAAATTCATAACTTTTGCATCGATTGTCCAAATTTCAAATTGTCAAACTTTCAGTGATGTGTTCTACTAATATTGCTGCATTCTCTCAATCCTTATGTTAATGAAGGTGAACTTGTCCTTTAATGATGAGACAAAAGAGAATCCAAATATCTGGAATGAAACAAATCTTGAGAAAGGGCGCACTCCATCATACACTCTTGATAAATAGCATCTAAAGATGAGAATATATGCCTAGACGTGCGCTTATCACTTTTCCACATTACCAAGATATCCCACTTTTTATGTGACATGCAAATGAATTGCTCCATGGCATATTAAAGGTTAGTGTTAGATATCAACAAATCTCTCACTGATCTAGTATTGGGAACTTGGCAGATCATGGCACTCTTTAAATCATTTGGAAGCAAACACCAGTATGGAGGGGGAATATTGAAGAGAAGGGTCAAAGTGTGCAGTATTACTCATCCCATATAATCAAATTCTGTGTTACTGGATTTGTTAATCATTTATGGATCATTTCGTGGTTGGGTGAGCGCTGGCTGCAGCCATTTTACTCACACACTGACACTTCTGGAATTTGGAGAAAAAAAACAGTGCTGTATGTGTGTGTGTGTGTGTGTGTGTGTGTGTGTGTGTGTGTGTGTGCATGTCTGTGTGTTTGCGTTTGTGTGTTATTGTGTGTGTTGATGTTTGTGTGAGTATGACTGTGTATGTTCATTTACAACAACACATATAGTCAAGATTTATTAATATGGTAATTTATACTCTGTTTTGAAATCATCATAACCTTATGATCACCTTATGACATTTTTATGGTCGATATTTTATCATTAGTAATAGTAGTCAAAGATCATATGAGTATCTAGGGACATTATGTACACGATGTAGTGGTATCACAATTACATGTATTAGCAGTAGATAACGGTCATTAATTCTGGAAATGCCACGATTCATTAGTTTCAATAAATATGTGGAAGATTATAATTGCACATGCACCTCTTTTGACTAATTTGGTCATTTAGACAAGGAGTTCATCCTTTTGCAATCAGAAATTGAATTTCATTATGATAATTACTATCACTCTCTTACGGTTCCATGACATTTGCTCCTGCAACAAATGCACCCATGATATATCTGCATGCTAAGCAAAACATAAATTCTACCCACAAACATAACCCTTATCCTAATCCTAATCCTAATCCTGCATGCTAAGCAAAACATAGATTCTACCCACAAACATAACCCTTACCCTAATCCTAATCCTAATCCTGCATGCTAAGCCAAACATAAATTCTACCCACAAACATAACCCTAACCCTAATCCTAATCTTGACATCAAATTAAACATAAACCTTATCACAACTCTAATCCTAACACTGAGTCCTTGAAGAAAATAAGACCGGAGCAATTGTCACAGGAGCAAGCAAATGTTATGTCACCCTGTCATACAGCTATAATTGCAATTGTCACGATTACAGCTAAATATTAAAATGATCATGATGACCATGAATATATTATTCATCAGGACACAGATGTCTTTGACACTGGATTAACTATGAAAATCACAAGGAGCCAAATCTTGAATCTATTTGTCTATGAGTACGGTAGAAAATTCAACATTTTCCTCTGAAATAGCTCTAAATTCAGCAAGATTGAGCAGGCAACTCACAAATTTGGTTCATCAATATACGACATCTCAAGCTATTAGACATAATGAGAAGATGCTCTTATGATTCCCAAGGGGAAAGAAATGACTGCACTTTTATTAATATTTTCAATCTCTGAATCATGGCGTATTACTGCCACCGGAGGATTGCCAATACAGATTCAATTTGACGCAGTTTGCAGTCTGTGCTGCCCATCTACTTTGTCAGCATGTGTTTGAATGAAAACTTGGAGACCTATAAATATCGTGGGGGGTTCTGAACGTCTAAAAATGTTATCCCAAGTGACAAGTGGGCATAGTTGCGATCAAAAGTTTGAAAGACATCTGTGCACTCATCCAATATCCCCGTGAAGAAGGCCTCAAATTGGTATTTGAGATACATGACAATGACAGACACAATGGGGTCTGGGAAGGGGGAGGACTCCGTTCAGGGAGGACCCGTTTCCCCAAGCTGCAGCACCAGCAACAGTTGTTTCACCATCTCTTCGACACGGCAGGCAAATTGGCAACAACGTGAAGCGAGAACAGGTGGTAGAGGGGAGGACGGTTCCCATCACAAATCTGGGCCCAGCTGACTAAATTTAGAGACCAAAGATCGGCCCAAGGAGCTAGAATACTGAACGGTGCAGCATGACACGAAGTGTCATGACAGCAAGACGTAATTCGATGAGTCTTTGTATTAGACGGAGACTACGCATTCTGCCCCGGCCGCAAGACTGCCGCCGTCACACGACCCATTCTCGTATCACACAGGATAACCTTCTGCTACTTATTTTCAGGTTCATTCTAAAATAATCTCCTGAAGATTCACCTCCTGTTCCTCTCTGTGGAAAGTAAAACATAACAGGTTTAAGGCAAAAAACCCTCTTTCAGAAATCTCGCCAGTTGTGATAAACATATGATAGCAACCTTCAGTTACAATATATCCACTTGGTAAAAATATACCTAGGCCTCTAATTGATAGTGACCACAAATACACTTTGCAAAAGCAGAACTTTTTTGGGGTGGGTGAATAAAAGTTATTTTCAGTCAATTTTACAGGTGTATACACACATGTACACATCTATTTCCTACATTTATGTTTTGATCTCACACTGTTATAGTGTTATTAATAATATGCTAATTTTTTTACTTCACAATACAACACATGGTATTTCCACACACTCAAATTTTTTCCTCTTTATACTTATTGCAAATTTTGAATTTTGAATTTTTCTCTACAGTATCTCTTTTTCTTTTCTTCTTTTCTTTTTTCTTTTCTTTTCTTTTCTCTTCTCTTCTCTTCTCTTCTCTTCTCTTCTCTTCTCTTTTTTCTTTTCTTTTCTTTTCTTTTCTTTTCTTTTTTCTTTTCCTTTCCTTTCTTTTCTCTTTTCCTTCCCTTTCTTTTTTTTTTTCGGGGGGGGGGGGGGGGGGGAGGGGCCTTTGCGGGCCTTTTTTGAGGCCCACCTCACTCTGAAGACAACTTTTTATAAAGTTAGATTCTCCTTCTAAAAGGAGGATCCATCAGGGCATCCTAGCAATCTATTCTTGTTTTCCAGCTTACATCATCTCATGCCCTAAGAGAGTCATGGGAATCTGAGATAGTCACGTACCAGCCCAAGGTAAATAATTTGTACTTTAGCATAAGAGTCACTGCTCTTCCAAAGTCACATCTTAAAAGGATGGTATAGTTATGGTTGAAATGGGGCTTCAGGTTTTCAACTGTTTAGTGAGATAAGGAGAAACCTCTTATGAAATATGTAAGAGCATGTAATTCTAAGCGGGATTCAAAGTTGATTTGATGAAAATTGGTTTTGAAATGGCTGAGATATCCAAAACACAGGGATTTTAATTTTGTTTTACTTTGCTTTTGGATATCTCAGCCATTTCAAACCATATTTTCATCAAATAAATATTGAATTCTTCTAGGATTTATATGTTCTGTATTGTTTCATAGGTGATTTCTTAGTATCTCACAAAGAGTTAAAAGCTCAATCCTCATCTCAACCAATACTATACCATCCCTTTAAACTAAGCTTTTGGGAATGCCATGAAGTTAGGATTTTCATCAGAGCTAAGATGCAAAAAAAAGAATAATAATAATAATGATAATGATAATAAATAAATAAATATTGATAATAATAATGATAATAGTAATAATAATAATAATAATAATAATAATAATGATAATAATGATAATAATAACAACAACAACAACAACAACAATAATAATAGTAATATTGCATAATATTTAGAATGCTATCAATGTTCATTCGGTGTGCTAGCCTAGTTAAACTGCACTGCAGTAGGGCTAAAAGGCCTATTTTGGTAGAAATTTTTTTATTTACCTTTAAGCAATATGCATGTATTTTAATACACTTTGGCAAAACACAGTTTTCCATGAACACACAGTAAACCTTAATGTTAATGGCAAAGCGGTTTCTCATGTAAATTGATGTGTGAATGCCAATGTATGCAGAGTGTATAATGATGATTATAATGACAAAGTGCAAAACCTATGTGCATATATTCTTCTGTACTGCAAGAGCTCCTGAAACAATAGTGAAAAGTTGAATGAAGAGATTGATTCATATTATATCTTACTTAGAATCATGCTACAGATCAATGAATAATCTAATCAAATCATTACCACACACCAACTCCATGTATGATGAGTAAAATCACCTGATATTGTGTTGGATATTATTGTTGTAGGAGTGTAATGCCTCCGAAATTAAGTACAAATTTTTACAATGCAAACTTCGCCACTATTATGATAAAACATCATCGAGTTCATAATAATTGCTGTCTGTCTGAAACAATAGTGAAAAGTTGAATGAAGAGATTGATTCATATTATATCTTACTTAGAATCATGCTACAGATCAATGAATAATCTAATCAAATCATTACCACACACCAACTCCATGTATGATGAGTAAAATCACCTGATATTGTGTTGGATATTATTGTTGAAGGAGTGTAATGCCTCCGAAATTAAGTACAAATTTTTACAATGCAAACTTCGCCACTATTATGATAAAACATCATCGAGTTCATAATAATTGCTGTCTGTCTAAAACGAACTCTTCTATCTGATGGTAATCATGGTTTTGTGTCACTTACATGTAAGTCTAGATAATCATACTTAAAAAGTTTAGACCGACGGGCTCTATCATTTATAATCAAACAAAGTTATCATGTGTTCATGACAGCAAATGCCAAATACTTTTTCAAAAGCTATGAGAAGCTACATCAGTCTGCATACATCATCCACCATAATCTCTCTGGATAAGTGCATCTAAGTGAGTTAAACTACACTGTTGTCATGGCAACACATCCAGGAGTGAGTCAAGTTATAGTGTGGCTGTGTATCATACAGAATTGCTATATCCCTACTCCCTCTGCTCTGCTAACCACAATGAACTGGTTAACCAGGCCTATCTTGCACCTGTGAAATGGTGTCTGAAACTAACCTCTGAAGTGACTGCTAAGGGGAATGTAAGGAGTTTACCACATATAGTATAAAAGTGTCACTCTTTCTATGAAAACAAGTGTTAAAAGGTTCCAACGTTAATTTGAAGGGAGAAGTTTAATTTTGGGAGTTTTATCATCTCTCTACCAATTTTTGTAATTTGTCTGATTTCAGTTTCCAATTCCATTAATAAAAACCTTACTCACAGTCTTTTTCTTATACAGGAACAAATCAATTATAGATATATTATTGTTGTATATTCAATATTTCATCAGCGCAAAAGATAGACCTGTGATTTAACACATTATACTTTTCTTTCTGAGGTGATTTTCCCCACAGAAAGAATTGACCATCTTCTAATGCTACTGTTAAAAGTAAACTGTTTAAAGGTCAACATGGCATGTCAAACTCTTTTGTCACCTCTTTACATCGGTATTTCTTCATCTGCACACCTCGGATGACTTTTCCCTTTAAAACATAATATTTGTTCAATCTAATGAATGCCCCTGCATTACACCCCACGCAGGTTATTATGCGTCATCGGGCTACCCACAGGCGGCACTTCTGTTAGATTACTGTCCATAACAGCGACGATTCCTGCGCATGCAAGCACACGGCCTGGGGATAGAATGAAATTATTTAGCTGGAAAGGTGTTGAGGAGCAGTGGGCCTGGGGGAAAGAGACAAGGAGAAAAGAAGAAGTGTACTTACTCTGCACCCCTGTAAAATACAGTCTTAATGGATTTCTGGGCACTTTTCATGAAAGGCATTCCAGTACATCCACATCTATACATCATGTTTTTATTTTACTTTTCTTCCTTAATAACTGGAATATTTTTTCAGTCATTAAAAAGAAAGGTGAATAGGTAATAGCTGATAGAAATTGACCCATTGTAAAGATTGTATTGATGGTTGTGGTGATGGTAGAAAGTAGCCACTATAAAGATGGTATTGGTGGTTGTGGTAATAGTGGAAGTGACCCATAATGAAGATGGTATTTGTGGTTAAGGTAATAGTAGAGAGTGGAAAAGATGCTATCAAGTGAACCACTGTGGAGATAGTATCTGTTGTTATGATCTACTGAGTTGGTGGTGGTGGAGGTTGTAATGGTATAGATGGGACTGATATCATTGGCAGTGGCAATGGTTACGGTAATGGTTGTAGAACGATGCTAGTGACAATTGTGATAGAGGTTATCAGAAGCGAATTTCATATAATTCACAATCAAAGTTTGATTAAACCTTTGTGAGCTTTATGATTCGCCTACTGTTTTCTGCAGGATTCATCAGACTGGCGCTGACTCGCCATTGATGAGGTATCAGCAGTGTTATACCATCCGAGAGAATAGGTATGTACATGGAAGATAATTTGTATGCAGAGTATTCCACATCACTATGCAAAACTCAGTCCATTTCGAGATTTTTTTTTGTCCTTTAATATGACAATTTGCTTCTTGTATGCAAAATATGAATTAAAAAAAAAAAAATCACATGATGCAACTAGCTACACAAGGTATGGTTAAAGGAGACTTCCGGATGATTTTCAGATTTTTACATTTGAACAACTATAAATTAGTTCTACCGAGGACAGAGTTTCAGAATTTGTGATAATTGGGATGAAGAATAAGAATATTTTCAAAATTTAGAACAAATTGCAATGAACAAGGATGATGACATGGCAGAGTCACCATAAGAATGCATGAGTTGGGCCTCAAGGAAGCAGAACAAAAGAAGAAGGCATGCATAGATTACACACAGGTGAACTCGCAAGCAAGCGGTATTGTAATGAAATTACACTGCTACATTTCTGAAATATGTGAACCTCCTATGTCATCATCCTTGTTCAGTGTAATTTGTTTAAGGTTTTTCAAAGTATTGTTTCTCTGCTCAAAAACCACAATAAATTCCATAAATCTATACAAGGAGTTATCGATTTATGTACTACATGATGTGAAATTATGAAAATCGTCTGGAATGTCCCTTTAACGGTGACCTGGAGTCAAGCTCAAAACTTACTAAGGTAAGTGCTTCACTTGTACTTGAATTAGTTTTTACTTGTTTGTTTGTTTGCGGGGTTTTGTTTTGTTTTGTTTGGGGGCCATGTGTGAACAGTGGTCACTGCAATTACGTTTTGTATCACAATAAAAAAAAACTAATAACTCTTCTACGTGAATGGGCCTAGTATGTCCATCTATCTACAAGTGACTTTCACCAATATCACCCACTTCCCATTGGTCACTCCATGCTCAATCCAATTAAATATTATGGTCCATCATTAGTAAAAGTTACGTTCAGATGACAGGCCCTAACCTCGAGGTTTTCTAACCTCGAGGCTAAGCTGTTACCCCCAAACTACAACGTGCGTCCACACGACGAATCTTAACCTCAAGGTTAAGCTCCTGCCCCTTTGAGTACGTCGATTTTTGTGTCCACACGGTGCTGAACTACAAGTGGGACCCCCCCACGGCTCGTGGTTAGAGCGCTTACCATAAGATTTCTTGTGGCTCTTAACATCGAGCTAACCTCAAGGTTAGCTAACTACGAGTGCGTCTTCATGGTCCCTAACTACAAGCTCTAACCTCGAGGTTTCCTAACCTCGAGGTTAAGGCTTGTCGTCTGAACGTAACTAAAAACACCTTAAAGGTGATATGCACCAACTACGAAGGAGGATGACCTTCGAAGGTGTCTCTTGCTGAAGACGGGAGCTCTGGGATCTTTGGTGGTCTTCTTCCATCTGGTTGGATGTATTTTTGATTGTCGTGCTTTGGAAGATATAATGGCCCTTTCACAGCCGGGACTGGTGCCGTTTGCCGGTCAGGGGAGGTCATTGGCGTGTTGCTAACGACTTTGGCAGCGGACATCCGATTGTTAACGACGGCGAGAACCGGTGGACTGGGGCTCCTGAGATCTGGGAATCTACTCCTGAGAAGTCTGAGGTTCATGGAGCTACTCCTACAGCTGAATAACGACAGTTTAGGGATCCATTGTCTCGTACAAGAACCAATTATTGTCTATAGACATTTCAGATTCATATCGCGATTAAAATTGTTTGATAAGCAGCTGGATTTTCACTTTAAATTGACTTCACTATTTTATTCTGATACTTTCTTATCTCCTTCTGACCCATATGTTTGTAAATGCTATCTCCTAACATACATTTCAACTTGATTTGTGGAGTGTTTGCCAGTGTCAAGAGTCATCATTTTTCCATATTAAATTTCACCATTCCTATGCAAGAACAGAACAGTTTCTTGACAATTAACATATAATGACATGAAAGAAGAGGACAAGTTAAGAAAACACATTGAGACTTGAAATCAGACTAGATCTAAATTGTTTCTGACACTGCATCATCCAGAGCAATGAATAATCACACACATCGTTGAACAAGCTGCATACTTGAGAAGCAGGAAATAATATGGTTTGCTGGGGACCGAGAATCAAACTTCAGACAGGAGACGAGAAAGCTAACGGAACTTCCATCGTTAAAAGGAGAGTTTGCCCCCTCCAATCACATGACAAACCAGAAACAGATTAGTAAACACTGTGATTAATGTTCCGAGAAACATGACAAATATCTAGCTCACTATCACTATCTGAATGTCAATGAAGATAACATCTCACATGATGCTTAACAGCTAATATGATCACACGATTCTGACTCTGCTTCAGTATTCTTATATTTGTAACAAGACTTCTTCATGATTTGTTATATTACCACTATAACTGTTGTTTTGTTGTTGTTGTTGTTGTTTGTTGTAGTTTTTTTGATGAAACATCTTTTTTAAACCTCTATAAATATGAAAGATACATCCAGGGTATTACTGTCATACCAAGTTTTCCCACACTTGAGTTCCATGTCTATACAATGAAAACTAGAAATGTCGCTACAGCGACTTGTTATACCCCCGCCAAACAACATTTCATAAGCTTTGGTCAAAACAACATTTCATAAGCTTTGGTCAAAAAACTGAGGAAGTAGTTAAATCCGCAAGATCTTTCCTTGATCTTCTGCCATTAATATACCGTTACCATGGCAACGTACTTTCGGGTACTGTCGAAAAATGCGTCTTGCACATCTACAACCAAAGGCACACATCTGTACCAAGTTTCATGGAAATTGGGCAAAAACTGAGGAAGTAGTTTGCAACACAAAATTTTCCATCATTTTGGCTCATAATATGTGAGCTGTTACCATGGCAACATACTTTTTGTCACTGTCAAGAAATGTGTCATGCTGACCTATATCCTAAGACAAACATTCAATATGAATTCCATGAGAATTGGAAGAACACTGATGAAGCAGTTTTGCCATGAAGCATTTTGCCCTATATTTTACCAATAACATGCCGTTACCATGGCAACGCACTTTTTGCCACTGCGGAAACATGTGTCTTGCACATTAACATATTCAGATGAACATCTGTACCTAATTTCATAAAAATTGATCAAAAACTGTGGGAGGAGTTTGCGACGCAAGATTTGTACCCATTTTTGCCCATAATATGCCGTTACCATGGCAACGTACTTTTGGGTACTGTCAAAAAATACGTCTTGCACATCTACAACCCAAGGCACACATCTGTGCCAAGTTTTATGGGAATCGGTTGAAAACTGAGAAAGTAGTTCGCGACGCAAGATTTGCAACGGACCGACCGCCCGACCGCCCGACCGTCCGCTGATTCCTATATACCCCCTTCAAACTTCGTTTGGCGGGGGTATAATCATGAAGACTCACAATGTGTGGTCAGATTATGTAAAGAGCAAATAAAAAGTTCTCTTGGGAGATTTTATACAAACCCATTACAAAACCACACATCAACTACCATGTTGGATGACATTCTGACATTAGAATAGTCTTACTTGTGTTGCCACTTGTCAAATTTTAGATTTCCCAAAATCCATTGCTTACAGTAATTTCCAGTCCAGACACAAAGTTTTCGTTAGTTTCTTTGGTGTGTTTTGTTTTACTCTCTTCTGTTCTGTTTTCCATAGGTGATTTTTCCTTTAACTATCATTAAAATTTGATAATGGTTTGGAGATAGACATGAAGAGGCGGTAACCACAGGATGCGCTTCAGTGATTACATCCGTACATTCTTCCTAGTGGTCTATATGCACAGCTTTCAAACAACGGAAGATTCTCATGATTAATGTATCTATGGTTTGGCTATTGAGAGATTATCACCACAAGTCACGCAACCTAGATATGGAGTATCCTGTTTGTCTTTCACTGAATCCAATGTCATGGTGCATCAATAGGGCCATTCTCACTGTGTTTTGCAAAAATACTATGACAACTGAATTCATAAAAATGACTGTTTACATTCCAATCAAAACACAGCAGTAATAACAGTCGCCTAAATGTCTAAACTTTATCAAGGACATGTAACATAATATCAACAAATAGCTCATCCTGCTCTTTCCAAGCTTGCTGTGCAATTTTCAGCTCATGGGAAGCCCTTGCAAGTGGGAGGTAATATATGGCCTACACACTTCTAAAGACTGGAATTGCCAAGCCGACAGGAAGCATAGATGTTCCTCATGTGAACAAAACATTAAGAGATTCCACACGTCAAAACTCTGCACTGGCATTTACTCACATGAAATGAAAATTCATACAATGTCTCACAAGATAATAACAAGAATTTATGATTCATGGTTGGCCGATTCTTTCGCTGCCCACCAGGGTACATTAGAAAACCATGAATACCACCGGTCAGCGAATATATTGAATGTGCATCGAAGCATTCGCTCACTGGTAATGGTCGACTATACAGTAGAGATTCTTTGGCTGTGTGTGTACGTACACAGAGATTAGGCATAAAGCTGTGATACATGATTCAGTACAGGGATTCTCAAATTATATCTCATTCTGAGGGAACCAGCATTTCCACTCCATGGTGTCCCCAAGCTATCGGGTCTTATCACTTCCTGTGCCAATGACTCAAATGTGCACTAATTTCATACACATCCCTATGGAGAGAAAATCAATGTGGCGTGCAGAGGGTTAAAATGAACTGCTTCAATCCAGCATTGGCTTGATGAATAGCAAGGGGATAAAACCAGTTGTCGCTCCAGGTACCCCTAGCACTAGCTGTCTTCCCTGTCAATTCCACCAGTCATCAAGGGGCTTCTACCGGTTACGCACCACTACCTGTCACAGTCGATGGTGATGGGTTCCTGGATCACTGCTTAATACTTATTCAAGGAGCACATCACCCCCATGGAATTCTTTATCCTTCCCTACAGATATGTGCTCACACACAAGGTCTTTGAAAGCAAAAAAAAATAAAAAAAAATGTACCTTTACTAGCCCTGCTTTTGGTGTTAATTATGATTTTCTGAATCTTATTTATATCAATATCATATCACACTCACAATTTCTTCTCAGCACCAAAACCTTAAATTGATTTATCGTTTAATTCTTCCATTTTGTCAGCCATGTGTCAGCGAATATGTTCATCAAAGCGTACTCTCATCGGTAACGGTCAAGTCCAGTCAAGACTCTTTTGGCTGAGTATGTACTTAATCAGCGATAATGCTGTACACAATTCATCATTGGGATTCTCCAATGTATCCCAGCTGGGCCAACCTTCTAACTCCTTGGTATCCCGATGCTACCAGGTCTTTAGCCCATTGAAGACGAGTCCCAGGTAAACTAGAGTAGACGTCTATGGGAAATGTGTGTTATAGCAAAATCAGTTTGTCCTCAATGGGTTAACTGATGGCTAATGGGAAGCTGGTGAGTTCTGTGCAGAGTCTATGAGAATCTCACAATCTTTTATTCAAGGATTAAGGGCAACATACTGTACCAATCATAACAGACCCTTTCAACGCACTCTGCATTGTGAAATGACAGACCTGGAATATCTCTATATCAATCATTTATTCTTCTATAATTATCCATCCACATTATTGCATATAACTGTCTATCAGTATCAATCTACGTGTCCATCCATCCATCCAATCATCTTTTCATCTTCCCATCAATCTATCTTTCATTTTCTCTACCAGTTTATCAGATCTATCTATTCATCCACCTTTCTATCTGTCTATCTTGACTACGTACTAGATCTGCATCTACATTGTACACTACCTACATGTAACTGAACTTGCAGAGCATCAATCAGGGATGGTAATATAAGAGAATTTCCTTTACTGCAGGAATGCTTTAATAGCAATATGATTTGATGTTGTAACATACTTAATTCTTGCATCTTCAGCTACAATGATCCCATCCCCTCTCCTATGTGTTGCAAATGTGGCCCACTGTCTTTGGCATTTTCCTCTGCATCTGATGAGTTTAATTGGAAACATGGCCACACATGGCCACGGATCTGCTAGCAGGCAGATCAGCGCTCCTTGTAGCAGGAAGTAACAATCGGCAGAATGAGAGCAATTTCCCAAGAATTCTTTTTAGAGGAGCTCTCGATGCCGGGTCATCATTTATTCTGTGACTCACGCCACTCGCTCCCACGAAGAGACAGGTCTGCCATGATCAAGAGTTGTCACGGTAACATCGTCATGTCGAGGGACTGATCAAGTTTGAAGGAGCGAGGGCAGGCTAACCGAGGGATAGGATATCCTAATAAAATTCTTATGATGGGAGAAGACCAATGAATGGAGGAAGGATCACTCATTTGTACCTACATCCTAAACTCTCTTCAAAAAATACTTGAACAAGAATATGAATCAATGACCTGTTAAGACTTGGCTATATATATTCAAGATGGGGTTCTGACTAGTTTTGAGATAATTCAGTGCTCCATATACATGTAACTGAATTTTCAATGGAAAAAGAGCACAACCACCAATTTCTAGATGTTAAATATAGGACAAGGCAATATCTCTTTCTCTGAGAAACTAAAGCTTATAAAATGTTATATTCCATATCAAAGCAATTAGGGTCAATGACATAATTCAATATTGTGATCAAAAGCATGGTTTGGCTTGCAACTGGGGAGCAATCAGAATATATTTCTATACATCACACTATCAATTGAGTTATATTTCACCAGTTCAAAATAATTACTGAAGCGCTAAATGGCATTTTAGGTCAAATTTTACATGCTATCAATTATTTGGTATTTGCACATTAATCCGAGGCTTTGTAGTTCACGGATGATTCAGGTCTCGTGACAATGCCATTGTCTGCGTCAGCCCTCATTGTTCTCGCCGAAAATTAGCGAGGAAAAAAAAAAAAGCCAAATTGTGACACAAATAAGTCATGATGATGGTGTGGCTACATGCAGATCATGTGACCATTCTTTGGATTGTGGGATGCAGCAGTGTTCACACTGGAAAATGGTGAATGCACAACTGATGTGCACATACACCTGTAATCTCTACTCCATATCCTATGTCATCTCTATTGCATTTTTTCTTTCTCTCTCCACGTTGTTAATAAATTCTTTTACAGAAAATGAACAAGTACAAGTTCCCTGGTTTGCTTGAAAAATATCTTGAGGGGGAAATTTCATAAAGGAGGCCGAACTCATTTGATGTTTTCAGGATTAACACCATGTTTAGAATAGGAGGATGCTCTGTAATATGTTCCCCTTTACATTGTTATTGCCCAAACACAACAAGTTTCTTTCTCACACTGTACATTCTTAGCAGGTCAAATTTTCCAGCTCACCAACTATCATCAATTAAAATTTACACTCTTTTTTTTCTTCAGCAGAAGGTCATTAAGACACAAAAAGCATGCATCACCAAACCCAAGGACTGTCTAGACAAATTAAACCATCCATATGTCCTGCTGAGTGATTTGGGTCAAGCTGGAAGATTCATGCGGGCAATTTCAACCTTGTTGGTTGCCGTTATTTCCCCAGAGGCGTGGCTCTAAAAGATGGCCGCCACGTGTTAATTCGACCGAGTGCGGAGATGCCCTCCGCCATATGGTTCAATTCTAATGTCTCCTTCGTTCTATCACATGATTAGCGGAGTGTCTGAAAGTCTCTCATCTTTTCTTTCTCTATCTCCCTCTCCTTCCACCCCACCCCACCCCAATCCTATCGCATCTCATCTCATCATGTGTCTGATCCAGCCAGGGAGGTTATATCAGGCCTTGATACATCACTACTAAGAGGCATTATTTTCTATTTTTACATCACCAAATGAAGTCACCGGCTCTGGGTAATCTGTTGGCTTCTGTGTCTATCATAGTAATCATGTTCCACAGTCTGCATTGTATGGAATGTAACTTGCAGGTAAAAATCATAACATTCATATCATTTCAGTTTGTATACAATGCAATAACATATTTTGTATGTCACAAAATGAGGTGTTCATCTCATCAAACACTGTTTCTACCAACAGAAAGTACAAAGTACATTTGTAAGTGTATCTACAATATAGGATTGGCAAATCATGCAGGCTGTTATTAACGCTGCTCCTCACTCGTTCTGCAGTCTCTATTGATGGTCATATATCATTAATCATGGCATAAGAATATCATATTTCATCGCAGTAACTCAAACCTTACAGCTGTTGGGTTTTGGTTGTTTGTTGTTGTTGTTGTGTTTTTTGTTTTTTGTTTTTGCTTTGAGACATTGAAGGGAACTAAAGCTGCAGAGTTCACGGAAGTACATGCTCCCGTTGCTTTTTCAAAGAACATATTATCTGCACGTGTATCACAGAACACTTTAGATACTTGGCTTGTAAAGGGTGATTACAGAGTTCTGACAATACAATGACAGCAAAACACATACAGCGGGACTGTAACAAGGTGTATGTACAGTGCAGGTACTACCCATCTGTGCGCTTCACAGAGCACCTACCTTAACACAAATATGTGATCACTATTGATTCATGTACGTAGGTTTGTTTACTTTGTGGCACACCTCACAAATTTCAGTACTCATAACCTATGAGTCATCAAAATTGTTTGCACACAATATTGAGGAAGAAAATTATTTTGAAAATCCTGCCCTATTGGGTGACAAGTGGATCGCATAATTTCATTTGCATTTTGGTCTCGATATATTTACCTATTACACTGTGTCTGAAGGAAAACAAATGAATTTGATGTGAAATTTGCCTGATAACATTGCAAGAAATTGGACATCTGAAAAAAAAAAAAAATGAGTAACAGAGACACAATTTTAAAAAAAAAAAAAATCTCTTTGTTATACAATGTATTTAAATGATTTGAATAAATTTCAGAAAAAAATGAGATCTTATCCTTGTTCATGAAATGTAAATGATTGTCATTCACTTTGACACAAAAGAGTAAATCGGCTCTCTTGTAATATCTCATACCAGAATATGATTGGAGAAATACAAGGAAAAAAGAAGGCCATCAAGACCCACCTGCATGTCAGCACTGACAGTCTTGCATAATTAGAAACCATTTAAAAATGAATATTTACATGATAAGATTATTGAATTGGGTTATTTTTTCTGCCACATCAGATATTGCACTATACTGTACATCAGGGCTGCCAACTCTCACGCATTGAGCGTGAGACTCACGCAATTCAACCAATTTTGACTGTCTCACTTTGATAAACGAAATCTCACGCTAAACCCCCAAAATGGAATGTACATGACTACAAAAATAAATATATCTCTAAATTCTCTGATATTCCGAATATCGATATGCCCAAGCACAAAATTTCAAGATTTTCCCACGCGGGTGTAAAGCTTAACCAATAATAATCGTTTTCGGTTCGCACACAAAGACGAGCTATTGGATTACGATTGGTTTCTACCTATACCACATGAGCATAGCTTGTACTTTTGGCAAATTACAGTACAGTGTACATGTATGGCTATGACGTGTGCTTTACATCGCTTTACATACACTGACTGTGTACGGCCGCACAGATCTACAGCAGGCCGCCAGGCGCTAGCTAGGAGGTCGCTCCGCTCCCTCGCAGTGTCTCACGCCAAACTCTCACTCAAGGTTGGCAGCCCTGCTGTACATTGTATGTATGCACAAATACAATGAACTACAACTGGGTCCTATTTTTTGACCTGTTATAGAATGGTTTATTCATTGCATGGGAGCAGAACTATTCCTTTCAGATAGGTAAACCATTCCTCTAAGATTGCTAAACTATTCCTTTAAGATTGTTAACTATCCCTTGAATATTGCTGATAATTGCTGAACAATTCCTTAAGATTGCTAACTTGATAAAAGATTGGTGAACAGTTCCTTTAAGACTGCTGAATTATTCCTTCAAGATTGTTGAACTAAATGTCCTTGAATTACTACAGAACAATTCCACTAAATTGCTCAGCTATTCCTTTAAAAAAAAAACTGTTGAAGACGAGTCCCAAGTATACTCGGGCAGGTGTCCATGGTAAATGCGCGTTGTAGCAGAATCAGCTCTCCCTCAATGGGGTAAGAATGCTGAACAATTACTTTAAGATTGGTACACCATTCCTTTAATATTGATATGTACACTATTCCTTTAAGATTGCTAAACTATTCCACAGCCCTGGGAGCTATCATCATCCTGATACTTGAATGGTAAAACTAGCAGGCTAACATTTCTGTCTCATTCATTAGGCTGTAGATTAACCCACAAACTCAACATCTGTGAGACAGGCATTTGCTGTTCCCCCTAGCACTCCACACATTATAATGTAGCATGCATCCACTGCAGTGGCAATTACACCAGGAAGCAGCAAATGATTAATACAGACTGTACTGCATATGGCTACAGGTCAATGTGAGGTCACCAATGTCAAGTTGCATTCCTTGGAATTATTCTCTTGTAGCAACCATTCTGTCTGTCAGTGAATGCCTCCTGGTAAGGCCATGTATGTGAAAGTACATGACTACAAATCCATTTGATATTTTAACAGATAATGAATACTTCATAATATGCCCAATGAAATCATATGATGAGGAATATATGATGAGAGTTCGAAAGAATCATTTTCATACAGTTTATGCCCACAACATAACAGGACACAAAAGGGTAATGAACTTTGTATGAACTCTATTCTCCTGTAATAGACCTGCTTACATGGATATTCAAATCTTATGCATAATTATATACCATAATATCACAATAGGCATTTTCACTTCAGCCCGACGTTTCGAAATAGCGCGCTATTTTCTGACTTGGGAAATTAACCCGACCACGAAATACCGCGCTATTTGATAATGTGAATACAAATTAGCGCGCTAATTGATCGAGAAAATTTCTCGAGTCTAACTCGGGAAATTTCCGAAATAGCAGGATTTATAATGCGAACTATCGCGCTATTTGATAATGTTCGGGCTGATGTGAATAGGAAATGAAATAGCGCGCTAATTTGTGATCGCCAAAAATATCTCGAGCTTGGATTTTTATCCAATAGAATTGACCCATGAATAATCCTATTGGTATCTGATCAGAAAAAGGTGATGAAAAGGAATGATGTCAATAAAATATATATGGAATGTCACTGATCTTTCAAAACTAAACATAAAAAATGAACAACATAAAAGTGACATCATTTTCAAAATGTAGGCCTACATCAATGGAGTGGTAAAGATGCCAATATTCTGAAACAGTTGAAAAGACATAATCATGTGATGCTCTTTCAACCAATACTTAAGATAAATCTCTCATCCTAAATATAATGCTTTTTATAGCCAGGTTTTTATAGCAAGGCTAAATATCCTCACAGAATGAAATGTACAAAAAAATGAAGGGGAAGTCCCCAACAAGCAAATTCCATCCTTTCAATTTAAAACAGAAGGCATATTGGATACTGTGTTTGACTATCACACACCCACACTAATCTCTTCTAACCGCATTGTATAGAATATATTTACAAAGATTCACTTCCATGTCAAGTGCGAATTCATGCAATTTTAAACATTAAAAAACTACCTTGAGTGTAATACTCCTCACAACAAGAATGAACTTCACAGGTATGAGTGGGTACTATACCTAGACAACAGAAAATCATTATGATGGCTAATTCATATCCGTGATAGAGAACTCATTAAAAGTCTGAATTGCACTGAATACACAAGTATACATGTCAATGGCAGAATATCAATACACCATTGTATGCGTAGTTTCAATCTCATAGTCTTCCTTTGCAGACTTTCTGTTTCATTTACAACACTGCATGCAAAAAGAGAAGAGGACTTACAAACTGATACAATTACACACCAACCAACTATCAATTTGCTTCTAAATTGTTTGTTTTTTTCAACAAAACACAGTACATTACATTTTGACATCCACAACAAAGATGAGAGCTGATATAAAGGTAGGGAAGAAAGTGGGTCAATGGGTGAAAACTATCGGTGTTTTAAAACTTTTAAACACAACACTCACAACTTTGGAGATAAAAAAAAAAGAGGATCTCTTTATTTTTATGTGTCCAGTATTGGAGGAGGGCATCTGGAGCCCAGCCTACCTCCAGAACCTTGATTCCAGAGATGTCTTCCAGCTTTACAGAAAAATTCACCCAAACGCAGAGTCTTTTTGCGTATCAAAGTAAACTCATTGCACACAAACACAGGAAAGTACTATTTAATTGAGCAAAAAGCAAACTATACAGACAGTGTGCTCAATAATACAGACACCATGTTTGTTGACATGATATCCGTAAGTTTACAAGCATTATGTAAATCATACAGCAGTCTCCCGCATATGTTCTCAAGATCCCCCTTATTCACTACTTTACAATACAATATTATGTCAAATCAAGTGCCAAAAGATTTTTACCTTGACACTTACAAAACAGGCATTCATGCTACTACTTTGTAATAAAACTGAACAATCATACATGCATTCTTAACATAACAATAATAATGTTTTTTATTTACACAGGGTAGCCTCTTCAGTGTTGCCACTGCTCTACCAGAGGACCCTGCCATTATTATTACCCTAGCATTGCAGGTACCCATTTATACACACACCTGGGTCAAGAGGGACATAGTGGGTAAAAACATCTTGTCCATGGACATAAGCAGTGTGCCAGATTTGAACTCGGGTCTTCCGATCGGGAGTCAGGAGTCTTATCCACCATGCCACAGCGCCCCCATATGCCATTGCAGTAGCAATGCTGTATCAACTTAGTATTGTACAGTATCAGCGTAGTATCGAGTAACGATGTTGCGGAGGTGTAAGCCTTGACACACCTTAGCGATGATCTTAAACCTGTTCTCTCAGCTTAATAGTGCAAAGCTGAAGCTTTGTGAGGAGTCAGACGAAGCTTTGACAGTTACTTGTTAACACCTCCTTTAACTAATAGTCACACACTAGCCTCAATCCCAGGCTGCGAGCTGATTTATCTTCAACCGGTACCCGATCCAATCAAAGAAATGCACCTGTCTAGAACTGCATGGAGACACTCTCTCCTCCGATAAGACCACATTGTACATGTATTACTACATATTACATGAGAGACAACCTCCAATTTGTACAAGCTGAACAGACCTGTGTATTGGTATAAAGAAAGTACAAATGTAGCATAAACCCTTGGAGAAAGGCTAACCCTGAGTAGGCCGAAACTTTTCCTTTCCTCTATTAGTTCCTGTATGATGTCAGCAGGAAAGTCGATCAGTGCGGGGACTGGATGGAAGCAGACCTTGGTTTCATCCTTGCCCTCAATCCGATAAACGATAAACGGGATTAGGGAAGCCAGATAATCTCTTTGCGGGTAGAAGATGGCACTGTATAATCTCACTAGGGTGAAATGGGAGATTTTCTGCATGGATGCTCAGTAGCAACCAGTCTTTGTAGAAATGACACAAAGACAAAATGGTTCAAATTTTTGAAGACATTGTGCTCTTTCAATGCCAACACAGACTGTGTAACGTACAATACTCCAGGAATGCTCCCTCAGTATTGCGTGTTATGATGTATGTGAAATTCTTAGGGGAGAAAAAATCCCTCATTTGCATATCATGTAACACTGAGGGAGGATTGAGTAAAACATGGGCTTGCTGAAATTTGTATCAAATTTGTTAGAATTATCAACATCATGGCACTAACAATTTATTACTTTCCGACTTTAATGAGGAGTTCTCCTGCAAATGCTATTGTGATTTAGTTCAAGAATATTTGCACAGATAGATTCAATGCCATATAAATTACCATCATTGTGGCATTCACATACAGCATGGCCCATTCATTCATAGATCAATGCAGCACTGAATGGTACAACTTTGTACTTCCAATGACTGGGAAGAACAGATTACCATTTGTATTCAATAAAAATGAAATGTGCAAACTATTAGTTTGAAATGAATTGGACAGTACTGAATCACCAGGAAAAGTGAACTGCCACAGTTATCCAGTCAAAGTTGCGAATGGTATTATTGTCAATAATAAAAAAAAAAAAAGAAATATCAAGCATAGTTGCATTTCCCTGTATTATATCCAATTCTTTAATCTCTGATTCTATTAGATACTTTAAAGACAGAGTCCTTCAAAACTCAGGGGAAGCCATATTCACACATTTAAATCTACTATCAAATTGAGTTCAGTCATCCTTAGAATCAAAGGTCAAGTTTACCTTTGGGAGCAGTGATTTTAAAAATGTTCAAGATATCACATTTTATGCATATGTGTAGGTCTGTTTATCACAAAACATCCTACCATATAAAATTTTTGCAATAAAGTCTAAAATATAAGGAGATATCAGTATTTTTCTCAATAAACCGTAACTGTAGACGGTTTAATCTAGAAGCATTCTTATTATAACTACTGTTCACATTTTGTGTATTTAACAATACTTAACACTGAATATATGGATTCAATATTTTACAGTGGTTGTTTCTATCCCTAACTCACATTTCAGAACTATTTTAAAGCACTAATGCTGGGTTTTTGTTTCATCTGCAAATGGTAAATTATGCCTTTAAATCAATCAACTGTCAATAATGTTTTGGCTCAAAACAATGAATTAAGTACTTATCTCCACAACAAACTTGTGCTTTCTGCCTGTTTTAATTGCCCACATGGATAAAGCTTCATAGATTTGAAAGGAAGGCGGCCTTTTTCCAAATTGCTGCAATACTCTCTTGCCATTTCGTCCCACATCTGTCATTATATTTTTCCTCTCATCAACCAATAGGCCCTTGCTATAGGGTAGAACAAGACACAAGTTCTCTCCTGCTCATCACCGTCCATTGTGAAGAGCCATGTAACCATGGTGACATGCAATGAGGTCTTGTGACCCGAGGGATTCTTTACTTGTCTGTCACATATTGCATTTTGAAAAGGGCAGTGTATGCAGGGAACCGTTTGCAAGCTTCGCAAGCCTGGACTTTTCTCAAACTGTATAGTTCTGGGCTAACACTCTATGTGCATATAGAGTCAGACTTCAAAATTAATGGCAAAATAGTAACAATGCTAAGTTTTGGCAGGCTTCTCACATTTCAAAGTGGATGACTGCTACATAGGGTTGTTTACAAATCATTAATTTGTTGCCTTCAGGGCACTGTAATTCCAAAAGATGGTTAATAGATACAATTGTATGTCAAACCTAGCTCCTGCTAACAATTACTTAGAACTGAAGCATTTTTAAAAGGAGTGTTAAGCATTAGGAAAGAAATTGTCCATGAAAGTAATATACAGTATCATCATAAAGATACAGACATGATTTTTTTTTTTTATCTTTTACTTTCAAATTCTACTCTTTAATGTATAAAGCGGATATTGCCTCCTTGGCAAAGAAATTTGGTGAATGAATAATTAAAATTAATAGTTCTGGAAAAATGTATGGAACTGATATACACTTGTCTATGAAAGGGGACCCAAGTGAGGCAAAAAAAAAAAAATAAAAGTAAATAAATAAATATATATATATATATATTGTATATATATATATATATATATATATATATATTTATATATACATTGATAATATCAATGAGCATGATATTTTAAAAAAAAATCAGAAATTCATGGTTTTCAATAGTATCTAACCAGATGGTTTAAACAGCCCAAAGATGACATATTCCTTTAAAACTGGATAACTTTGTTAAGGTCATCAGACCTAATATGTCTGCCTAAATTTCTGCATAGGAAGTACACGAAGGGACCGTGCTGATAGCATCTCAGAATTGGCAGTAAACGTTGCCTGCGATCTGAGCAAATTAGGTTTGAGAAGTTCATTACGAGAGATTGACTCTGCTCTGAATCTGAAACCCTGTAGGCAAACGTTATATGAAATCAATGTCAAATAAAGCAATGGTCACTGCTTGCTTGTGCTAGCTAGGATTTATACTGAGCATTATATGATACTGAATGATTTATTTGTTAAATCATAACTTTTCCTGTCTGCACCAAGTCTTGTTCTTCCTAATGTTAGACAAAGGATAGTGTTAGTGACACAATAGGAAAACTTATCTTTGTTTTTTAATATTTCTCGGATACTCAAAAGGATTAACATCGCATGGCGATATTTCATGAAAGTATGTATAGTTGCACTTGGTCTAAAATCACAACAGACAATTGTGAGGGAACTCCAACTTGTTACATTCACACCAGCAAGCTCCTAAATGTCACATCACAGATAACTGTAAACCTGATGCCTGCCTGTTTCCATGGTGACGAGCTAATGCGTGATGCAGGAGGTTACTATTCTGGTTTTACTTTAACAGGAGAACTGAGAGAAGTATAAATCCTTACAGCTTAACTTGATTATGGAGGTGACATTTTACCTGGTACTTTATTAAACAGTATTGAGATATATACTATTCACAAGCTTAGAAATACTACTGAGAGAACATTACACAAGAACTAGAGATTGTAATTTGTCATCAATGACAAATTAAGGTGATCCGATTTTTTTTTTATCAATGATTCGAGTCCTGATACTGCAAAGTCTCAGCTACAACATATTAAAATCTGAGAGAAATTCACCAAAGCATAAGTAAGATAGTGCTCGATAAAGAGAGTCATGTCGATTTTCTCATCTAAAAAATTCCCTCCCATAGAGATAACACGTCATAGCGAAGATAGAAAAAGAAGTACATATGACCTTTGACCCCACTTTGCACAGACAAGATGGCATCTGAGCAAAAAGTGGTTATTTTATGAAATGATCCCTGTAACATGGTCTTTACGTGTGCCAAATATGGGAAAGATAGGACATGTATTCACCAAGATACAGGATGAAACATCTATGACCTTTGACCCTAATTTACATGTCCAAGATGGCGTCTGATCAAGTAGTTGTTATTTTATGAAATAATGTTTGTGACATGAACTAAACATGTGCAAAATGTGGTGGTGATAGGGTATGTTTTTCTTGAGTTATTGCACATAAAGTTGCAAAAAGAAAGAAATATTTCAATACATCGAAGATAAGCTTTAATTTCAAGTAAGTTTTTTGACGTGATCCCGACATCGTATGAAAAAACGAAGGGCACACTTACGATAGCCCTACCTCTCAGCTACAACATATTAAAATCTCAGAGAAATTTACTGAAGCATAAGTGAGCTAGTGCTCGATAAAGATAGTCATGTCAATTTTCATTTCCATAAAAATTGCACTCCCATAGAGATTACACGTAAACTGGTCAAATTTGACAAGGTTACTTTCAATCCATTTTTTCGAGGTGATGTAGTCATCTAATCAAAATTGCGTAATGACATTTATGAAAGAGCATTTCATAAGCTACAACATATTGAAATTTGGGTGAAAATTGGCAAAGGAAAAGTGAGATACGCTCGAGTAAACTTGAAATTTGATGACGTCATTTTGAAAATTTACTTTTTTTACTTTATTAAGAAATTTGATATCTTTTAATCATTTTGTCAGCATAGCCAACCCATGAAATGACATGTACAACTCATCAGCTTTCAGAATGTGTCAAGAAAATGGGGGGTCACCGTCCATCCTGACGAGTAAAATCGGATTTAAAATTGGCGGTTTTTTGGCATAGTTGCACTGTATATCCCCATTGACGCACGCGCGGAATTTTGAATTTGACGGGCCCGTATGACGTCATATTGAGTCGGATCGACTTGAAACTTGGTAGAAATAATCCTTGACATTTTGGACATCCGATCCGTGTGAAAAAATGGAAAATTTCTATTTCATATTAGCTCTGCGTGCGAATATGTGCGCGCGCGTACGCGTCCGTCCGATTTTTTCAATTTTTCAAAAAATGCTCAAAATGGTCTGAAACGTGTGCAGAAAAAAATTGAGCTCGATTTGAGCATACAAATTTTTCAACGCGCGCGTACGCGCGCGTTTTGAAATAAAAATGAATTTTGAGAATATGAGTAGAATCCGCTTGACTTGAAATATATGTGACGTAAATTTCATTGAAATATTCCACTCCATTAATGAGATATGCATGAAAATGTGTTTTCATATAATGACGTCATAGTGACGTCACGGTCGACTGATCACTATGATTTTACTTGCGCTGTCGTCTTTGCGACATGACACATATATGGTATAAGTTTGACATTGAGAAGCAATGCACTTTCTGAGCTAACCTCTGCACAACTTTTGAGGAGAAATAAAGAAAGAAACAAAGAAAGAAGAATAAAGAATCAGTACAGATACAGAAGGTGATCCGAGAGGATACTCGGATCACCTAATAAGAATTAAATTGCCTTTGTTCTACATAGGCATCTTGTTACACCATAGCACTGGTAAAGAACAGCTACTCAGGTGATCATAATTGAAAATAGGACTTACCGTTATCTCTTCGACGTTTTCATCCCCTGATGATGCGGACTGTTCGCTGGAGTCATCTTCCTCCACCCCCCTCATCGTCACACCTCCAATCGTGATTGCCATATCATATCCTTGCTCCTCCACATCTTCTAGCTCCTCAAGAGTTCCACAAGCACTATCTGGCTCCTGACGAACATCTTCATCGTCCTCATCGGTCTTGCCAAAGCTGTACCCACCAACTGCATCATCCGAGTCGGAGTTGGTGATGTCAGAGTCATCTGCCTCAAAGTGCGGAGGCTCATCCTCATGAGACCGATCCTCCTCCTCCTCCTCTGCCGCCTCCTCCTCACTGTCTATCGTCGTTTCCGGGAGAGACATGGCCATGGCCATGATATCTGTGCTCGCACCACCAATCCTGCTTCTGGGAGATGTCGCATCCGTCGTAATCGCTTCCGCTGTCAGGTTCACACGGTTCTTTGCAACGTCATCCTCCATGGAAGGGGTCGGAGAGAGGAAGGCACACGACCCTTCTGAAGGGAGATCAGAGACAATGTCCGGCTTTTCATCCTTAGAAACTGTGCTAGAATCTGAGGCAGGTGCAGACGGTTCGACTTTGGAGGTCACCTCTGCACGAACAGTTTCTGTCTGGGGTTGAGGTTTGACTTCTGGAGAGGATATGTCTTCTTGGTCGTCTGTGATGGGAATGCGTCGAGACGGAAATGTCTGCCCTAAAACTTCATGAATGTCATCAACTGAATACGCGTTGCTATTGGACTGAGGCGAGTGAGATTCTGTCTTCCGTTCGGGTACCTGAGAAGATTCTTGATTGTCTCTGCTGGACAGCTTGGCTGTCATTTCCTTCCTGCGATTATTCTCATGATCAACATTTACGATCTCCACATAATCAATATCTTGGCGATCAATCGCTATTATTGCTGATGCAGGCAGACTCTTTTTGACTGGAGGCTGCACATGGTGGATCTCTGTCTCAGTCAGTTCGCGAGAAAAGGGTCTCGGCTCGTTGAAACTCCATCTCCTACTACGACTGTCAGAATCTTCTGAAGACTGCCTGCGATTCTTCCTGAGAGTTACCACTGTGTTCTCCACCTCAATGGTTTCCCTCTTTTCCACTTCAGTTGGCTTTGATGTGTCCTTTTTGGTTACCAATCCATTGGCTGTGGGAACAGAGCTTGATTCTCCAAACTTTGTTTCCCTTGATACACTAGCCTCAGTCTTAGGCTTTGAGTCTAGGTTTGAAGATGAGATCTCCATGGAATCTCCTGCATTTGCGCTGGAATGTGACAGATCATCTTCCCCTACTGTCGTTTCTGTTAATGATTCGTGTCGTATCCCCACATCGACAGGTTCACCAGAATTCCCTGAATTCTCCTGGATTCGCTTCTTGACGACTGGAGGGCTAGTAGGCGGGCTGGTGTTCCTCCTGGGGCCAGTTTGCCTGCGCTGGACTGGAGGACTACTGGCTGCCTCAAACTTCTTTAGGACGTTGGTGAACCTCACGCGTGGGTCCTCATCTTTCTTGACGTCGGCAGGCAAAGCTGCTGAACTGTAATCTCCACTAAATCTCTGCTGGATGTTGTACTCTTGGCTGTGAGGGCGGGCATTCCCGGATTTGGAGTCCTTGTTCCTCAGCACGACCCCGGTCAGGGATGTCTTGGCACCACTGCCACCACCACCACCACTTGTGGTGGTAGGGCCGCTGGGTGCCATGGCAACCTTTGGTGCCGATGGGGGCTTACTGTGTGTGTTCGCCTGCTCTTCAAACAGGTGCCGCAGCTTGCGGACGTTGGAGCTGACCGAGGTCTTCTCACCACCGCCGCTTGGGTTCCGGCTGGCTGTCAAGGCAGTAGCCATGTTGATATCAGCCAGGTCCCAGCACCTGGAATTACAAAGAGAGAGAGATAATGAAAGAGATTAGACAGGAAGTGTAAGTAACTTTCAGGTGAGGTCACACCCAATAAATCTTCTGAACATACTGGAAGAATATTAGACAGCACTTTATCTTAACAAATCTATCACTACAATAATATGACACCAAACTGTAACTGGAGTCAGTGGTTGAGACCAGTTTGCAGCTAACATTTTTACATGGGGGAGTTACACTACAAATCAATAATGGTATCACAAGCATTCTATGTTAACTATCTCCATTACAAATCCTATTTCAGTAACAACATGTCTCCATAAGCAAGCTGAAATCAATGTCTGCTATATGGCAACTACAATGTGCATCCAGGAAGCTACAAACAGGGGCTGCTTCTGAAACAGGAAGAATGACAAATTGTAGAAGCCAAACTCTGTTTACATGCCAGCAAATAGAAGTATCCATGTACACTACACTGAGAAATCTAAATACGAGAATACTTTATAATAATTGTTTATTATTACAATTACTATTATTGTTATCATTATTAATATCATCATAATTATTACCTCCGCCAAGGGAGGAGGTTATGTTTTCGTTACCGTTGGTTTGTGTGTGTGTTTGTTTGTCCGTGTGCAAAATAACTCAAAAGGTAGTTAACGGATTGGGATGAAACTTGCAGGAAAGGTTGAGAACGACAAAAGTAACAAACAATTAACTTTTGGTAGTGATCCAAGAATTTTGGGGGAATTTATGAAGGACTTTTGATATTTTGGCAGGTAGGGTTAATGAACTTGGGAGTTCAGGCTGCGCGTATTTGAGGTTTGCATGCGCGCACTTAAGTGCGTGCTCTAGTTTCTGCTAGGGCGAGGTACGCCGTGCAGCCGAGGTTTTATGACGTAACAAAGGCTTCTATAATGGGAAATCGGGCGGCTTTCAGCACATGGGTGGAAATCACTGATATCTATATGGAAGAACAAGATCAGTGGTGGAAATGAACTGCATGCTTGGCAGAGGTCTGCGCTCTCAGAGTGCTTCTCTAGTTATCATTATTATTATTATTATTATTATTATTATTATTATTATTATTATTACTACTACTACTACTACTACTATTGCCATCATTATTATCATCAGCATTATAAACATTTGTGATTGTGTGTGTGGGTGCGGCTTGTTTCCTCTTTGAAAAAATGTATGTTAAACTTTCGTTACAAATGCATTATCATTTCATATTAGCATATTTCAAACATAAGAGCATCTTTCTCTATAGGAAAGTAAACAAATAGACAAGCTGGGGTCCAGAGTGACAAATCAAATTAGTTTGATGGATGCCACGACTGATACTGACACCATCCAAATGTAATGTGAAACTAAGTGATGTGAAACTGTTCCTCTTCTAAAGGCTACAGCTGTTGCCAGAAGCTCTTGCAACTGTTGCGGTTGATACTGCATTTTATTTTTATTCTATGATTGTAAGCAGCAGATAAAATACACAGATTTAATAACAGATCCTGACAACAACAAAAACGCTTCTTGCCAGAACCATGAGAAAATATTTTGTAAACATACTGTATGTATACACATCAGCTTTTCAGGTCAAAACAGTATTGAATTTGTTCAATTGTCAAATGCGAAATGTCACTGACAGAAGAACCTTTCTATTTTTCTATTTTTATCACAAGGCGATGGAAGAACATGCCAAATGCGGAAACAGAAGCATTAAATCTCACAGAGCAGGGACTGCACACAAGGACACACAACGCTATATCTTGACAAAGTGCTCTGAAATTCACAGAGTATGATGCAAAACTTAAAGGTGAGCAACAACTAGCAACTACAACATGTTGATTGTCTCTATTTCCTTGAAATCACTTCTTTAAAAAAAGCAAGTAGCCAGATACATTCTTATTTACTAAGAATGCTGGATATAGTTATGGATACCTGTGAACAGTAAGGCCAAGATATGTGCATTTGATCATCTCTACATGAAAAAACATCTTTGTCTTTCTTCATCCTTATTTGAACTGCAAAACGTAAATGCCTTGGGGATCAGCCTGCCTTTAATGTCGAACTATCTAGCCATCTGCAACGTATCCAGATAGTTGATAGATACATAGATCGATACTGTAGGTAGATAGGTAGGTTTAAGTGGGTAGGTCATGTAGGTAGGTAGAAAGGTAGGTAGATAGACAGATAAATGATGAATTATTCAAGGAGTCTGGAGCAAGCCTAGCACAGAGCATCTGTCAACTTCATTGTCAGTCAGCAAAGCCAATGGTATGGGAAACAGGATACTGTCATATGAACCTTATATCCACCCTCTGTATACAAGAGCATGAGTGCATGTGCAATCTACATCGAACTGACGTTCGTTGACAAGAACACCACAGATGGGATGGTTTGGATTAACTGGGACATTATTATCTTTGTAATGTAAACAGGGCTTGCAGAATTTAGTGCAGGTGCATGAAGATTTGATGAAATATTATGACATTGTTTTGGTTGTGTTTTTGCATTGTAGCACCAGGGAAATGCAATATCTTTTCTGCGTCTGAGACAAGGAAAAATGAAATATTTTGTTCGATAGAGTGCTTCGGCACCTGTCTTCTTTTCAATTACTGTCTATTCTGTAAGAGACAACAGAGGCTTCACAGAGATGCAACATGTCAGTGCACAACATTCTCGACAATTTCATCATGATTAGGTGAATATTTTTCCTTCCCTGCCCACCCCCCCCCCCCCAAAAAAGTTGGCATTTCTTTTTTCTTACATTGCTCTCATTTTTTATCATCAACTTTTAATATGTTTCTTTTATTTTAATATGTTTCTTGTTTTTTTTACATGATCTTGTAAATTAGGCAAAAAGTTACACATGGCTACAATTGCTTCCTTACACTATTACAGCATACTAAATGTATGGATGCATTTGCCCCCACCACTCACCTCCCCCCCCCCCCCCCCCAAGGAAAAAAAAAAGTGTCCACCCTACATTGGTAAAGTAAATTGAATATCTAGGTATTTGCAAACAAATGTATATCAGCACAAAACAAAAACAAAAACAAAAACCCAGGACACATTGTTTGTGCATCCTTTAGATGCTTTATGTTCACTGTGACTGCAATGACATCATGACACACACTTGATTTTGATTGGAGTAAAACTTCACACATGTGTGAGGCCTCAATCACAGGGTAGCTGGTTTGGCTGCTAGTCAAATACTCGGAGATCCTCACTTCCTGTTTATACTGATAAATATGTCCTTAATTATTGACTCATTTTTACATGTAACATCTTGACAAGTCACTCATTTCTATATTTCCAGGTTGGAAAAAAAAAACTACTGCATTTCCTTCGTTCAAAACAAGAACAACAATGGCTATCATTAAAAAAAAAAAAAAAAAAAGCTCTTTATGTCCATGAAATATATCCATAGAATCAAAGATTTTTTGTTTTTTATAACAATCAGAACCTGGAAAATGCTACTGCACCATTTGCATGGAGAAGAGATGAAACAAATTATGACATTGTTCACTATATTACACTTATATTCAATAGCCACATCACACTGGCAAAACTTCTCAAAATTTAAGTTTTAGAAGTTTTGCCTGTGTGAACGAAAACTTACAATAACTGCATTTGTATAGTGCTCTTACAAATTATTTAGTTGTTTCACAGTGCTTTACATCACATCATCGCCTGTTCAACTGCTGTACATACATTACACTCTATATTTACTTTAATTTCTTGTGAAACTTGCCCGATAAAATTAGAGAAATTCTTTTTCCTCACATATTACATCTTCAGTAGACAGCTACAGTGTACATGTACATCTCATCTGCCACTTCCGATACACAGACACAGACACACACACACACACACACACACACACATACACATACAAACAAACAAACAAACAAACAAATAAAAAAATAATTTCCCTTGACCTGTGTATAAGGTATGTAATTAATATGTCAACTCAAATGTTCCCTATCAGGATTCATTTCTGTGCTGTAGGCCTATTGCCACAATATGACATTCATTACTTCCTACACACTGTAGCTCCAGTCAATTTTCATCTAATATTAGCCAATCTCCTTATTTCAAACACTTATTAAACAGCTGATCCATTTCCTCTAGAATTTTGCCCTGCCATATGAAAAGGTCGATGAAAATATTAATTACATATCAACTGCTTTTTGACACAACTTCTGATTGTATTATGTCAGCTCTACAGCAATGAGAAATATGTAATGACATATTCATATAAATAAATTCATGAGCACTCTCTCCCAACCAAGCCCTTTAAAGTGTAATAGCTAACAGCAACTTGGGAAATGAGGAAAAAATGGCTGTTTCAATGCAATATTGATGGAGAACGTGCCCTGATTTATCCAATTATTCTCAGTCACTGCTAACTTGTTGAGAAGAATTGCTTCCAGCTCCATGATAAACAGTGATGCACTGGTTTGCACTTCATAGCCACCATACTCTGCATCTGCACAGACAAGTCGCAGTGAAATGGTACTCCGCTGAGGTCCCGAATGGGAGTGCATTTCCGACCAGCTATCATAACTCTGGGTGAGTCAGATGTGGTGGTTGGAGGATTCTCCTTGCTCGGGCGCTGCCATCAGATTTTTTTTCGGAGAGCAAATTAAAAGGTCAGGAGATTTTTATGGAAATTGGATTTAGCCATTAAAGATGGCATCCACAACAAAGTTTGATGGGGTCGGGTCCTAATCAGTTTCATGTTCCTGCACAAAATGAAACACATATGACATTGGGGGAAAAAAAAGGGCGCCTCAACAATTTTGTTGACTTTCTTCCTTCATTGAAGATCACCCTTGCTTCATGCTAGATCTGACCACAGAGGCTGAATCGCCATGGTTTCAAGAAAATTTTGCATCATCACTCCATTCCAGAGCACCTGTTGATGGAAAAGTTAGTGGAAAATACCTTTCTAAAGATAAATAGATCCAGGTCTGTAAGAATCACAAGTAGGTGGAATCAGATCGGGATCATATTTGTCCAAGACTCAAAATGTACAGTCATGGCGCAAAAACCAAGAACTTTACAGCAAAGTCTTTTTTTCAAGGCTGACTGTGGGGAGTGAAAATGGAAGTGTATCTTCGGGAGGACTGATCAATGTTTTCAAGAGGAATAGTCTGGGAAGAAGACCCTTTATACGATGCTTGAATGCCAGTATCGACATCAAAATGCAGATTAATTTCTTGTGTGGACTTTCTCCGGTTGCCCAGTCCAATCTATTTATCTTTTTTGAAGACAGTTGATGATGGTAAATCCAATCTCTTTGCTTATCGAACCAAGACTGAAACTGAATACAATGGCAATTCCATCCTTGATAGAATATATCACCCTTGTATGGCACCAATAAAAGTCTTGTAAATTCATCACACATCCACAGACTGTGGGGAAGATAGACGGATGAGGGGAGGGGGGAGTGTAGGAAGAAACTCCAAACATTCGGCCCCTCCCTTTGCGTGAGCCTGCCGTCGAATCCTGGGAGGGACCGACAGCAGATCACCATCCGCGGATCAAAGCCGCAACAAGAGGAAACAGGAATTTCACCAAAAATAAGAAAATAGCGGGAGGAGGGGAAAAAAAAGACTTCACTTGGATGAATCAGAGATAGTAAATACTGGTAGAGAACACGCTCTCTCCTCGATGATTAGAAACACACCGCAGATCTCGGCGGCTTCCAGGCAAACATGACGTCCACTGTGTCACCAGAAATTCTTGCATGTTCATTCCCTGATGTGTATCTAATGAAAATTTCATCACTCCTTTGACGGGGCTTTCGTCATTCTCCCTTTCCTTGCGTACCGTTCTGTAGGAAATCTAAATTACAGCCAGTCAAACATGGTTCGCACACCTCCTCCACAGAAAGAGAGCCCACTTGCCCTGAATAAAAACCATGCATGGTGTCTCTCAAAATGAATCACGTTAATTAGGAGAAATGAAAAATTGAATCAAATGAGGGGAGTCAATAAGAGACGCTTGCTGATATCATAAAGTCAGTAACAATAACTTGTTGATTTCAGAAGGTCTCACAGCAGAAGGACATGTAACTTGTATATTTGAGACTCAACTATATCCATCATAAGATTTTATATAAAGGTAATTGTGATGAGCAGACCAAGAAATTTCACTTCCCTACAAAGCAAAGACTAGCACATATCAGTAACAGAAAATACAATATATATTTCTTTTCCTGTATTTCTTTTTTTCTTATCTCACTCACAGAGAACACTTCCTTATGTCTCTATTTCCATCTCCCCCTTTCATATCTTTCTCTCTCTCTCTTTCTAAGTCAGGAGAGTTAGACATTGTCACATTTTGATCAAATGTCAACATTCTCTGCCGCAGAAAATTGTGAGGTGATGAGAGTAGGGATGAATCAAAGTCCTCTCATGGCGGCATAGGCCGTTTTCATACGGATCGAGAAACATAGTTGCAATGCTGAATTACAATTACGATTGCAATTACAATTTGAATTATTGTCTGTACACAAAACAGTGGAAGGCTTCGCAGATTCTGCTCTTTTAAATATATCAGAACAAGGAGGGGAGGTGAGGCTCCTTTCCAAGTTCCCATCAATCACTAATGCATGCTTTGATTGCAGTGCGAGCATTTGAGGAGTGCAGTTTTTCTGCAGAAGTGGTCGAAAGGTCATTGTAAGCTTCACCCAAAAAAACAAAATTCAGAGGTCAAGTCGATCGAATACACAACTATTTTGTTTCGTGATTCTGTAGAATCATGATTGGGAAGCACTTTCAGACCATAATTTGAATCACAATTGGAATTACGATTCAAATCACCCTTTGTGATTCCAGTTTGCACACACGGGGCATAAATGCATAATATTTTGAATCATGATTCTAGTCATGCGTCATTACAATCGTGTTTCAAATTACGCACTCTTGGTACATTACAATCGTGTTTCAAATTACGCACTCTTGGTACATTACAATCGTGTTTCAAATTACGCACTCTTGGTACATTACAATCGTATTTCAAATTACGCACTCTTGGTACATTACGATCGTGTTTCAAATTACGCACTCTTGGTACATTACAATCGTGTTTCAAACTACGCACTTTTGGTACGTATGAAAACGGTCTATGTCTGCTTGAAAATAGAGAGAGAGAGAGAGAAGAAAAAGCACCCTAATGATAGGGTCTCTAACACAGATGAGGATAGCGGTAGACAGAAGCGGTAGACAGAAAAATGAAAACTAACATGACATCAGACTTAGTTTACATCATCCAAACATGTGGAGATGGGAATATAGAGCTAGGAAGATGATAGACATTCCTGAAGTGATCAATGTATCATCTTTGCATTATAGAAGCTAATCAGAAAATGTGTTGCTCATCACTGTTAAAGGTCCTATTTACCTTTGGGATCAGTGATTTAAAAAATTTTCAAGATATGACATTTAATGCGGCATACATGTATGTGTAGGTCTGTTGCACCACAAACATCCTATCATATAAACTTTTCACGATAAAGCCTGAAATATATGGAGATATCTGTATTTTTCTCATTAAACCGTAACTGTAGACGGTTTAGTCTGGAAGCATTTCTATTATAACTATTGTTCACTATTTGTATATTTAACAATACTTGAAATTGATTTTACCGATTCAATTTTAACAATGGTTGTTTCTATCCCTTACTCACATCTTAGAACTATTTTGAAGCACTAATGCTGGGTTTTTGTTTTATCGGCAAATGGTAAATTATGCCTTTAAATCAGCCTGCTGCAATTCTCAGGAAAAAAAAAAACAACATCAACAATCACTCACAGAAACCGAGACAAATGGTTGACATTCATGATGTCTTTACACCAAGGAGCTTCAAACACTTGCTTTATACATTTATGCATTTCAGCTTTACATTATCAAACATTCTGCTTACACCATCAAGTCAACACTTCTGCGAGGGATTTAAAGGGATGGTTTAGAAGATTACTTCGATAAATCTCTGGAGGTTTGTTTGTTTTTTGTTTTGTTTTTTGAACAACAGGCCAGAAAATCTTGCAGCTGGCCCCACCCTGCACACTAATTTGACACCTACACCCCTCATATCCCCACACATGCAAAGAATGAGATACTAATTCTCCAGTCACAACTGTTGTGTCCCTATAGATTATCCCCAATCAAACTACAACTTTTATCTTGACAGGGACAGGCCCTTGAACTTTTCTGCAAGGTTTTCATTAACTCCCTTCCCATTTTCCAATTTTTTTTGTCTTCTTTTCCTTCCCAACACCCATATTCCCAATTTCCTCTATGTGTGTGTCTGTGTGTGTGTGTGTGTGTGTGTGTGACTCAATTATATGTCTAGATGCATTTGTATTCATGTATCTACACATATGCATTTACGATTGCTGTAACTGTTTTCTTTTTGTTTCTGCATGTGAACAAATGATACATACAAGAGAACGTGCAAATGTTGAGGGCGAAAGGAAAAAGCAGATATATGATTATTTAGATTATACCCGGCAACTGAGGGAAGCACACCAGGGAAGGCCTGACATCTTGTATCCCTTGTTTTTCGCATGTTTTGTCTGCTTATCTGTTATCACATGTATTGTCTTGAAATGCCGAATAAATGAGAACGACAATAATAGTAGTAGTAATAATAATAATGATAATAATAATGACAATAATAATAATAATAATAACTAGAGATTGTAATTTGTCATTACTGACAAATTAAGGTGATCCGATTTTTTTTTTCAATGATTCGAGTCCTGATCGCAATACGCATGACCATACAGGTTTCATCTGTGTTTAGAGACATTGGCCGTGTGATGTTTGGATTCTCATTTAGAAAAGGGAGTCATATCTGCCATCCTTGGTACTAAATTCTGTATACACTAGATAACGAAGATACAGCAACAAATACATACGAACTTTGACCAACCTTTACACTCCCAAGATGGCACCTAAGGAAAAAGTGGTTAATTTGTGAATGATTCTTGCGACATCGTCTATAAGTGTGCAAAATATGGGAAAGATAGGACAGGTATTCACCAAGAGACAAGATGAAACAGTTATGACCTTTGACCCTTATTTACATACCCGAGATGGCGTCTGATCAAGAAGTCATTATTTTATGAAATAATGTAGGTGACATGAACTAAACATGTGCAAAATATGGTGGTGATAGAGCACGTTTTTCTTGAGTTTTTGCAAAGAAAGTTGCGCAAAGAAAGAAATATTTCAATACATCGTTGATGAGCTTTAATTTCAACCAGGTATTTTGACGTGATATCGACATCGTGTGAAAAACAAAGGGCACTTATATGATAGCACAAAGTTTCAGCTACAACATATTAAAATCTAGGAGAAATTCACTGAAGCATGAGATAGTACTTGATAAAGATAGTCATGTCAATTTTCACATCTAGAAAAACTCCCTCCCATAGAGATAACACGTAATAGCGAAGATTGAGAAAGAAGTACATATGACCTTTGACCCCATTTTGCACACCCAAGATGGCATCTGAGCAATTAGTGGTTATTTTGTGAAATGATCCTTGTAACATGTTCTTTACATGTGCAAAATATGAGAAAGATAGGACATACATTTACTAAGATACAGGATGAAGCATTTATGACCTTTGACCCTAATTTACATACCCAAGATGGCGTCTGATCAAGTAGTTGTTATTTCGTGAAATAATGTTCGTGACATGAACTAAACATATGCAAAATATGGTGGTGATAGGGTATGTTTTTCTTGAGTTATTGCACAGAATGTTGGAGAAAGAAAGAAATATTTCAGTACATCGAAGATAAGCTTTAATTTCAACCAAGTCTTTTCACGTGATCCCGACAACGTATGAAAAAACAAAGGGCACACTAACGATAGCCCTACGTCTCAGCTACAACATATTAAAATCTTAGAGAAATTCACCGAAGCATAAGTGAGCTAGTGCTCGATAAAGATAGTCATGTCAATTTTCATTTCCATAAAAATTGCACTCCCATAGAGATTACACGTAAACTGGTCAATTTTGACAAGGTTACATTAAATCCATTTTTTCGAGATGATGTCGTCATCTAATCAAAATTGTGTAATCACATTTATGAAAGAGCAGTTCATAAGCTACAACATATTAAAATCTGGGTGAAAATTGGCGAAGGATAAGTGAGATACGCTCGAGTAAACTTGAAATTTGATGACGTCATTTTGAAAATTTACTTTTTTTACTTTATTAAGAAATTTTATATCTTTTAATCATTTTGTCAGCATAGCCAGCCCATGAAATGACATGTACAACTCATCAGCTTTCAGAATATGTAAAGAAAATGGGGGGTCACCGTCCATCCTGACGAGTAAAATCGGATTTAAAATTGGCGTTTTTTTTGCATAGTTGCACTGTATATCGCCATTGACGCGCGCGCGGAATTTCAACTTTGACGGGCCCGTATGACGTCATATTGAGTCGGATTGACTTGAAACTTGGTAGAAATATTCCTTGACATTTCAGGCATCTGATCCGTGTAAAAAAACGGGAAATGTCTATTGCATATGAGCTGTGCGTGCGTATATGTGCGCGCGCGTACGCGTCCGTCCGATTTTTTCAATTTTTCAAAAAATGCTCCAAATGGTCTGAAACGTGTGCAAAAAGATTTTGAGCTCGATTAGAGCATACAAATATTTCAACGCGCGCGTACGCGCACGTTTTAATAATAAATATGAATTTTGATAATATGAGTAGAATGCGCTTGACTTGAAATATATGTGACGTAAATTTCATTGAAAATTTGCATTCCATTAATGAGATATGAATGAAAATGTGTTTTCATATAATGACGTCATCGTGACGTCACTGTCGACTGATCACTATGATACATTAGATCTGTCATCTTTGTGACATGATACATACATGGTATGATTTTGAAATTGATAGGCAGAGGACTTTCTGAGCTAACCTCTGCACAACTTTTGAGGAGAAATAAAGAAACAAAGAAGAAGAAAGAATCAGTACAGATACAGAAGGTGATCCGAGAGGATACTCGGATCACCTAATAATACAGCAAACAACTACAAAAAGCACCCCGAGAGTGCAGACCTCCGCCAAGAAATTCATTTCCACCCATTAACACATGCTAAAAATCACTTTGAGCCTTTCCTAGTGTCTCAGAGTCTACCTCATCAGCCTCCAGCATGCTATAGATGTGGCACTTCGGTGCGCGTATGCACATCTCAAATACACACAGCTTGAAATCACTCATTTGTCGGGCCTCTATTTGCCAATAATAACCCTTTAAAAGTATCAATTCCTGGATCTAAACAGTGGTTTGGATCACTACCAAGATTTAATCATCTGTTCCTTGTGTCACTACCAACTTTTCCTGTAAGATTCATCCAAATCAGTCCAAAATTTTTCTAGTTATTTTACAAACAGACAGACAGACAAACCAATGCCAGCAAAACAAAAGAGAAGAAAATATGGTAGCTATGGATCAGAACTAAAGGCATACATGGATATAATTATCAACAATCATCAGCACTCAGTAATGGATTTAAACCAAAGGTAAAAGTAGATATAGATTACATACATGCAGCCACCCGTGTACAGTAATGAATTAGAGCCAAAGAGTCAGGCGTAGCACAGTTATTGGCAGACACCAGAACACATTGCTGGGACTAAAAGACCAGAGGCAAGAGTGTCTGGCAATCTGTAGCATGTTCACACTGCCAAAGATTAGAATCAAACGATTATGATGGAATTACACACATTCTACAGAGAAAGGGATTATCATGAAAGGATGGACTGTAGGGCGATCATGTCAAAACACCCATACAATGTACACCTCAAAAGATTAGACCCAGAGGCTGAGGCATAAGGCCTGCATGATAATCCTGTATATAGACACAATAGCTACGAACTTCAGCCCAGAGGAAAGAGGAACTTGTTACCTGTATTGCACAAGGTACATTGTACAACACAATGCGTAGCAATACGTACACCCACACACAACTGCTGATTTGAACCAAAGGATGCAGGGTGATTTATCACCTTTAAATACCTTCCTATTGTAAAGGGATTAAAATCAAAGGCTTACTATGTAAGCTTTCAAGAGCTCATCCTAAACACACTCATATTCATAGAGCATGTGATTACACACAGAAGCTGTCCGACACCCAAACAGTATGGGTACTAGGCATCAGAGTCAACCATTTTGAAAAGAATATTAAAAATCATGGTGTCTCTGAATTCAAAAGGGAGGTGAAAGCAGTGAAATCCAAACATGTAGGACCCCTACTGTAAAGCAAGAATTTTTGCAGCATGAAATTTTTGCGAATTGGAGCCGAAAGTCTTTGTTGCAGAATTAAATTTTTGCAAATTGCCACTGACATTCAATGCATATGTAGTGTAGACAAGACCTTCCGTGTGCATTTCAGTATTGTGAATCTTGGCTCTTGCAAAATTTGCAAAATTAAAATGCATTCAGAAATTTCTGGTCTTGCAGTACTTTTCATATATGCACAAGTACTGTAAAACGAGAAATTTTCGCGTGCATTTTAATTTCGCGAATTTCGCGAGCGCCAAAATTCGCGAAATTAAAATGCACGCGAAAGCTTTTGTCTACACTACATGCATTGAACGCCAGTAGCAATTCGCGAAAATTTCATGCCACGAAAAAGGCTTTCGTCTCCAATTCGCGAAAATTTCATGCCGCGAATATTTCATGTTTTACAGTATACAATATTGTACACTGTATTGTCCAATGTCTTCATTGCAGTATTCATATGCAATAAAGACACTATTGTACAATTGTACATTGTACAGTATGAAGGAGGTCAATCTCCTTGATACAACATACAGTTGAACCTCTCGTATCCGGACAAGTCGGGATCGCGGCTCATCCGGATGAGGGATTTGGCCGGATACGGGAGACTCAATGCTTTATACACGTACACATACATACACATGTACTGATGTAGCGAACTGTAGTACCACATGTAGTAATGTGTATACTGCAACCTTTCATTGTTACATTTGGGGATGTTTGGGGATGTTAAAATGTCTGAAGGTAAGCAATTTGGAAGGAAATTTGATGTGATGTATGTTAATCATGTTCGAAGTAATATGTAATTCATGTGTATTTGTGTAGGAGTTCTCCAGGAGTTAGAAATTCCCCTTTCCTCCCGTAATTATTGAAACAAAAATCACTGCGAGATTGCGTCCGTACAATAGAGAGATCCGGATAAAGGGAGGCCGGATAAGAGAGGTTCAACTGTACTGTGTATACGTTATGTGCATTCCTCACTTGTGCTATGAAAACATATGAAACAAATGTGATACAACATATGGTATGTAACTGTTACGAGAAGATGTGGGTTAAATAGACATTACAGAAGGTTGTACTATAATTCTCATGAATCATACATAGTGTGATACATGTACCTCTGATGACGGAAACGGCTCCTCTCAACTGCTCAACAACTGGACCAGGTGATGTGTGCAATTACCTCCCAAATAAATCACCCCTGACATTAACTAAGGAGCCCGACATTAATCATACGTAAAAAGTGATGGGGGAGGGATTTCACACTTACATAAGAACCTGTTTGTGATCACACCTCTAAAACGCTTCCCAAACATGTTGAGCTACTGAGTTTTATGACTGAAAAGAATTCTTACCTGTCACATTATACTTCAGTCGCAAATAACACTCCCACAACATCTGTATCATAAAATGTATAGCCTATCATTCAAACATGCTTGATCGATGCGGACGCATGGAAGGGTACATGTCTAAAATGCTCACAACATGACAGTGTGAAAGCTAGTTGCCAACTTCTCAATTATGCTTTAGAGGAAAACACTGGTCAGACTGCAAACATGCACCCATAATCAACCCCAAACCCATTCAAAATCACCTCCATGATGGCTTTAACAATGACTTGAGAAGCCTTATGGATGAAACATGTTTCATGCTTGCTGTCAGACTTATAAAAAAAAATAAAAACAAAAGAAACTAGATTACCATGAAACATATTTCTGGAACATGTTTCTAAACGAGTTTAATGGTAAGTGTTGAATCCTTCTTACATTCTCCACGTATAAAGACACTATGACATTTCGTGTTGCCTGCTTCTATGCCAGGCCAACATGCATTCAACACAGGTCGTGCATGGTAGTCAAGCTTTAGTGCACTTTTCTCTGGATATGAGTTGAGTGTTGCCAGGGGCAACGGCATCAAATCTGATGGCGTCTTTGAAAATTGGCTGTTGCAAGGCTGAAAGCATACTCTGACCTTTCCATTATAAGGTCACATGGCATCAATGTTGGAATACTACACTATCATATAACTGTATTGGCATGCAACATTACAGGAGTTACACATTTTGACTGCTGAGAATGCTTGTGTGCTAGCAGTATTCATTAAAAAAGAGAAAAATCAACATTGACAAGTCTAAAAACAAATTTATGTGTCATGTGATTAACCACACACAAACATGCCAGGAAGCCATTTTTTGGATAACCTTCATGGACAATGCATGTAACCATGACAACAAAAGCTTGTCAAAAACACACATACTTGGCAGAATGCTTGAAACATTCTTACAGTTGTTAGGTATGCAACACTTTAGTTAGAAAAAAAAAACTATCTACATGTATCTTGGATATGAATGACTAATTATGTTCTACATGTATAAACTACACATAGGAGTTCAGAAGAATGATGAGCAAGCTTTCATTATTATTATCCTCATCTGCTAAAGCAGAAAATAATTTTTACAGCTTGTAACTTAATCCAGTGCTTACATGAATAGGGTGCACCATGCTATGGTAAATTATTATTCCTACAAGAAACGATGTACAAACAAAAATTAACCCTAAATAGAAACCATCACTAATGGCACTATTCAATAAGGATAGCCATTCAATTCTATTCAAATGAGGATGGACCCTTCTCCCATGTGCTTCATTGTAATGAAACTCAACAAAGGACCTACAGCATGTACAACTTATAGAACAGCCAAAAGCATGATATAGACAAGACATTATTGCTCTCTTGTTTCAGTTTCTTGCCAATAAGGCTATGTTTTCTGCTTTGTTTATGCAGTCATCAAACAGACTCAACTCACTCCATCCCTCCTTCGCTCGACCATCGCAACTTTCATGAGATGACAGTCGACATCTCTCATCTATGCCGGAGTATGACGGGGAGGGCAAACATCCACATCAAGTTTTCACAAGCAAGCAACATTACACTGTGCTCAGCTGACAACCGACGGTATTCCAACAAAGTCGTAATACTCTGATGGATGCCACATCCCTCCCTACTCCGACACCAATGCCTCGGTCTGTGTCACGGCGGCATCCACGAGCATTTAATCCTCGCGACCATTGTCACATACCAATTTGGGAAGACTGTAAAACATTCCTCTGACATGGAACCTTTGTCTCGTCCTGCATATTTTTAACACTAAACACATAATCAGAACGCTGAGAGTAAATATGCATCAAGGTTGTTAACATCTATTCCAGTGTCAGATATATATCAAAAGACTGAGGCCATTCAATTACTACGAATGGTGAATGTGACCTTCAGAGCAATAAGAACTAATTTTGTTAAGGGTTAGATACTTATTTAATGGTTCTTGTTAAGCATACAAACAACTTTATGCAACCCTACAAACAAACTACCAGTACGAATGCACTCTTTGCTTCTTTTAGATTATGTCAAAATGCAGCATTTTACTGTTTGATTACCGATAAAACAAACAGTAATAACTCATCCTGAACATAATCAGCTAATTACTGAGTGCTTCTTGAAACAGGCCTATATGCATCATAAAAAATCAGTAATCTGTCATCAAACTGCTTGAGTCATTCCAAGTATGCATGTAAAACAGTGATTAAGAGAGATTTTTGTTCCTGAACAGCATGAAAAAAAAAAAAAAAACTCAAAGAAAGTATCTCTAATCTGCCACCTTCTAATTATCCGACACTCTAAACCCCTGGTATCTTTCATAGCTCTTCTTTCCACTATAGTTAACATTTCAATAGCAAAAAGTCAAATACAAAATGAAAGCAATAGCAATCACATTGACTAAGTTTCAGAAAATTAGTCTGATTCTCTATTCAAAAGCAGGCAGTTACGTATGTTCTCTTTCTCTTGATATTCCATGCCAACTGCAAATTTAGAAGGAAATGGAAGCAAAATAATTGGAGAGCATGTATGTTACAATAGATGCAAGAGTAAATGAGTCTGGCATGATTACCAACACACAGACATGACAAGAAATTGTCATTTCTTCTGCCCTATAGCAATTGATAGGTTTAAACCATGCCTGCATTCATATGGAATGAGATGACTTCTTCAATATGAATATTAAGAATGAATGGGGAATTTTTGTGTGTTATTTTCTGGGATAACCCCCCCCCCCCCCCAAAAAAAAAAAAAAAAAAGTACTAGAAACACTACAACAAACTCCACAGCTCCATAATTCATCATTCTGGAGTACGCATTGTGGCAAGTTTGTCAATGAACAAACCTGTACCTACATGTAGTGGGTTGTAATTCCTTCATGGCTGGTTACCCCTCTGCTATGTGCACAAAGTACACCCATGCACAGGAATGAGGAACTAGAATAACACAAATGATTGCTACCACTACCTGTAATCACGAGGTTGATTTAAAGGTACTGCTGAAAAGTGTTTCCAAGTTCAAAAATCTCAAGGCATTGGTCCATCAGGCTTAAAGAATCTCTGATTGTCTAAATATGAAGCTACAAACAAATCATGGTTGAATAATGCTGAACCATGATTCAAGAAAAGCTAAAGTTTGCAAGTGACCAGATTTACCATGTAACTCAACATTTCCTATATGAGAGACAGTGGTATTAGAATAAATCAATCAATTAATGGTTTATCAGCATCCATGGTGGTACAGATACATATCTGTTCAATGAGCTCTTTGAATTGATAGTAAAAACAGATTGCTTAAAACTTTGATGATAGCTGGTGTGTTGTTGCTTTGTTTTTACTTTGTTTTCATTTGAGGAAGTGAACACCAGTGCACACTGCAGAAGGCAAATTTTTGAAATTGAGCTGCATTATATCAAACCGTACCTTTAAAGACCTGTTAACTTGTGTATACTAAGGAGTGGAAAGGCTGGCTCAGCTCAGATTATATTGAGAATCCCCATATGACTTGTGCACAGTTATATCACTAATCTCTAAAGCTTGTAAGTACACACACAGCCAAAGAATCTTGCCTAATGAGTGTACACTTCAATACACCTACAATATTTGCTGATGGTTCTAGGGCAATTATCCCTTGGATGATTACCCAAGACCCTTTCCCTGACCCTAAACCTAATCCTAATCCTAATCTTGAACCTAATCCTAACCCAAACTCTAACCCTAACCCAAACTCTGACCCTAACCCTAACCCAACTCTAACCCTAACCTAACCCTAACCCTAATCTTTACTCTAACCTTAAACCAGTATTGGGGGAGGGGGTAGGTAATACATATTGTCCTTGGGGATAATTGCCCTTAATACATTTGCTGACAGATACTATTCATGGGTTTCTAATGTTCCACTGAGGGCAGTGAATGAGAACTGATTCAATAGGGACAGTCATATTTCCCCATGCTACTCATCATCAGGATGTATAGACAGGTCAGTCACCCAGCAGTACTGTTATGCTCTGTACGAAATGTGCTGCAATTCCACATGGGCCATGCAGAGAATCTCTATTCAGACATCTCTGCATGCTTTGTATAAATTACACATTCTTGCACGCATTTCTACATGCACCCAGCATGCTGGAATGTCTCACATCCAACAATCCTGTGCCTAGCAACTAAACATATTGTCACCAAGAGCAAGACACGCAACACAAGCTTGTCCATCTTCCCTGAATGTAGCGGGAGAAGTCAGCAGGCTTACCCTGTAAAGGCATTCACTTCTACATGTAGATAGCACAAATACACACAAACACAGGTCAGATAACTATTTGTAGTACACCTGATAACGTAGCAATCTACATTTTTGACTTTCTAATCTCTCCTCTTTGTAAATATTTGCAATTATAAAAAACATATCTGAGCAAGTTACAGAACCTGATCAGCCAACAAATCAGCAGATTGCTTCAAACTGTGGATTCAACATACATATGTACACATATTGAATATAGATCAAGATGGTGTGTTCTCAAACAAGCATCAAACTGTAAAATTAAACCAACAACAAATATTACCAATAGTGTAATAAACAATTTGATTACAAGATAGTCTTTGCTGGATTTGACAATTTGATAGGTCAAAAAAATATATAAGTCTCCCATACCCATTTTGCACTAATTCATGGCACAAGTTCTTTCAAGCTTGTAAAGCTCAAAAACTACCAGCATACCACTATGTATAACCTTTCATCATGGGCATTTTTATGAATGCCTTTATTTCTTGCACCAACAGAAATTGCATTTTTGATAACATTGCATATTAGAAATTCCCCAAAAGACAATTTTGGGGATTACAAACTACTTTTTACCATCAATGAGAAGTAAAACACACACTCACACACACACACACACACACACACACACACACACACATATACAGTTTGTAACAATATATTTATCATCAGTCTTTACTGACTTCATATATTTTGATTACAGAAGTGCTGACTACAGTCATCTGTGAACTTTCATTTATTGATCATTATACACTCTGCGAGAAGCACGGCAAATATCATTCAAATCCCCAAGCGATTTAGCACAGTCAGTCAATGACCACATCTCGTTTTCGAAATACGCTGATCTCATATAGTTAAATTTATATAATTAATCATTTACCTATTAGGCAGGCGTGATTCATTCAGGAACTGTCATTTAATAATTTCTGAAATGAAAATTCACTCTCTTTCAAATTGATCCCATTTAATCTACCTAAAAGCTTTTTAATATGGCCTAGGTGGGATCAACTCTGAATTTTGATTTTAGAAAAAAAAAGATGAAAATACAGTCATTACAATGCTTTGGAGTAAAGTGATACACTGTATAATACACAACATATCTACATTCTTTTCCCTCTCAAAACGTATGTGCAGGAAGTCACTGAAGAACAAAAAAAAAAATGGCATTTTCGACTAAACTCAACCTCACGAGACCAAACATAAAAAATGATAATTAAATAACAAAATTATTTGAACTGATATCAATGACACATGAAATAATCTTGTTTGAAATCAACTTGTCCTGCATGTCAAACCCTACAATATGTACGAAAGAAAGCAAGACAACAATCTTGAGCAATATTTGTATTTCTATTCAATTCACAGTTATAGTTCATATCATCCCATCCCATACATTATGAGCATCTACTGCACATGATACCAATGAAATTAGGGTTTCCCAGTGAGATATGCAATATCCTTAATCCCCAAAGTAAGAGTGGGAAGATAATACCATCTATCATCCACATTCATGAAATGACGCAAACACTGAGAGACCGAGAGAAATTGAATAGTGCACATTCAAGTTTACATCTGCCGTTTTCCATGAGGGAAACTCATCGTTACTTCTGCCTCCACTCGAGGTGATTAATACCACCTAGGCTGCCTTCGTAGCAGATGCTATGAGCAAAACAAGAAACCAAGGAACCATGAAGAGAACAGCTTCTCAAAACCCAGCGAGTGAAGAGGGAGGTGGTGGGTATAAAATGCAGACTGTCTGCTGTTAACGACATAAATGTAAACCCGAGCAGGAGTTCTTTATCAAACTTGTTTATAAATCATACATAGTGGTTATGTTTAAACTTAAGCTTTGTCCTATGCAATTACGATAAGCTATAAAGGCAAACAGCATAGTTATGCGCACGCGCACACATGAGCATAGTATAGCAAGCAGACGATAAATTCTTCATGTATTTGTAAAGCATTTTGACACAACTGTATGTTATTTATCTTGCAAAGATGTTGCCAGGGTCTACATGGGTTAGACTAGACCAGCATGAACTGCATGGTAACCTTGCACTTGGGTTGGCATCTTTGCTCTCTGGGGCTGTAAAAATGGCAAACAAGTTCAACGCCATATATATGTTGCACATTTATTATCTGACAAGAATTTCTTTCAAGTACAAAAAGGGTAGTGGAGTGGAGAGCCCTCAAACATACCAGCTCTTTTACAAATATATGATTTACGTCATATTTATGTGACATGGTCTAAATTTATTTTCATTCATATTTTCCAGTTTTTCTTCATATAAGAGTCACGAGGACCTACTGGGGTGGAATGACGAGCTAAGCTATGGTTTTCAAACCCCATGAGAACCATTCTCAACTGTTTTATTTTTCACGGTGTAAACTAGTCCATTGACTTTAACAAATGCACCATTCTCTCATACTGTACGAGCTGAAATTTTCGCGTACAGATATTTTCGCGAATTGCTGCTTTGAGGACATTTTCGCGTGTTGTTAATTTCGCGGTTGCGAGGGTAACTGAACTTAGCTAGGGAGCTTTAGATTTTAGACGCGCGGACGTTCAAAGAGAAAAAAACATGATCTGAGCGTGCGCAGTAGCTTGACGTGCGCTACTGCGCACGCTCAGATCATGTTTTTTTCTCTTTGAACGTCCGCGCGTCTAAAATCTAAAGCTCCCTGCTATTCACGCGTTGTTATTTTCGCGTGTTATTATTTTCGCGGGTCAAAGGTGATTCGCGAAATTCGCGAAAATAAAACCACCGCGAAAATTTCAGCTCGTACAGTATATCTCTTCATTACCATAAAGACCCATCCCCTCCTACCCACCTACTATACATCCCCAGCAAAAATTTCAGTATGTGGGCCAATGCGAACACACTTTACATTATTAACTGTATACAAGTCAGATCAACAAAAATACATTTTAATGTACAGTTTTAAGCAGTAATGAATTACTAATTACTGGAATGTATCCCCTAATTCTTGATGAAAGAGCAGGGTTTGAAACATAGAATGACACTGTAAAGTTAATGTATGGGGGTGGAATCGATCAAATACTGTAATGTACAACATGAGGAAATTCTGAAAGATAATTCAAATAATGAAAATGCTGAAAATAATATTTCACAAACACAGATTTGTCTATTACATATATCTAAATATGTGTGAATAGCATACAGATAAATCAAGTATGGTCTTACACTTAGCATTAATTGAGTCCTCCTATTTCATTTCATCCAGTGAAAGTGAGGAAGTGCAAGGCAAGACCCAGCAGTGGGATCTTTCAAGTATACAATGCAAATCAGGTCTGGACAGAAAGAAAACAGGTACAATAACAAACTTGCGATGACTGCAAGTATACGTAAATGTTGCACACCACACTACACGTGAGTTTTGGCCCTTATTATACTGTGCAAACGGTCAGACACGAGCCTCATATCACCATAGAAACAGGATAAGCTTGTTAACACCTCTCCTTAACGAGACAATACGTAATGGTGATGAAAGGAGAAAAAGGACGAGGGGAGGGGTGGGGACAGGGGGAAACTTCGATAACTGTGAACAGTTACATGTTTGCACTGGCTGGGGTCATTCTCTGATATGTGTGACAAGGATTATGTAATCTGGCACCAACTGATACAGGTGACTTTTGAAGAGGGCAGACTCTCTTTGTCTACAAGTTTGTAATTTTCCGAGAATGATCAGGGACAGAGCCTAGCTGGTTTTGTTGCAGGCAATGATTAATCTAGATTTCTATCATGGCAAATTGGCAACACACGACAGCTTATACAATGTACTGTGACGAAAGAATAGTCCTCACAGGCTGAATATGGATTATCATTATTTATGACTTGAATCTATTTTCAGACATAAAAACTGGCTGTTATTAATACCCATTATGCATATCACTCACAAAACATACACTTCAGAAAGATTCTGAGGCCAGGAAAGCATCAGTTTTTGACAAAAATCTGGAGCTTTGCCACTGAAATCAGGCAAACACATGCTAGACTTGTCATACGAAACTAAAAGGTCAACAAGAGGCCCCAAATCATCCTCAGATTGGCAATTCAACAAATCACGACCAATCACAACTCGACGAATGACAGATTAGAAATTTTGTCTCATGGGTTTTAAAAAAAAGCTGCACCATCTAGCCTTTATGACGGGCAAATTGAGATAGCTACAAGGGAGAGTAATTACTTTGCTTTTTCTTTGCAAAATTCTTGTCAATTCTTTTTTTTTTTTTTAGGGTATTCATGAATGATTACTGCTTTCTCACTACAGATCATATGGGTGAAAACGGATGGTATCAAAGTTTGCGAAAAGGACATTCCATGGTAAGAAGTCATTGGTTTGTGTAGGGTGGGGTTCTGTCATTTTAACTCTACCTTTTAGCTTAGTAGGTTGCATGTAATCACTGTATTACAATGAAGATGCATTTGGAAATGATACATAAAGTCATTGACAGTAATCCTTCACTACAGATTTGTAAGGGAATTCATACTGCTTGCTGTATTACAATCATGCTATACAGACAAGTAATAGGTTTGCACTCTCTGGTGTCCCTGTGTTCGAATACAATGGTTGGTTTAACTGCACAATGGTGAGGAATACAAGTTCTCCCTGTTATCTCGGCTCCACACATGAGTGTGGTACAATGCCATTCTACTGTGGATTACAAGCATCACACAGCCACATAATAGGTTGGCCAAAACTGCCAGTTGAAAGGTGAGAATCTGTCTATTCTTTAGCAAGAGATTGTCTGCAGTATTGTTCTATTAGAAGTATCTCAATTCTAATCTCATGCATTCAATATTTTACACATATCGATTCAGAGATCTCCACAACACAGAGCAAACATGACTCTGATATTCATCTAGCCTGACAAATATGCACACATTTCATCTGCTGCTTCTTAATAATACATCTGTGATATCAGAATGGCATGACAACGTTGGCTCAACCAATCAATGAAAAGCAAAAACATTCGAATCCATCCATACAAACGTGGAAAGAAAAGTAGGCCAACTCTCCTCTTTAATAGAAACATGCATGCTATTGTACAATATTTGTAAGAGTTCATCTCACTCTTTGTGCTGTTGGCACATGTATTATGTTTATAGTCATAATTGCTGCTGTTGTGTTCTAGTTCTCTATCGTAGCAGAATGCACTGACCCTCATTACCAAGGAAACAGGATGTTTTATAGTGTTAGAATAATAGTTGTATTTTTATCCCCCTTTTTTTTCTTTTTCTTTTTTTTTTTGGGGTGTATGCCACATCAATTCAGTCCTAGGCATTTGAGAGCAGATTTTGATCTGATAAGTGTATATACCTTTCCAAACAAAAATTATACTTGGAATAATGAGCTGCAGTCTGTGCATACCTGAAGTCTACACAAAGCTGGTGTTTGTAATTGCATAGGTTTCCATGGCAACAGAGACTATGACGTTGCTATCAGTCACAAGATCAAAATTTGCCTGAACCTCTGCACAGCAATGAGGTCTGCGAGTGAAGACTATGCATACATCAATGTTCACATTCTTTTCTTTTTTAACCATCTCATATCTAAACAAAAGTGGCCTTGAATGACATTCAAAGTTTGATCAATATTTGGACAGGTTTGTCACTGACCATCTGTGATTGGTTCAGTAGGTCTTCTGTTCGTCTCCTAATTGAGTTCATGATTGACGTGTGTTGGTAGAGAGACTATTAACTTCTATCACACAATAGCTATACAGAGTAAGATGTTATGAAATCATGATCCAAAAGAAATCATGCCTTGCTGTTAGAGTTCTCCAAGAAGAGCATGGCATATTATGAACTACTTATAATGCTTACAAAGGGAAAGAGGATCTGTGATAATATGAATATTTGAAGCAAAGATCAATTACGTTTATTGTCATATGAAAATACACAGTACAACTAATCAAACACTCACAGCTTCAATAATAATTTCAACCTACATATAGAACACATCTGACATTATGTAATATTGTAAAATATGTGAATCATAAGGCATTAAGTCTCCTGACTTTTAAAGTTAAATGTTCACATTCTTCTGGGCATGAACTAAAGAGATAAGGTTTATCAACAAGGTTATACATGTATTAAAGGTCCAGTTTACCTTTGGGAGCAGTGATTTAAGAAAATGTTCAAGATATCACATTTGATGCATGATGTGTAGGTCTGTTGTATCACAAAACATCCTACCATATAAAATTTTTGCAATTTAAGCCTATTAAGATATAAGGAGATATCAGTGTTTTTCTCAATAAACCGTAACTGTAGACGGTTTAGTCTGGAAACAGTTTTATTATAACTATTGTTCACATTTTGTGTATTTAACAACACTTAACATCGATTATACAGATTCAAATTTTTACAGTGGTTGTTTCTATCCCTAACTCACATTTTAGAACTATTTTAAAGCACTAATGCTGGGTTTTTGTTTCATCTGCAAATGGTAAATTATGCCTTTAAAGTTATGTGTATGCATAAGTGTGTGTGCATTTGTGTCAGCTTATGTTTTTGTTTTTGCTTTTTGTTGCTGTTTAGTTTTGTCTTTCCTGCAAAGATCTTACAGTATACTACACATTAACTCTTTTGCGTCTACAATTCACCTGTTACACAACCTGCATCGAATGACTTGGTTTGTCTATCAAGTTCCTGGTATAAAGACTACCTACCCCTCCTTCATATTGATTCTATTGTAACATTAGGCAAACACTGACATTATCAGTTTTTTATGATACACAACTCCACTGCCAGCAAACATTGCAAATTGGGTGCACTGGGGGGACTTCCCATAGTATACATTGTACATACAAGTGTAGTTTTAATGCAATCCTACAGATTTGTGCAGTGGTGCAAAGACTCACCATTCACTAGACTTTGTAATAAATAATATTAGCTCATTTAATATTTCTGGTCAACAGCCTCAGTTAGCTATGTAAATATATATTTTTAAAAAAATCATTGAAATCTTCACATGGGAGCATGGTGATGGCAAAAAGAAATACAAACAGAAACACAGGGACCAAGGATCCCAGCGTAGATTTTTTGACATTCTCAATGAGTCAATTTGATTAGATTAGTTAAAAGCAGCCAATTTCTGACAGGTACCCCTGTAAGGGAGAAATAATAAAATTTGCAGTCAATATTAATGATATCAGTTGACATGGGAGCATCGAAAAATGACAAATGATGAACATCTACCCATCAGGGCAGGGTGGGGGTGGGGGGGGGGGGACGCCTCCCTCACAGGAAATCGATTAGTCTCCACTCGGCACATTCCCATCAGAAATGCCCCCCTCGCAAAACCATATTGTTTTCCATAGGCCGACATTCTGTCATGTTCGCCCCTCGAATGATGACGGGAATCTTCTTTAGTTCGTGCTGATAGAGGAAAAGAGAAGGTGTGCTTGCGAGAGCCCACGTTTCAGTAGATCAGAAGGATGGTGGAGATATATTGATTGAAAGGGAGTGAATGGACAGAGCATTGGTATACCCCGAAAGTCAGCCCCTGCACAGCGGAGCAGTACTATAATAAGCAATAGGATATAGGGTGCCTCTTCTCCAACTTCCTCCCCATGATTGACAGACGGCTGACGGGATACATCAAGAATAATGCACCCCGGCCCCTGCACAAAAGGACAAACCATTTTATTTCACCGTCTCCGATTCAAATGACGAAGAGAATGAAGAGGGGGAAGCCCAAGAGGAAGCTGGCATGGGTGTTCCTGTTGCTATATCACAGAAAATGAGATTTTAAGGGTATTTTGACTTGAACAGCATTAAGCAATGCAGTATTTCAGTGGATATTCCATGCTTTTAATAAAAAAAAATTGAGAGATCTATACCCCAAAAGGAGGTTGAAAGAGTTAATAAAATTCTACAAATTCTAAATAACCAAAATGTGTCTGGAAATGAATGGGCATCAGGCCCTTTGTGGTTGTTGTAGACTAGCTATCATAAATTGAGATTTCAAAGTAAACCCCCAAAATAGTTTTGGTGTTGAGGCAATACTTTGGGAGGTACTGTCAACATTTATGTTTTGGTTTTTTTGTTGGTGTTTTTCTTCCTTGGCAACTAAGGACGCAAATTTGACTACCTTCCAGTTCGTGCAGTCAAATGTAGTTTAAGTACAAATGGAGTACATGTTGACACTGCCAACAATTTACAAAACCCATTAGCATCAACACAAGTATGAGTCTGCCTGCACTTTTTTTTTTCTCTGCCTGTAGACCCATACATGCATCTTACTGTAAGAATTGTTACAGTTTTCACAGTACCATACACACTTGTGTCAGAAAAGGCAAAAATGTTGGCTTTTTGCACACTCTACTCGTTTCAGCATTCTATATGCTTTTGTGAGCTGATAGACTTAAAATGGGAGTATTTTCCATTTCGTAACTATGAATGAGGACAAAGTGATGGCATATTTTTCTGGTACTCTCAGAAAGCTTAAAACACACTTATTTTTTTAATGGAAAATATACTCCCACCATGTGTTTCTATGGTATTATCCTTTCATGTAAGTTGAATGTATTATGCATTGTTCAATGTAGTTCTGCATCTAGAGAGAAAGTACTAATAAAAGTAAAATCAAAGATACAACTTTACAACAGAGCAAGAAGCAAATAAGGGATACTCTTCTTCACGTTTAACTGAAACCTTTTCATATCCAACTCAACAGATCAGTCTTCTCAACCCATTGTGGACTAATCCCTAGTAAATAGTATACTTGGCAGGTGTCTATGGGAAATGCATGTTAAAACAAAATCGGCCCATCCGCAAACCCCCAAAGAACCAGTTCAAGGTACGACATGTACGTAAATCCCCGTTACAAGACATATCGCCGCCTACAGTGCACCTGAATAATTTTTGCATATTACGTATTTTCATGTATATGAGTTGTAGCCATGAATAGACCCTCTGAAGTGGCTGGCCAAAGTCCGTAACTCCCACATGAATGAACGGGACTACTGAAGTTGACACACAGAATAAAAGGGGATGGAAAAAAGGCGGCAATTATTCGGAAGGTAAAGTCCAGCAGCTACTGAGCCATTCACCCCTGGTAAACTGATCCTGCATTCTATCCACAAACACAACGTCAACACAAGATAAACAAATCCTCGACTGAAATTCTTTGGGCAGATACTGTCAGTGCATGGGTCATTCGCAGCAGGGTAACGTTTTGGACAAAATAGCCTCAGATTAAACATTGCCCATTTCACCTCAAACATACCACTGATGGCAATTATCTTCAGTCACAAAGCAAAATCAATCACAGGCAGAAAAAGACAATAGACAAATGGTCACATTTTCAATGACATGCTTAGCTATGTGTATAATTATGTAAGAGAAAGGTACAGACTTAACCAGTTCACACAAAAGAAGAAAACATGGGAACATGGCCTTGTCAACTAATCAAATGGTTCAACACCTTCCCTTTGATTGTGGATATCATCTATGGATTCTTTTTCTTAATACAGAACATATTAGCTTTAACAGTAGCACACACACAAAAAAAAAAAAAATCACAAACTGGTTAAATAGAGAGAGGAAAAAAAATGTTCTTTCATGTACAGCTGAATTATTACAGCACAGGCTTATATATGCACTATTTTGAGGAAGTATATCGTATTTAGAGAATGTATAACTTTTAATTTATTTTAAGATCATATCAAATCTGAAGAATATACTATATCCACTGCAGAAATAAAGCTTACAAAAAAATAACTTCCATTAATCAACATTTCATTTAAATTTTACTAACATGCAAAAAGAAAAAAAAACACACAGATTTCAGCTCGTTCAAAATACAAAGACCTGTATAATTTGCTGCTGACTCACATGAAGAATACTGCTAAAAGGCAGAATTGTCCTTCTCCTAAACACACAATGATACTGTAATTTATCAAACATGACCCACTGACTGGAATACAAGTTATTAACAACAATTGCCTTCTCATATGATTAACAGAGATAAGATATAGGCCTAATCAGAGGGAGAGGAATGATATGATACTTATAGTAGGAAAGAAGAGCACATTACAACCAATTGACACCTAATATTACCTAGGTAGTGGATATTTTATGGCAAGCAGGCAATTTGCACATGAAGGTTTCATCAACGTAGGGAGCTCAGAACCTCTGCCAATTAGACCAGCACACAGCAGATTACACTACAGTGAATGCTACTAGTATCCCATTGTAAAGTTGACCCTCATCTTTTCTTTTTTTCTTTTTTTTTTTTTTTTGAGTAAATGGCACAGTGACGGTTTCATTAAAATTCACAAAAACCTCGCATGGGTTTCTCAGAAGGGTGATTTCCATCACAGTCACATATTCCAAACAGATAAAGTGCTATAATGGTGGAGTCTCCCTTTAAAATTGTAATCAGGAAGCAAATAAATATACGCTGCATTATGATACTTGATAGCATTCTCAAAGCTACAAGCCAGACAATATTGAATCAAATTACAATCCGAGTGTCATACTCCATTCTACATGGGGGGGGGGGGGGGGATCAAATGAGCATCTTACACTAATGGGTTTTCTTTTTGATGAAGATAGCAAAAATACCAATAAATGCCAGGCAGCTTCCTTTTGCAAATTGTTATACCCAACCATAAATTGAGCTTTCATTGTCAGTATACATGTATTAGAATGATGAATGTTATGATAACAAAGAAAATCATGATGTAATCATAATGACAATAATCACAGTTAATACTAACAATAATACAGAAATAAGATGATTATCAATTCTAGTTAGCATTACTATAACCGTCACTATCATCATTATTATTACTAACATTACCATTACAATAAGATGATAATGTTCAACGATATTAAAGAGGAAGAGAAAACAAACTAAGAAGATCAAGAACCACATGATTAATTTAGCCTAATTCTTCTGTAATGCATGGAGGACTTGACATCAAATTCCATATCATGATATGTTGTTACTGATGAGAACAACACCTCTGTCAATGTCTGCAGTTCAGAAATGAATCTGGAATGAAGTTTTAAAGAGGAAATACTGTAAAGATGATATCACAATTGTCATCACCATTATGAAAATAGTACTAACTAGTTCATAAATTTTGATTATTTAATTGTATGTGTGTTGTACTAGACTTCTATTAAGGTTATTAACTGAAATAATATGCTCCACAGCAAAGATTCTGTCTTTCCTTCTCAAAATGGATACACGAATGATATGAAGTACAATGCAGCACACTATCCATCAGATGGGGATTTATATGATCAGTTGGAGACAAAAATCTTATCAGTCACAGAGACATCATTCAAAGTGTATTCCCTATGCAAGTCATCCCCTAAATTTTCATATCCGTTCTGGATATCATAACTTTATTCAGGATTTGCTTCGAGCAAGGACGACAAGCAGTAAAGCGGTAGAATTTCTGGTGTTCAACAGCTGACATCATCATAAATAGAGCTATGCTGTTTATGTCAATCAGTTTTACTGACGTCAGGTGGAGTCTGTGCGGATTGGAAGGTAACTTGCTTGTGAACGTGTTAAGAGACATTTTTCACACTAATGACATCATTTTTGTATGCCTTTAGGAAACTTGAGTCACATTTCTTTCAAACACGTTTCTCAAATTATGTGCGTTTATTGTCTGGCAGTTTTTCCATACAAGCTATGTTTACTTGTGGATACGGTGTGTTTATCACAGTCTGAATGGCTTGATCTCGAATCAAAAACTAAGGAGGCGGAACTTAGCTCACCCTTGTATTCACTTCCGCCATCCATGCCATGATGTACCTGACTGTGTGTGTGTCCATATGCAGGGATCAACTGACTTTTTCTCTCTGGTAGCCCATTTGGGCAACTAAAATCTTTAATTCCGAAATTTTAGTGGTCCGAAATAAATAGAAACATTTGACAATCCCTTTTGAATCTTAAGTGCCTGATTGGGCCACCAAAAAGATACATGTAGCCTTGTTTGGAAATTTGGTGGCCCAACATAAATTTTAGTGGCCATGTGCGACTGGGTTACCGCTAATGTTGAGGCCAGACATACATTTTTCTCTAGATAATGTTGTGTAATCGCTTGACAAGTCGGGGAACTTGTAACACGTAGCTGTTGGTTAGAATGTTCTTTGCAGTTGGGGGAGATTTATTTCAGTTTCTAAAAACACATTTAAAAACAATGTTTCAGAAACGTGAATCTTACAAATGCCTCCCTCCATGAGATATTCCTCTAACCTGCTGCACACACGTTATCATCGAGTGTACTTTGGGTTCAGTGCAATTATTTCCACTGCACAGTTATTCAGGTGTATGATAGAATTAACACCCCACTTGCCAACGTGGCACCTTGTTCCTCCATTTATCCCGTAAACAAGACATTCTTAACTTTATCAAGGGACTTTTTTTTTCTGCTAGATTACACACAAAAGCAAACATCATCTTCATCACTTTACATGAGCTGTTCTGGTCATTTTACAAACTTTACACAGGTAATATAATTTTGTCACTCTCAAATGTTATTTCTCTGGTCTGGTCCTTTCTGCTTTTTTTTCTTTTTCCTTAATGCAACAAGTCAACAGAGAAGGTTTAACTCATCTTTGAATCTCTATGCACCTCAAAAAGTTGTCGCATTTTGACTCTCATTCAATTACTCTTTTTTTTTTCTTAATGAATTCAAAAATTTGAGGATTGCATCTTTCACGCTAAATCATCTTATGGTTGAAATGATAATACAAATGGTTGTAGCAGTTACAGACGACTTAAAAAGAGAGAGAGAGATCGCAATACTGTCAAAAATTATTGACCATATAATTTCTTCATTTAAATTGCATGTAGTATGTAATCATGGCAGCATTGCTCTGCTGTGAAAACACTGTACTGTACAGATATGTATATTCTCTAACAGGATTTCTGCATGGTTCAGTGCTTAGCTGCCAGCCCAGTATCAAAAAGTTCACATTCACATGCATTTCATTTTGCAGAATCTCAACATTTTACCCGAGATAGTGTGAACATGAACAGGACATAGTGACAAAAATAATAAAACATTGTGCTTTTATTTTTGTCTTCCTCATCACAGAATATGAAGGATACCAATATTTCCACATCATAAAATATTTCAAGCATACAGTATGGGTGCTGACATCTTTTCAGCTTCAAAAGAGATTATATCAACAATCATAATACTGACATACAGGTCGTATCCCTCTTTTCAGGAATATATGTTGCAAAATATCTCCAATGCCAACCATGTTGTATCCCTACCTCCAACCCCCACCACACTCACACACAGACACACACATTCATAATGCTATCCCCAAAATAGCATGACAACTTCAGCTACACAAGTTGATGTCGATTGATTTCATTTTGATTAATCTAGTTTCATAGCCACCTGGCTGACCTACATTTGTCATACTACAACTGGCATTCATTTAAAACACGGGAAATATCAGCAACACAACTTTATTTTTCTTTTCATATGTCTGCTACAGTTTCTTGAAAACTAGGTTACATACAAATGAGTGAAAGAAACTGTACATTGTAGGTTTGCTTCATTCCCCTTGACATATAGAGTAAGTCTACAACATATGTACACTGTATTCTGTGAGCATTAAAGTAAAAGGAATAAAGATTTTTTTTTCAGGACTTAGTAATAGTACATGTGTTTAAATACAATCCTCTTTTTACTAGAAAAGCATTCTGAGAATGCAGACCTCCGCCAAGCATGCAGCTCATTTCCACCACTGATCTTGTTCTTCCATAGAGATATCAGTGATTTCCACCCATACGTACTTATATAGCATTGTGTGCTGAAAGTCGCCCGATTTCCCAATATGTAGAAGCCTTTGTTAAGTCATAAACCCTCAGCTGCACGCCGCGCCTCGCCCTAGCAGAAACTACAGCATACACGAACTTTAGTGCATACATGCAAACTTCAAATACGTGCAGCCTGAACTCCCAAGTTCATTGAGAATACCTGCCAAAATATCAAAAATCCTTCATAAATTCCAAAAAATTCTCGGATCACTACCAAAAGTTAATCATTTGTTACTTGTGTCATTCTCAACCTTTCCTGCAAGTTTCATCCCAATCCGTTCACTACTTTTTGAGTTATTTTGCACACGGACAAACAAACTAACTAACGAACAAACCAACGGTAACGAAAACATAACCTCCTCCCTTGGCGGAGGTAACAAGTGCCATATAATATATTGTATGTCTCTTTTTTTTCCTTCCATATTCATATATTACATTTTTGACAAAAACTCAAACTACTTCCTCATACATCTGCTAGCACTAATGGTATTGGTATAATAATGGCCCCGACATATTAACCATGTTTAATTCTTTGACACTTGATCTTGACGATAACAACTATTTGTCATTACATTTGATTCTGTAAAACACATGATACAGGGTGTTAAGTTATTTCCCTTTGGGATTCAATGATATCGTACTCTACAAAATACAGGAAGACTGCTAGGACAGTTGATATTCAAGAACTTTCTTCGTTCAAATAGAAAAACAGACCAGGTCGGGAAATACCTCACACCTCTAGAAATCTGCTTTTCAATCAATCCTAGCAAACCCAGCGAATGCTTGACCCGTTATTTTTACACCCCTTGAAGTTCACACTTCCTTCCACATTTCAGTCAGAGACTTGTGTGGCTTTTTCTCATCTCGATAGGTGACAGAACATTGAGACGTTATCTAGAGAAATCCTTCTTCGAAGTAACTCTGCTCAGGCATGTCATATAGATGATTACTAACCACTCCTAATCACCCATTTCCAGGGCTATCCTAGCTCACTTGTGTGTGGTCCACAGTGAAGGAATGAATTCAAAGCAAATCTCTCTTTTTTTGTTCTTCCAATATCTTTTTCTTTCTTTTTTTCTTTGCTTTGTTTGTTTTTTATTTGTTTGTGTTTCCAGTTCTTATGAATATTTTCAACATCCAGGGTTTGGGAACTTTCCCTAGCTTTAGTATGAAGTTTTGCTAGAAGTTTTCAGTAAGTTTGTCATCACATTGGCAAAATTTCGGGAACTTCAAGAAGTTTTGCCAGAATACCAGCTATTGTGGCACGTGGCGAGTAGCAAGATTCAGCCACTCATACATGTATTTAACTAACTTCCCACTTGCTGACACAACTAATACTTTCTGTCAGACAAGTAAAATGAATGGACACTTGCCTGTTTTAACATGGGACCCTTGCCTAAATGCTCATTTGGGCGGGTGGGAGAAATATTTCTTGTATACTGTATAGGCTATATATTTAGCAAGTCTTAATTTTTCGCAAATCGGGACTTCCCGACAATTTTGCGAGTGGTTAAATTCACTTTGGCTTATGACTGCTCCATATAACTTTATGTACCTTGGAGCAATAAACCAAAACTTTTGCAGGACAGTTTAAATGAGATATATAGTGATTATTAAAACAAAAGATATGAGTTCTTGAGCAATGAAACATGTACGTGCAGCTGGTCAATAAGTTATTAATCTATTTGGATGATGAAGTTTCAGTTTTCATTCAACAAAGTAGTACTAAATCTCATGGAGGTGTACAATCAAACTTGCTGCTTTTATATATCGCTCCTGACATGCTGCCTCATAATTGATTTTGAAAGCTTTGAACGGACTTGAAACTTTCGGAGAATAGTGCTAGGAATATCTGTCCCACAATAATGGGCAACGAATGATCAAGTCAAGTAGATGTTTTCATACATTTTTTTCTTCACAATCATAGACAGAATGGGAAATATCATTCAAGATTGTGTTTGTTTCTAGACTGAATGTTACATTGCCCTACAAAATCTCAATGTCATTAAAAAAGAAGAAAAAATAATTGTATCAAAACTACATGTAGAGCACTTGTGATATTGCAGGCTTATTGGGCCACTATAGTATGGTTCTGAATGATGAAATGTATGAAAGAGACTGAGAACCTTGCTCACCCAAACTCAAGGAAACCTCACAATTTTAACACAGATTAATGAAATACTCTACATTTAACACACATCATACTAGTCAGAGCCCTGTACTAAACTACAGAGCTACATACAATGTAAATGTCTAGTGTTGGTTGTATTATACAGTCAAAGACCCTGTTTCAGACCTAGGTTGACTGCACTCTTGCATTCAAAACATGATAACAATGGGGGTTATGTATTCATAACAACATGGGGACCAATGTGTACTCACAAGTAAAACATACAATTTCAGTGTGTCACATTGTTATGGTGTTCAATCCCACACTCCCACATCTGACAATTACTGGAATCTTTTTTTCCAGTCTCTAGCTACCACTGCAGTTTGCTAAATATTGCATGGTTTCCATATTTCATGGGAATCATCACAACATGCTTCGACTTCATCAACAACACAGCTACAGTGTAACTGATATCAGAATTCACTTCCTAAATTTCTTTGACACTGCCAAAAAAAATAAAATAAAAAAAAAATACTCATCTCATTTTCTGACATTTATATCATTACCAGAACTTAGAAGGTGAAAGCAAACCAGTAGTTTTAACAAAATAAAAATGAAAGAAACCTTTCTATGGGTCAAACACCAGACTTTTAGTCATACGTCCCAAGGGAAGTCTGACTAGGCCAAATATTCTTTGCATGCATGATTTTCCACACACACAATAAATCAAAATTCCTTCTATAGACACACCATGCTGAACCACAGGAGTTATTTTTTAGTTGTTGTTGTTTTGTCTTGCTCTGACTGACATGGTGGTATGAAACAAAAACCAAACAGGATTTCAACTGCAGACTTTCTTTTCCTGACAACAGCCAAAAAAGTAGTACAGAGTGTGCCAAATTTTTCAGTTTGTTTAAAAACATAACACATGGTCTAGCGATACACACGAAGGCATTCAGACATTCAAGGAAGGCTGAATCAATGCTATAAATATTTTGGTACGAATGATTTCTCTTTTACCAGAAAAACAGGAGAAACGAAAGTTTATACAGGCTTTGCAAGAAAGTGACCATGTTCAAAACTTATTGAACAACAGCAACTTCCCATTTCTAATTTGGTTTGTCTACTGTTTCTTATTATTACTATGATTATTATTATTATTATTATTACAACATTGTATTATTATTATTATTATTATTATTATTATTATTATTATTATTATTATTATTATTATTACTATTACTATTACTATTATTATTATCATTATTAATTACAACAGCAACACGGTCTTCATTTAAAGGGATGGTATAGTATTGGTGGAGATAGGGATTGGGCTTATAAATAACTTTTTGCGAGATACCAAGAAACCACTTATGAAATAATACAGAGCATACCATTCTAAGAGGAATTCAAAGTTTATTAGATGAAAATCGGTTTTGGAATGGCTGAAACATCCAAAAAACAAAGTAAAACAAAGCAATCCTGATAAAAGGTTTTAGAGGATTGCTCTGTTTTGGATATCTCGGCCATTTCAAAACCAATTTTCATCAAATAAACATTGTGAATCCCTCTTGGAATTACACACTCTTTGAAATTTCATAAGAGGTTTCTCAATATCTCACCCAAAAATGTAAGAAATCTGGTGATAGGTCTCAACCAAAACTACATGATCCCTTTAAAGGAATAGGATTTATAGGAGCATAAACTCCAAATTTTTGGAAGTGAGAGCCTTTAAAATCAAACTTTAGATTGTTTAATGGAAAGAAAATGGAATTTAACTTGAAATCTGACCTACTCTCAATCCCTAACAAGTGGGGGAGGGGAAGGAATTCCATTCAGGAGACCTGCCACTGCTTTTAACAGAATCCTGCAACTTGTACACACACCGATTCACATTTTGGCTGTCTAGTGCATTACTGTAAGTGGCTTAAACTTTCCTAAACGGATTACAGCCTATCTCAGAGTGCGGCCAGATGCTGGGTGCATTTTCATTAGCGGGGAAATTCGGCTTGCCTCGACGTCCTGCATTGCGTCGCTCGGTTGCTCGCTGGGAGTTGAGCATATTGGAGTAGGGGCAACATCCGTGCATAGTTCCGACAGATTTAGACTGGGCCCTCTCTATAACGTGGTGTACTACACGGAGATATGACATACTGGTCATAATATGAGAACATACAACTGTATTATCTGCAATGAACTATGTGAAGGAAGCCCACTTCCTACAGGATTTTCAAATACCTTTTTTTTTTGTGATCCAAGGTTTCTCTCAGCACATGGATTGAGATTTTAGCAATGAAAGTATGTGTATACTGTGTAAGGTGTTATTTTTGAGAGGGTTTAATTTTTCGCGAATTTCCCATATTACTGTTGGACCGCAAATTCAACATGTGGCAATGTCGGCACACGCTGGGTTACAGTGCACTCAAGATAGCCTCAGCACCAATTTGCAAAAACAACGTCTCGCAAAAAATATTTGTGACCTCCTTATTTGCAAAAATATCTTTACATGAAAATAACAGCTATGCAATATCTGATATGTGATTTATTGTGCTCAGTATTGTATTATTTTGAAAGAATTATTATTCCTAGTATATATGTGAAATTGCAACACAAAAAAATTGCTGCTAGAGATAATAAGTACACTATTTCTCAATGATTTCAAATTTTCATATTTCCATACCTTTCTAATTTTAGAATTGATTTGGATCTAACATCTACCAACCTGTTGGTTTCAAGGTCTGCATATAAATGGCCATCAAAACACCTGCTGTGGAACAATATCTGACAGCATCCTCATTTTTGGTTAGAGATATCATACTATCGAGAGCTCCAAAACATTGAATTAATTTCAGGTACGACTAAAACAACTAAACTAACAACTAAATACAAAGTTGTATGTCTCCGTAAAGTTGTAACACTTGATTTAACCAGATGTATGAAAGGTAGTTTGAAATAATCTGAGCAAGAACCAAATATAGCACCATGAAAAAAAAAGGGTGAAGAAGCCAAGGTGAAAGAGTCTCAATTTTAAAACCTTGCATTCACATCTTATTTCACGTTTTAATAATCCAACTTGAGATCAATAAAGCTGGCACATTCCTCTGTGGAATGTCCTGTCAATATCCTACATGTACATATGCCAGGTGCTGTAGAATGCATCATATATTTCCCCATGATATGTTAGCTTTTGTCATACTGTGATGATCAATCTGAAGATTGATCATTGAGAAATAAACAGGAAGCTTTCTATTCTTGTCCGGTTTCCAAGGTAGCAACAGCACACAGTTGTTTAAAACAGCTGTACAAACCATTAAAAGAAAAAATGTATTGTATCAAAGCATTTACTGACGCCGTTATTTTCGCGAATGACGAGGTCATAGAAATTTTCGCGAGATGTTTTCGCGAATTGACGCCGACGCTTACGTTAATGCTCTATTAACAAAGCGCATGTAGACAATTTCATGTGTTGTTAAATTCGCGATCCAACTGCAATTTGCGAAATTCGCGAAAATTAAACCCTCGCGAAAATAACAGTTTATACAGTAGTATGAATGACTGTGTGAATGATTGTGTTAAATGAAAATGTACCCCAAGAGAAAATTTACATAATATTTGTGAAAATTGCAAAATACAAGTATTCTTAAAACAAAACAAATCAAAAAATTGTGACATGTATGTTAATTGTTATTGCATCTTTTGTTTTCCAAACTTAAATCAAAGAAAGGATAATGCATAATCCTCTTTCTCTCCAGATTACAAAATGCATTTAACTGCAGAGTACTTACTGTAAACTAATGTAGAAAACTGACTGCTGAGTTGATGTGTGCATGTTTGCATTTGCCAAAATTAGATTTTTTTTAGGTTAGTTTTTTATTTTATTTGACTGACAGACTTGCAGCAATAGTGTTATGCTACAAAAACTGTGTACATTAACAAACAGGCATGCAAGCATGTAATCATGTATGGAGCATGACATGCTGCATTATCACAAAAACCCAAAGGACATTTTTGGGGTCAACATCACTATAATGAGAGCCACACCCAAAAGTTTACCTGTCCTCCATAAGGCACTTGAATAATCTCTTCAGGACACTGTGCCTATGTAAGATTGACATCATTCTATAAATACATTTTGTTGAGAAATCCAGAAGGTCAACAGATCATTGTACTTTTTGTACATACTGTACAACTGTATAAATCCAAGAACAAAATGAGCTTTTGACAAAGTAACTTGCATTTCCATCCTTTTTTTTTATTATTATATCTTTTTTATCAAATATTCAATATATTCTTTTACATGATATCACAATACTCTTCTACTTTTCGTAAAGTATAGAGGTACAGTATTTCAGCTAGATGATGGTCTGAAATTTTAAGCAAAAAGTGGAAATAATCTTGAGCACAAAAAGACAAAAGTGTCACATTTAATTGACTCTTCCCAAGAAATGTAAAGATGCATGTGAATTCATATTACAAAATTATTTTTCAACAGAAATTGTCTAAACTGAACAAATAAAAAAATAACAGTAATGATAATATTAACATGATCAAAATATGCTGAAAGTCTTTGATGGATGTAAAGCAAGCACATTCTTTTATTTTTTATCCTAGTCATTAGTACCAAGTTATAAAACCATATATAGAAATATTAAAAGTCATACAACTTTATTTGTACAAGATACAGTAGATACAGTTCTGTACTTCCTCAGAAAACTATCTACATGCCTGTGTACTTCAACAGTCTCTACAACGTAAGGTTTGGCTTCATAGATACAAAAAAAAAAATGAAACAAAATAGAAATTTTAAAAAGCAACATTGTAAGAGATAATGAACTCATGAATGTTACATTGTATGACAAAATTTCCATTTTAAAATGTGAATGCAGTCTACGTGTCAATGTTGATTTTCCACAATCTTTAGTGTCTTAAATTGCTGTCCTAAGTGTTCGAAGAGAGTATTACTGCGACATTGGCTTGTCAGAACAAAATGCTTCATGTTCGTTACTCTAATCCTAGTTGCGCAGGGTTGGTAATCATATCAAATCTGTTGTGACAAAACTTTATCATCAATTTACAAACATGGCCTACATGCAGCCACACTGGAAGGTAATTAATTGTTGGAGCAATTTCCTGATTATCTCACAACATGGGTTGGGCCCCTGTCAGTCAAGCAGTGGCTGCTAGTATGTGTTTTTCCTCCCAGTGACATCATTCTTACAGATGCGATGACTCCACAGCTGGTAGAAAGAATCATGCTGATGATGACACTTTGCTTGCACTCGAAGGGGAAGCAGCAAATACTATTTCACACTCTGCAGACAGTATTGATCCACAGTGTGACACATTGTGTGAAAAGACCTCAGCAAATGGTCAGCCATTTAATTAGCACAATTTCCCCTATCCCCCATACTCGCCTTGACCTCAAACATCTACACTTTATATGGCAAACTATTCTAAGACAGAGCCAGCAACTGCACTAGATTGAAAGACAAAATGAACATACTGGTAGTCAAATCATACAACAAACTGATCCATACAATGAGTAGCAACTTTTTGTCATTTCAACATATTCCATATTATCACATGTTTGGTTTCTCTTTAACGAGACTAAGTGATTGCTGTATCACAATTTACAAAAGGCTGGGGCACAGACTATAACAGCATAACACTCTCAGATGAAAGTATCACCTTCATGTGTGATGTTGGTCTACCCTTCAAGGTGAACTGCGCCAGCTGTCTTGTGATAATCAATAATACCATGTATAGACATGGTATATCAAATATGGATAATATACAATGCTTTTCATGCAAATAAATATGAAAAATGGCCTAGATTGCGTGATTAATATTTGAAATCATCAATGATGTCAAGAAATGAAAATTGTATCAAAATAACTGTGTGTTGTGAAATAGCTTTCAATTAAATGCACGGGTGAAGAGAAGGCAAACTACATTGTACCTTTACTGCAATATAATGCACATTTGTATATCACATTTTCTACAACAGAAATTGAAGGCATTCTTTATGGTGTAGGTAATTGAAGTCACATGTACATTGTAGGCCCTATATTTGACATATTCTCATATTCAAACTCTATCAGGTATTATTTGCATAGTGTCTGAGAGTTACAAAAGCGTGTATGAGAGGGCCAACTACCTTTACTGTATGGAGCTTCAAAGTTGGGTTGTTTTAACTTTTAAATCAGGTACTATGGAAGGTAATTCAGGTAATCATGTCTAAGAAATCGAGTTTATAAAGAGCTCCTACATGTATATCTTTTTAAGAATAGCATATTCTGACCAATTTCTGGATGTGCATTAATAGGTGTTTTTGACTGTGGCAGTACATGGTTACTGTCCATCTATGTAGTGTAGTAATTGTTTCCACACAATGGGATGAAAAGGCCACATTTATGCCAGCAATCAATGAGTTCATAGTAACAATTAACAATATCTGTACGTAAATCTGCATCAATTAAATTTTTCATCTATGATATATACTAATTGTATTCACACATTAGTCTGCCTTGTAAGCATTGTAAAAACACTCAGATATCAGTTTACTAATACAGTCATATCTCAATTTATGCGTTGACAAAATAAAGGGCTTTTTACACTTGTAAAATTTTGCTTAGCCCCGGACCAACGGTGGGGCTAAGGGGCGGGGGGGGGGGGGGGGGGGGGGGCCTTAGCCCCACCGTTGGTACGGGACTATCCTTAGCCCACTTTCTGTTTACACTCGTTTTTGCCAAAGTGGGCTAGCCCCACCGATAGTACGGTACTATCTGGCCCTGCAAAATAGCAGGGGTTAGCACCGCAATTGCGGTGCCAAGCAAGTGAGTGTAAACAGAACGAAAAAGTAATCCTGGGCTAAGCGACGGAGACGAAGTCCGACCCTCAATGACCAATCAGAAACGAGGTAATCAAGTGCTGCCGGTGCGTGCGTGTACGTGTACAGTACACAGCGTAATTATGAATATTCATGTGGTTTGGAAAGTCCGGGACTAAGAAATACGAGTGTAAAAAGGTCAGTTTTCTCCTTAGCCCCGGACAAGAGATAGTACGGGACTAATTGGCGAGTGTAAAAAGCTGAAAAAATTGGTACGGGACTAACGATAGTCCTGGGTCAGAGAAAGTCCGGGGTTAAGAAACACAAGTGTAAGCCCTTTAAAGAGGTATTTCTTGACCACCAGATGCTTGCCTGAGGCTTAACTGGCATGGCAACAACTCATGCATGCCAACTGAATCAAAGCAGAGAAAAAAATGTCATATGAACTTGTGGCTTGAACTGCTTGACGCTCAATATTCAGAGATCAAAAATATACATTTCATGTTATTGTTAGCCTACCCCACTCATGAACATACCATCATAGTAGCTCCATGAACATACTACCAAAATTGGCAAAACAACATGGAATGCACAATCTGGCAAAAGGCAAAAGGCATTGTGGGGAAGAATCAGGTTATTTCAGTTGAGAGGTCAAAGTTCACATCTCACTGAGATTCAAGACTTTCTGAATAACAGCTGGTAGGTACATCACACTAGGAAGCCAAAAACTGATACGTATGCATGCCACACAATGTACTTAATATTATTTATCAAATAAGTACAATGTATCTGCTGAACAGTGGCAAAACTCATCACACAATGCTACACGTAAGTCCCAATTTCTAAAAAGAATGCTGGGTACAAAAAGTGAACACATGTTTTATATTCAGTCATGATAATTATACTGAAAACATTGTCTGACATGCTACTGGAGAATATCACCTTTGGCATATGTATATTTACATGTACGGTACCGTATCTTGTGCGATGTCAACAGCAACTACAAATGTACCTAGTTTTAAAAAGGCAAGTCAATGACAAAATGCTGAACGTTTAACCCATACTCTTGAAACATTGTACCAACATGTACTACTGCACATTCTGCGATACAAACACGCCATCTGTTTCTCGCCTGAAACAGTGATGAAGGAGGACACCACCAAGTACAGCTACAGGTAAAAGGCAAAGGACTTTTGATCACTGGAAGGATGGTAACCCCGATAACCTGAGATACTGCCGAGTCAAGTGATGACGTCCCACTGTCTGTTCGGGTCTATTGTCTTTCATCTCGGGGGAAGGCTCAAAAAGTCAACACAACATGGCAGAGCAAAACAACAGATACATGTAGGCCTACAATTGTACTTCTTCCCCAAATGCCAGCTTGGGCAAGGGGCGACTTTCTGAACTGGCAGAAACCCATTCATTTCACTTATCCAGAAGTGAGTTTCAGTTACGCCAAACAAACAGGTAGGTAAATTTATAATACTCTGCATGGACATGCAGAACACACACCCTAGCTTCAAAATGTGATCAAACATCAAGGTCAAACATCAAATGATTTCAAAAGAATTGAAAAAAAATAAAGAGCAAAAGAAAAGAAAGATTGAAGAAGGCTGATGAATAGCAATACTTCTTCAAGGCCATACTTGGACAAGTACACCAAGTTGTTGTGATAGCTCTTCCCTTCTTATTACCCATTTAAGATAATGATCTGAGTATATGCATTCAAAGCTGATTAAGAGAACAAAACTGATATTTGTTTCAAGCCTTTTTAACACAATGCCAATGGATGATTCTAGACTATGCCCATGTATCATATTTTATGTGTGTAGATGGCTGCATGTTCATTTCTCCTTGGTTTCAATTTACTATTCATTTCTTCATTGTAACGGTTCTGTTGCGATACAACTGACGAAATGACACTTACAAAGAATACATAAGCATAATACTAACAATAACAGAATATACATTGTAAAGACAACAATGGTACAAATTCTCATCATTCTCAATCCCCTTTAAAATGAAATGTTTTCAAACTTTGATTTCTAATGTCAAATACAAAGTAAAATTATTAAGATTCAGGTCCAAAAGAAGCTACACTGTACATTGTATCAATGTTAAGAGGTCAACAGAAGTGAAACTGTTTAGTTTTAGACCAATACTTTGGAAGAATGAAAGGAATATATGCCTGCAATTTTGATACCATATGTATATCACGTCAAACGACAAATTGTATGATTTTTTAACTCTTGTGGGCAGTAGACCATGGTGTCCGTACATCACACTCAATGCTAGTAATCACTAGGACAGGTGACAATAGTGGGAAGAGAGAGGCTGCATTCCTTCCTCCACATGACACAATTTAGCTCTGTCTCAGGAAGGAAGGGTTGACTGATTAGCGCTTATCCTTGAAGCGTGACTTTGATGGTCACTTTATCTCTTCCTTTCTCTCCTTTTTTCTCTCCGATCTCTCTACCTCTCTCTCAAAGAAATGCTCACAAGGTCACTTATATTATAACAGCCTCGATGGGACATGGATTCCAACATACTCATGTGAGAGAGCTTATAGCACTTCATGTACAGATAAATGGCAGCAAAGCAGCAGCCAAATTCCGATGTAAACACTGCAGAAATTTAGTCAACTAGAAATTTTACATGATGAAGCTTTGACTGGTTTCAATACAGTGCACAACAATAACATGTTTACTGTAGGACCTCGATTATCCAGCCACGTCAGGACCAGCGGGTGTCCAGATAATCGATTTGATAGGATAAGAGAGATCTAGTACTAATACTCAAATTGACAGCACTTTCTAGCATATCATGCTAGCATATCATGCCAGTACATGTTATTACCAATTCACTAAATGATTAATATTATGATTATCTGCATGGCATTGTTATTAATTATATGGTTCCAAAATGCAATACAAGTAAAATATCCCTTCATGTAGGCCCTATTGTTTGTTTGATTGATACAGACCGTCAGTGAGTTCAATATTGTGACTAGTTGAATACTGCTGCTGCATTGTCCTGTAACCACTGCTGCGCACTCAGTGCCAGTGACAAGTGCAGCACCAGTCTCTGACATCATCCCACAAACTGACATAAAAGTTACAGTCTGCGGCGATGATTGGAGTATGTCCCATCATGTATTTGCATGATAATGGTTGAATGTGTGTTTGTTTTAACTGCGATTTGACACAAAATACATGGAGAAATAAAATTAAATGTCAACCACAGTCAACATCTGGATAATAGAGAATCTGGATAATCAACGGCTGAATAATCGAGGTCCTACTGTATCAACAACACACTATTTGAAGGTCTTTGAAAATATTTCAAAAAGAAAAAGAGGAGTCTTCTGCTGATAGTGTATCATTGCATTATTCTTTGCACTTTGAAACCTATTTCCCTGTCCACTATCATAACTGAAGTGCTCAGAATAATTTCAGCAGTCTTATATTATTTCAGGGATATTCACATTTTCATACCAACCAACTTCTTGACTCTGTATGCTACATCAAGATGAAGAGTTGGCTATATGTACATGTGATGTGTAGACTCTACACTGCCTGCAATGTCAAGAAATTGCCGAACATTTTACCTTATAGTACCTGTGCTTAACATGGTATTACTCTTTTAGTCTGACACATTGAAATTTATAAACTATCATACAGCATGTTGTACCTTTGTCAATACTCTGTATTAATATATTTGGGATTCAAGCATTTCAGTCTAGCCAAACTACACAATTACTTGTGTTGATTTCATTAATTCAGTTCATGCTACTTTTCAACAGCCTTGCAATATTACATAATAAACTTTCTAAATAAAAATATATGAACAAAGTGACCATAAGATCAGTCTGTATCTTGTCGTCAGGGATATGTTCCACGCGCCGCATAGAATACGTCTGGCTTCACGGAATGGAGCCATAAAAGTTAAAAAAAAAATAATAACAGACTCCTCCGGACAGATGGATTCTTCTAAGGAAGAAATATATAGAAAAATCTGTCGGTTCTTCGGAGAGCCATCAAAGGTATTAAACAAACAAACAAAAATGTTACTGGTTTAAAATTCCCAGACGATAAACACCGACTGATCTTTCCCCTCAGCTAAGAAATATGTCACCAATGAATCATCAGTCAAATATATTATCAGTTAGGTAAATATCCTTTAAAAGTAGAATTCAGCATTTGAGCACTTCCTGAATAAACTGCCTTTGCTTGTTTGGCTTTAGTTATATTTTCACTTCTGATCTGTCAAGACAAGGTGGTCTACCCTATAGGTATTGTTTGTATTTAAAGCTGAAGGTGGTTTCTTAGTGTTAGTGGAAGTGTGGGCAGTGCAGCGTGAAATTCCAGAAATGATTCCTTAATTCTAATGCATCTGTCTGCAAACTCCACAGGCATATATCCAAAGTAAACTGAGTTGCCATGGCACACTGCACATTCCTGCCAGTAACCAAGAAAAAATGGAAACCACACAGCAATGCATGGGAGAATAATGTCAAACAATCGCTCACAATCTACCGCGCATTCAAAGGGTATTGCTTGCTCCGCGGTGCGGTGGGTGTGCGTACCCAACATCCCCGTTCTTTCGCCGGCTAGCAGTGCAGTGCGATGTGAATGTATTGGACTATTGTGTGAGAATTGACAAAACAATCTCGGTCCCTACCTGTACAAGTTGCTAGTTGGAACGATAGTCACTGGGGTGAGCCGGCAAACCGAGCTCTATCTCCACTTAGAAATCCTCGGAACTTGATGCTTCCAATAAAATCCCTCACAGTGTTTCATGTATCTCCGTAGATAAGTTAGAATTCCCGTACAAGAACGAAATATTGTATGCCTCTCTCTCGTTCCCCTTCCGTGTTCGTACCGATACCATAATCGTGACAGCTTAAACACACACGTGCAATATACGCATGCGTGAACTCTTGGGGTCATCCCCGGGTTAGAAGCTTCTAATATTACTGAAGGCACAATGATAAACAGATTTTTAAGAATTGTCGAAGTTATGCCAGTGTTAAACCCTTAAAATGGTATTGATGTTATTCATAAAATGCATTTACTGACTGCAGATGTGTAATGAACGATATACATGCATTTCCGTGATCATTTTCTACACGTTCCTCAAAACTCCCCCATCATGAAGAATGGACTTGTCCATTGACAAGTAAATAAACCTGCCCATCTGTGACCTGTGCGTGAAAATTCTCCGGTAGCATTCGATCTAAAATTTCGAAATGAGGATGCAGTTGGGCTGGATTTCATTCGGTAGGTATACCAAAAGTATCTTTGTATATCTAGGTGCAGTTTTAGATACCTACAAGAAATATTTTGCTACCAAATGGTGATATTTCAAGCGATAGTACGTGAGTGTGCTGACGGCACAGTCCCTTGTCAAATGCCGCAGAGTTACGCGCCTGTGTGGGCGGTGTACTGTTAGTATTACCCTGAACTAGCCCGCTGGAGTGATATGTAATCTCCGTTGAAAGCCCATGTGCGCTTTTGCCGTGTCGATAGTAACGGGAAACGTGTGTCTTGTCCCAATACGACTGCTAACATTTCCATATTCATGTGCCGGGCTAAATGCAAAATTTGGTAACGTGGATATTGGAAGCTAACGGTATTTCTTGATGATTAAAAGAGCTAGACGCATGTACAATCACATTATTACTAAGATGTGTATGCATGGTTGCTATTGATCATCATAATGTTGTTAGACTAGCTACTACAGCACTGTAAATTCACTGTCATGTCTGTAGTTCGAGCCAAGTTAAGAGGATTTAGAATGAAACAGCAAGCACAATTGCAGCGACAGGTATTCTGTGCAACTTGAGGGCAACCTCTGATAGGATTCCATCTATTTTCAGGCATACTTTCTAATTCATTCATAATTTATATCATGCAAGGCAAATTTCAAGCAGTGCAATCTGTTCAACTGCTGCTATGTTGATGCTGTAAAACATAAACTAGACTCTAGTCTATATATGTCTTCATTGCATTGTCATGTGTACTATATACTTTACGAGCTGAAATTTTCGCGTACCGATATTTTCGCGAATTGCTACTAGGAGAACATTTTCATGTGTTGTTAATTTCGCAGTTGCGAGGTCTAACTGTGCTTATCTGTTCGCATGTTGTTATTTTCGCGTGTTGTTATTTTCGCGGTTCAAAGGCGATTCGCGAAATTCGCGAAATAAAACCATCGCAAAAATTTCAGCTCGTACAGTACCTTGGCCTGGATTGTTGGGTTTTTTTTATGAAATACATGTATATGTTTGTTTTAGGTGGTTTATTATTAAGCAAAAGTGAGAAATTGACCAGAGTTTTACCTGTGTCTTCTGTTTGTCTACCCTTGCACCTAAGTTCAGTCCTAGAATCATATTAGATGTATTGCAAAGCTTTGCTGTTCTTTCAAAATCTAACAGTAGCTTTGGTATACTGGTAAAATGTTTTCTGGAGACTCAATGTAGATAGAAAATAAAGACAAACAAGGAAACATGCAAAAATTCTCTATAACAACATTCAAAATTGCTTGCATTATTATTATTGATAACTACTAGGGTCTCATATTCGTATCCATGTTTGCAGAATATGTTTAAAGTGATTGTCAATTGCAACTTCAATTCAAATTGACCTAGTGCTCAAATACATCATGAACATTTTAGGCTTTGTAACCTTTAAAGGACACTTTACTAGGTTTTATATGGGATGCACTTTGCTTTGATTTGAGTACCAATACATATCTGACAGTCCAACAGGTGACATAGTTTGTATCAGTCAACAAGCATTAATGTGTTAAACATTGTGTAAATAGTAACAGTAAGTAGTAGGTAGATTTCAAATTCATTAAAGTTCATACATGAGGTGTGACTTTACTCTAAATGATATTTACTTTTTTAGACAGCAGTTTTCAGGAGTGATTGGTCTTATTCAAAGGAAATTATGTAAAAGAGTACTGATAGACACAAAGGTAACAATTTTGTAGAATTTGTGAATTGGAAACTGATATGAATGTTATATGGTCAGCTCAATTATTGTGCAATGGACTGACTTATCAACAGTAACATGACTGTCATTGCTGCTAGATTTTGATATCAGTTCACCTTCCACTGTGATCATAGACCTATGGGTGTGTTGACATCTTACTGTATAAGCTGTTACTTTCGCGAGGGTTTAATTTTCGCGAATTTCGTGAATCACAGTTGGATCGCGAATTTAACAACACGCGAAAATGTCTCCATCCACTGTGTTAATAGAGCATTAACGTAATTAAGCGTCGTCGTCGATTCGCAAAAACATCGTGCGAAAATGTCTATGACCTCGTTATTTGCAAAAATATCTGTACGCGAAAATAACAGCGTATACAGTACTACTCCTTTTTTAAGCGAGATTTTTTTGTTATTTTTACTGTGGAGTGAAATATTTGTGGATACAAGCATTTGCGTGTACAAATATGCCTTTTTTTAAACCCATTCCTCCCGCAATTCTACAAGAGCCTTCAAGGCCCCCAAACGAGATTCTTTTTCCCCATTGACAGAGAACAGACAGGTTGGTAATCCACCTGTGTGAAAGCGGTGAAAGTGGTACATAGTATCCACCTTTCCATGGTCAACTTCATGTGCCATCAAACAATGAAAATATCGATAAGACTTGAAGTGTGAACAGAGGGTGCGCTGATGGGCTCACAAACTCTTTTGTTATACACAAAAGAGACACATGGATGGGCTCAGCGAAAGCAAATATCTACTGAGCTCAGCCTTGATGGCTATGTACTTCATACTAGTTTAATCACGAAACAAACATGCACTACATTGGTAAAGGGGCAAATTATACTGCCATACATGCAGTTTTCATACAGAAAAAAAAAAATATTGATAGAAGAAACTCTAATCTTTTTGAAGGTTCGATGTCACAAGTCTTGGTTCAAGTGTATGCGATCCACTTAATTTTAAAGTTACTTTTCTCAGAAACTAAGCATAACACAAATTGACATCAATTTCAGCCACTAATGTAGGCACTCTTGTCTACATTTTTGGAACCTGGTATACCAGGTTCCCATAAGAAATGGGTTTCATACCCAGTTATTTAATTGACCTAAAGCTTTGTGATATTTGAGGCAGATACCAAAATCATCGTAAAATTTCTACATTAGATATACTTTTAAGCATTTAGCTGGATTTTGAATGTGATTAATGAAATGAGATATTCTATTCAAGGAATAGATAAGGTTGTGATAGTTAAATACTGTATTAACCTATAGGAAGTGAAAGAATTTATTTTTACACCAGATATCTCTCATATGTGAAAATATTTATCAAGCATGATGTATGCTTTGTATGCATAAACACACATTGCACCTTTTGTTGGCTTTCAGTCATTTTCTTCTAATGAAAGAAGTTTTTTATTAATGCCACAAAAAATATTATTGAACAATTTGAGTGTTTGAATCAAGTGAAGAATATGAGTGTGATGGGTCAAAGTTGGTCTGGAAAATATAGTAGAGCAAGCTTGAGATAGAGGTAGATCATTTGTTTGAATTGATTCATTTTAGTATGGCATAAGAAGTAATAGACAGATTAACCCATTAAAGATGAACTGATTTTGCTATAACACACATTTCCCATAGACATCTGCCCAAGTATACATGGGAACTAGTTTTCAACAGGTTAAGTTCGTCTGCTCAGCTTTTGCAAAGGAGGTGTAGGTGATGTGTGCCCCAGGAGAAAAGTGACTGCACTCTGAAAATGCTTTGCTGCCCTCTAGTGGTGAGTTCCTGCAGAGGCTATGATGATTGGCAGTGAAATGTTAGTTGGGTTCCTGAGTTCTGGTGACACTTTTATATACTGCAGTGAAAATATTTCAAGTAGATTCAAGAAGGCAAATTGGCTGGTAGCAACGAAAGAAACACTTACTGTCACAGAAAGCATTAATAACCTTATTTGGATTTGAATTCTTTATGTGTCTCATATTTTGGGACTGTTGTTATTGTGGGGGTTTTTTACCTTATAATGTGGTCACATAAATCATCATATCAACTTGCTGAGAGGGTAAAATGTTGTTTTTTTACATGAAGATTTAGGATAGTTTGTGGTTCTAGCCTCATGTGCCTAACTTTAAACAATTATTCTACATTATTGCTAAGATTCAACTGATACCTACAATATTTGTACACATGTAGGTATCACGGGATAAATGGGAGTGCATTCATAGTTTGTAACTGAAAGTTATAATCAGATTTGATATCAGATGAAATAGTTAGAAAATATGTAATTTTTCCTTCTTATCTGTCTTGATGAAACTAGTGTTTAATTACTGATGTCTCAATTCTTGCTTAACTAACTTCTGACTCAAGTTTGCTGTGAGACATACCAGGTAATGGCAGATAAGAATTTTTGAAGCAGATCATGACTTTTGTACACTGAAATAGGATTCATCTTTGCTGATTAGTACATCTGTCCTTTATTCAACTTGTCAGTGAAAAGTTTTTCCATCCTTTGATTTTGTTTTTTCTACAGATGGCCTTTATATTGGACTGCTCAAGTCAATGCTACATTTCATAGAATTTGTCTTTGAATTTTGGCAAATTTGCATAATTGACATTATTACCAAATACTGATAAAAAAGCAAAAAACCCTGGTGAGGTACAATCATGTATCCTGGCACATATTAATCTCCTTCTTCTTCATACCAGTATGAGAAATGTACCTGGTTGATACTGTTTGCTGACTATAGCTAGTCAGCTGTCAAAGCAAACCACAAGGGGTCAGTATTAACATTTGCCAATTTTTCTTGTGTGGGTGGGTAGGTGGACCACTTCACCTGGCTATGCACCCTGCTCTTTACGATAAATGAATGAAGCAGGATCTTTTCCGTGCTTGAGTCATGAGTAACTCACACATGGGACTTTCATTTAATGTCTTAGACAGAATGTTTTGCCTCTTGGAGGGGATGGTATAATTACACAAAACATTGCTCAGCTAAACTCAGGGAATAGAACCCAGGTCCTGTGGGTCTGGAGGCAGATGAGCTACCAACTGAGCCAAATCACCACCCTGACACATATTCAAAGAAGGGTTGATTAAAAAAAACGGCACTTTCTTTAGCACTAGAGTATGGGAATGATAATATAAACAATGTGTAGTCATATTCACATAGCCCCTTTAGCACTGTTATTTCAGAGGGCCCTGCCAATGGAATTATCACCCCTGCATTGCCTTGCACACGTTTTTACACTCGGTCGAGAGGGATATCAAGGATAAAGACATGTTGTACAAGGACATGAGCACTTGGCAAGACTCAAACTCGTCAAAAGTTATCAATTGCACCACATTCCCCCAACTTCATGCAAGATGGTAATATTACTAATGATACTATACTAGCGGTTATAAACAGTGATATATTCTGTAAGAGGAATGAACCCATAGAACAAATGGATTCACCAGTTAAACAAAAAAAAAAAAAAAAAACAGCAATGGATCAGTGAGACTTTTAGTGAGCTTTGCCAGATTTTCAAGAATATATCAATTTATTATTTATGTTAAACTCATATAATTTTTATCATTAGTCATATATTGTCATCAAGATAGGAAAGTAGTCAGATTATAAATTTGATATTTCATCTAATGTCCCTCTCGAAACTGTGGTGTAAGTCAACTCGCATAAAATCAGTATCACTTTCATTACCGTCTTTTGTTTCTTATGTGACATTTTGACATAGGGTACTTTATTTTATTTCTAGAAGAAGAAATGTGACCCGCTACAACAAAAGGATCCTAAAGTCGCTGACGGGCGAGCCAAGCATGGCCCAGGAAAATGCAATTTTCAGGCCTTTCCGTTGATCATTTAGCTTCGAAATTTCAGCAGATGATAGAAGATACATTAGACTCCAAAATTATGTAAAAACAGAAAGCCGAGCGTTTTGACAGATTTTGGTGATCTGACTTCAAACTCGATTTTCTCGGCTCACCCGTCAGCGACTTTAGGATCCTTTTGTTGTAGTGGGTCACAAATATCTTCATGACCGGGGTCAAATAATTACATGATTGAATTAGAGCTGTATATATTCCCAAAGAGAGAACTAATCAATTCCATGAATTCTTTCAAAAACTTCAAGGCAAGGCATGTGTTTTGTATTTTTATCTTAGCATTAGCTCATGAAACTTTCTTCCTGTGGTGACTAAAAAAAAAAAAGAATTATCCATTTTTTAGGGGAGCTAGAGTGATTCCATTACACCTGCAGCCAAAGTTACTCCCCCCCCCCCAAAAAAAAAAAAAAAGAAAGAAGACAAGTGCTATCTACATAATGACAGTCAAGATAATTCCTGCAAGGTCAATTAATTTAAATATTTGCACTTAAGTGTGCTCTGCTGCAATGTAGGGTCTAGAAACAGACAAGACTGTATTTGGTAATATTCCTTTATGTTCTAGTTATTCTAATTACACATAATACATGTGTACGTGTATTATGATCACTATTTGGTAAAGTTTAAACACTGACAGATAATACCATTGGTGATGCTCTTCTAGTTTGCAGCAATTATGTACAAACTACTTATATGTTGAAAGTTAACTGATTTTTTTTTCGCTAACCTACCCTTAGGTGTATTTTCTTTGCCAGATCTTTCGTTACGAACTTTATTCATGAATATGTAGTCTTAAAGATCTATATCAATGAAAATATATCCACTAGCTTGAGAACATGAATGAATCAATTGATGCTAGGTTTTAGTGAGGGTATAATCTATATCAAACTGTTGAAAATGAATTAGAATACAGAAATGCTGAAATAAGTTGATGTGAGTTCTGAGTTTTGTTGTCGTACAAAAAAAGAAGAAGAAAAAGGATAGACAGTACACTTCATAATAGTACTTCTTACCTTTTTCTATAAATTCCTGCCTTGCGTATTCCATCTTTGTTTGCAATATTTCTGTTGTGGCTCCTGGCCGTTATGTGATCTGGAACTGCCGCACAAAACATGTTTGTCTTCCAAATTTTACACGCAGAGGTTAATGTCAAATTCGTGCTAGATGGTTCGTCTTCTGCAGTCAGAGCCTCTCAAGCTGTCGTTGTGGTGAACTCAATCCACTCACCGGTTGTTGTGTATTGACGCTGATCGTGTATTCTTCCGTGGTTCTCGTTATCTTTCAGACAAGGCAGATATATTCTTCCTTGTCTATCATCAAGTCGAGCTGACAAAATCTAGTTTTGAAGCCACAAATTCTCCTTCCTCACCTCGCTCTGGGAAATTCTTGAGCCGCTTAATAGATTTTGGCTCCTCGTCCGTCTGTCCAAATTACCTAACTGCCTCTTCTCAGGCTCTCCTCCATATACTGCGTGAGGCAACCCGTTCGGTTAATGCGATTTATCAAATTATTTTCATGCTCCACCACAAATATTTGTGCACATTTCACATATACAAGTGCACAGTGCCAAATGTAATCTAATAATGCCCAGTCCCAGAGAAAGTTAAGTATGTAGTCACAGTTGACTTGTACTACTATCTCAATGTTTTCTTCTGCAGAGAAACAGTGGTAAAAGCGAGAGTTGCTTTGAAAATCAAAGTCCATCCGAGAGGTGATCTCATCTGCCGAGGAATTTTCAAGTTCTCCAAGGTCACAGTTTCACAGTTGATCTGTCATCTTGTCTAGAAATTTGGCTCTTCCCTTTGTAGAGATAAGCATGACCATTGCCAAGTGAAAAAAGTGCACACACACAAAAAAAGAAGAAAATATGATGTGGCAGCAATACAAGTGGTCGTAAAAGTTTACTTTGTTCTTGTAACAAAGAGAGTGGTATGATAAGCTGCACTTCACGGGTTCACAAATCAGCAGTTGCAATAACTCTTTCACAGAAACATCTCGGAGCAGATCGATGTAGCCCATGCAGTCAAGGTGTAGGCTGCAGTATGAAAATAAACATCAGGTGCTAGCAACAAGTGAGGGAGAAGTAACTCAGATCACCTGCTCTTCTTAACATTCAAACAGGGGGGGGGGAAGCTCCGCACACTGACACGTCGACCCAGACAAACTTGTCAGTCACGTAAGCATTTTCCAGCTTATGCGCTCGCTTCCTCAAACAGGCAGAACGTCAGTCACCAGGTCCGGTAGGTTCTTGCGGCAATCCAGGGCATCTCAACTCAAGTTCCCCCGTAACAAGGCAAGGAAAGGAAAAAACCCTAAATTAATTTCTTGACGTTAATGCAAAGTCTCACTGCAACTGAAATGGGAAGGGTGTTGACGACTTATGTCCAACACGACCTAATTTTACCCATTAAATGCTCTCAACCCTGCTGCATGTGAAAATGTGATTCAATGTTTCCGCAAAAACCCCACCTTATGTAGGAAAGGAAAACTTGATCTGCTCCCAGACCGCGCTGACTTTTGATCCCGTTCCAATGTTTTCAAAATTGACATTCTCTGGAGAATGCGAGGAATTTCTAGTCACAAGTATGCAGCTGCATGTCAAACACACTCATGCTCAAAACTATTTGGTAGGTTCATTTATTTGATGAAACAGCATGTTTGCTTTCAAAGCAGAATTTCTAACACCTTTGTGTTCTCTGAAGGGAGCAACAATCAAGCAGAAAATCCTCACTTTTCAATGATGCAAATGTTGTTAGTAAAAATATTTAAGTAAAAAGATAAATATTAAGGAGGATCTTTTCTAAATGTATGGTTTGAAGTTTTGGGTTAAGACTATTGCAAAACGTGATGAGACAGATCAGAGGAGAGTGCTTGGGAAGAAGATGCTCCCCTGGACAGCAGCAGCTCAAATAAGTATGAACTTAAGAAGAGAAAGAACTCCCTGGCATGGATCAGGGGAAACTTGGACGCTTTTCAAATCGTGAGAGTGATGCGGAATGATGACGATAAAGATGTCATCAGTCACTGCAAATTAGGTGCAGAACCTCAAACCAGCATCTTTCGCGAGTTAGTGTCTGCCCGGCTGGTCTCCACCTCTCTCGATGAAAGTTGTCACGAGAAATTGCCCATGCGTTGTCGAGACTTTGACAAAGTGCAGCACGTGGATGCCGCTTTGATGCCAAAAAAGTTTGTTGTGATGCTTTGTAGAGGATAGTTCTCTGAAGTGGAAAGGATGGCGATGTAAGCACACATGCTAGAACGAAGAAAGAACTCACTAGCATGTGTCGTAGAGTCGGAAGATAGCGATGTGCTCTAGTGCAACATGAATGTAACCAAGCAGACAGTGTCAGGGGGGGGGGAAAAAATTCTCTCTCAGAATTGCAAATCCAGCCTCTTGCACTGTCAGAGAGATGCGTCCGTGGCCTGTGAGAATTTTCCCCCGCAGCAGCAGAAAGATGCCCCAAAGGTTAGATGGGTTCAGCGCAGAAAATATCAAAGGTGTTCACATCACCGGGAAGATTTCAGTCTTGAAACACAGTGCACCTTCCTTTTCATCTCCTCTGGCCTCATTTATCTCTTTGGTTTTTCTTGAAACTGGAGGCTGCGAAGAGATAAGTGTAACCATCCGCACCGGTGCCACGCGATACTGTTGTGGAAAAAGCTGTAGAGTGATGGCCATGTGTTGTGGTTGTTACGGTAACTCCTGCATCAACATAGGAGGACGTCCCCAAAGAGAGGACGAAGTCACAGATTGTTGACGGTGTGAAACTCCAAATCTAAGCCAAGGTGGTAAGCTTTCTTGCTAAGGTTGATGAAAAATTTCTTCCTCGGCGTCCACAGACTTGATGGACTCTAGCTAGACTTTCCGAAGCAGAGGAGAGAGTATGTCTGTACATGGATGGTTGTCTTTGCTAGAGTGACAAATATCGGTCACAAACACTGAGCACAGAACTACAGTCCGACTGAAGTCAGTTTTGACAAAGGTAACTCCTTTTCTCGTGTAAGTTCTGAGAAAATTTGGCAATCCCCAAAGACCAGGCCTCTCGTCAAACTGTATACCTCTGCCAAATAGAGGGGAGAGCAAAGAAGAGAGAGAGAGTATAAGAGATGGAGAGCGAGAGAGAGAGGGGATATGAGATGTTACCCTTGATCCAAGCACCCTCTCTGCAGGTGGTTGAGTGTCCTAGATCTACCCTTGTGAGGGGGCGGGGCAAGGGCAAGGAGCTGAAATGGCCATCAGCAGTCAGTGAGAGAGGGGGCAAGGGCAGGTCATGTGACTTCAGAGTGGCCTCCTGTATATTATAGGTATGGGACAGCGAGGGATGGGGGAGGTTGCAGGAAAAGGCAAGGTGATGGGGGAGAATTAGGAGAATTAAAGGAGAGAAAATGAAAGATAAGTGAATGTCAGAAGACTGAGGACAGAGAAGAATGATCACAGATTGGCTAGACAAGGTAAACACAAGTGAGAACAAAAAATCAATAAAAGTGTTAGTAGAAAAGGGGAGGTTAGAGAGATGGTTTTTGCTGAGGAAATAATACTGAGTTCAGAGTAGAGAGATTCAGGGAGTATGAAAAGGAGTTTTTACTGTAGAAAAAGAATGAGTAAGGGAAAAGGGGTTGAGATAGATAGATAGATAGATAGATAGATAGATAGATAGATAGATAGATAGATAGATATGAGTGTGCAACAAATAAATGAAAGGGGTATAAAGTTTTGTGACATGTAGATGGAGAGTGATGGGGAAAAATAAGAAGGATGCTGTGGATTAGAATTGATGGACCAAGAAATGGGAGAAAGTTTGGAATTATTTCTCGAAGAGAGATTTTTGGAAGATGAAAACATGAAAGCATGTGATAGATAGGATTATATGAGTGAGGAAATATGTACAGAAGATGGGAAAGAAAGAGAGAAATTCTTGCCTAACAACCAGTAGAGGAGGACATGGAGGAGGTAGTGATGATGTGACAGGGAGTGAAGTGAAAGTGTTTTGAAAGAGGAAGAGATGAGGTGGAAAAACCCAGCTCTTGTCCAGAATTGAGTCCAGCTGTCTGATCAGTGACGAGATGTAATTGGAGCCAATGAATTGTGACAGTTTGACCCACATCGTGGCGTCAATCAACACGCCATCTTGGAATATCAAGAGCAAAAATGTCTATTGTCCACTATGAAAGGGAGGAAATGTAGCAAGTGGAAATAGTTTGTGCAGAAGAGAGCAAAGGCAAACACACACACACACACACACACACATACACATGAACACATGTTCAAGCCACCACGTAAACTGTAAAGACAGGGATAAAAAATGCATACACATCGTCACACGATGATGTATGTGGATTGATGATCTGTAATAACTCATAAGGAACTCGTTCCCAGATCTAGCCGTAATGGCGTATTGCCTCATTAGGGCAGGATGATGATGCCGGCTGGGTGCACGCAGAAACGATTCATACTCGGTTTCTGTGACGTCATCTCTCAAGATATAAGAGGAGAAAATCTTCAGATGTTGTTTATGCAAAGTGCACCGAAATCGGTTCATATTTTTACAGCTTTAAGACAGACTTGAGGTGTGCCACATTTCTGTCTATCACAGAATCAGAAATAACATTTACATTTCTGTGGCAGATTTATACTGCAAAATATCCAACTTCTGTGACAAGTAAGAAAAATGCAATTGAAGTGTTTCAATGCAAAACAGATAAACATCATTTTCAAAGGTGGGTTTTTTAAAGTAAGTTCATCACCATGTAGAGAAAAATTAAACCTTTTCAGTGATACTGCTGTAATACTTAACAAATCTCTTTGAAGATATGAAAATAATCTCATATGTATTTTAATTGTTTTCTTTGTTTTCCAGCAGCTTCAATCTTCAGTATCTGAAGTTAACAGGCGACTCCCATTGTAATGAAGTCCTTGGGACTGGTAGTTTTCATTTGTTATATTGAAATTTCATTACATCTGAACAGTAAACTATACGAAGATAGATGATAATTTTGTGACCTGAATATGATATGTAGATGATCATTTTGTGACTTGAATTTTTAATTTGTTGTAAGGAGAATTTCGTAATGATAACTGTGTTTGTTATTTAACAGGAATCCACTGTATCAGGTTTTGCATGTACATTTAGTTATTCAATTGCTCTCCAGGAATGGTAATATATTCAAGTGCAGGGAAGGGGCAAGAGTGAGGATTGATGTGTGAAGACTATAGAATTGCAGCACCGACCTGAAGCAGTCTGCGGAGATCTCATCCCGCATGACACGTGGCGGTAATATCCTGAACTAAGTAGCGCTTTCAAACTCCCTCGTGTGTGTTTCCTTCAAGAAGAGGAAATGCTTGGCTTGTGTCCAAGCAGAAAAAGTTGACTTAACCCTTAGAATACCAACAGACTTTGGAGTTGTTAAATTTTTGTGAGACACTTCCAGCCAAATGCCAGATTTATTTGGATGTGAAGTTCAAACTATTGTTTAATTTCATTCACTACTCAGTGACAGGTTTGTGATGTATTCAAATGTCATGTGCAATCTGAGAATACTGTAAAAGTGGAAATTTTTGCGGTGCGGAAATTTTCGCGTAACCAAGAGCTAGCGCGAAAATAAAAGCACGCAAATATTTTTGCATGACATATATTCCTGTAGTTAGTGTCCTGATTCCGTGGAATTAAAAACACGCGAAATCCATCTTACCCGGCCAAGCGCAAAAAAATTACTCGCGCAAAAATATTCACTTTTACACTATACAGTAAACGTTTTTTCCTCGACAACAAGAAAGCTTGTGTGATCACATCCTGCATAGCAGCAACTAATGAACACAAAATTGTAATATCATAAGATCCATAAAAGCTACAATGTACAAAGCAGGTGATTGATTGGCACATTTCCCAGATCACCCCAAAGAAGCATCCATCTATCAAAATATATCACATTAGTTCCATTCAGACGGTAATCCGTAACTTTGAGGTTGAGGTTAAGCTCGTAGTTAAGTATGGGACACCAAGTGTCGCATGGTCTCTTTCATCATGAAATGACAATTTCATTGACAAAATGACAACTTTGTTAAGGAAATAACAATTTTGTCAATGAAATGACAATTTCATAACAAAATTGACATTTCGTTTATGAAATTGACAGTGTCACTTGTCAACGAAAAAACAAACATTTACACTATACGCTTCTGTACAGTAAAGATGCAGATACACAGAAAATGGCCTAAATTATGATTGGATAATCTGAAATGTGTAAAGGATAGAATGACAAAAAGCATTGTCTTGAGTGAAGTAATACTGATTGCAGTCATAGCCCATGTATTCTGCATATCACTTGCTGACATGTTCACATTTTTTTTTTTGGGGGGGGGGGGTGGGTCACTGTGACATACTAGTAAGTCACTGTACTATGTGATAACTGCTTTTAAATTTATGCACTTGAAAAAAAAAAATAGTACAGTTGACTTTGGCATGCATAGACAGTGCCATCCCCCTGAAAAGAGTGTGAGTTTAGACAACTGTACAGAATACACATTGTATTATTAAGGCATCAACAGAAAGTGAAATTTTGTCAGGAGTAATGTGTAATTCACTGTTTATGAAGACTTGAGTTTCTTACACTCTTATATAAGCAATCATTGATAGAGAAAAGGTTCAGTGTAGCTCAAATGCTATCATAAAGGTATTTGTATTCCTGTTAATTTTTCTTGACACACCATGCAGTGGAACTTGTACATATATTCAAACAGCCCCATTCCAGCAGATTTCTTAGAACATTAGTATCTCTGTAGTCATGACAACCAGTATCTCTTTTTCTCCCTGTCTGTGTATTTCTGCCTCTCTTTCTTTCTCATTCACTTTCTCTATTAAAATAAAGATGTTTTTCCAAAGTTAAGTTTGCCACTATCTTTTCCTCATCCTCTTCTTGTTCCTTCTCTTCCTCCTCCTCTTCCTCCTCCCCTTCCTCCTCTTCCTCCTCCTCTTCTTGCCCATCTTCCCTTTCCCCCTTTCCTCATCATCTTCCTTCTTTTTTCCCTCTTCCTCGCCATCAAAAAAATAGACGTCTCTGTCTTAAGATAGCAGAAGCTGTGATGATTCATGCATCATTGATTTAGCTCAAATCAGCTCAAATTATCAATGAACTTGCAGTTGGACCTGCCCTACACCTTTAGCTGTATGGAACTTTCCATAAACAGTGTGTTGATGCTGTCCTGTGTTCACTGCACAACTAAAGGGAATGCGTAAATGCTGATATCCAGAATGGATGATGCTCTGTCAAATCAGTTGTTACTATAATATGAACACCATGTGAGCAAGATTATTTTGGCTACAATGATTAATTTGAAAGAAAGATATTATTCAGAGGGATGAAGATTCAAGTGTGAGTTTCTTCACTTTGTCTCCCTCTACAAATCAAATTTGCTAAGATCACAACTGCTGATCTGTAAATTAACAAACATGTCAGAAAAATGTTTGTTAATTTATAGATCAGCAGTTGTGATCTTAAATTTAATTTGTAGAGGGAGACAAAGTGAAGAAACTTGCACCTGAATGATTAATTTGTGGGTTAGAACAATAATAATAATAGTAATAATAGAATAGATCAATAAATGTTCACAAATTATGTTCCTGTTTGGTGATTTGTAAAGACAATGAACACTCCCCTCCTGTGTCATTATGAAAATGTTAATCGTGAGATTGTTTTTCCTCAAAGAATGTAGCAATTTTCTTCTGTGGTCTCCTATTTCAGTTTTGGAAGTTATTTTTCAACAGTTTTTACAGAAAAGTGTGTAAGGAATGTAAAGGAATGGCACGATGTTGACATTTTGCAGTCAGGAAGTCACTGGAGATCATGGGAGAAGATCAGTGGTGACTGTACCTTGATAGGGAGGGGAGAAACGAGAAAATCTAGGTGGAGGTTTTTCCTTTCACGCCCCTCCTGTGGAGAATCTTCTCTAGAATCGTGAGTTGCGGGGAAGACTCTTCCGCTTTTGATCAGACCAGAGTCGTCATGAACCCAGTCTTCCTGGCTTGGAGAGAGAAATCTCTCCTGGAATGACGAAAGGGTGTTTTTTTCGACATCACGCGTCCTTCACCATGACTCAGATGTTTCGTCGTCGTCACGTAATCGGAGCGCTAGAAAGTATTTTCAATCTCATTATTTGTCTTCCCCTAAGGTTAATAAAGTGGGCGATAGTCACTGTCAGATTGTATGATAGCTGAGTTTCTCTCCATTAACGCCACTCGTCTACGGGATGGATTTATGAGTGTCTGCTGATGTAAGGCAGAGAGGTTACTGGCCAGTTTTTCCGTGAATCTGGGTGACAGAGTAAATATTTATCTTGGCATGTTCTTAGTGTTGAGCCAGTGATTCAAGAAGCCAAAATTTGGATCAAACTAATGATCTTTACTTCCTCAGGGCTGGAAGTTTGCCTGAAATGACCTTTAGTGACCCTATCCCAGCCCTCTCACATCAAGCAGGCATTGACATTCACCCACAAATTTGCCAAGAACATTGACACTCTGTGAATTTTATGAGCGTGGTTATTCAGACAGTCCCACGCATGATACTTTTGACCTCAGCAAGGAGCACACAAATCTGGTGAAAGAGTGTCGGTTATAGTGATGCCAAAGTTCAGAACATAAATCTTCTGCGAATACAATGAAAACTCTAATTGTGCAGGTATTTTACATGCATCATTTTTACTTCTTACTTTATAGAAATCACATATCACAGTTTGCCTATGTTGACAATAGGCCAGTTCAGAAGTAGCTCATGGGCAAACTGGTACGAATGATCTTAAGTGTAGGTTTTCTTTTTTTTTTTCCCCTCAGTCGATTAGGAGCACTTCACTCATATTCAGAACGACATAATGCAGGCATAAGCTTTACGTAACAATTTATGGGAATCATCAATCCTGTTCAGACAGAGAATGAACTTGCATAGACCTGATGACCAGAATGATCCATCAGTTAAGACTTGGGAAAGCATCCATTTCATTATTTTTGTTTTGAATGTATTTACCCGTTGAGGACGAGTCCTGAGTATCCACGGCCTGGTGTCTATGAGAATGTGTGTTGTAGCAGAATTGGTCCGTCCTCAATGGGTTAACAATCTCTTTCTATGTGATATTGCCAAATACCACTTCTGCTGTCAGGTGGATGTGCTGGCAAGTAGCATTTATAAGGATTATATGAATAATCATTACGTCACAGATGCTTATCCCAGTGAATTTAAAAACGAACATGCCTGATGGTACGAATTCTAAGATTTATAATGTTTCTAAGATTCTAAGATTTATAATGTTTGTTTTATGTTAAGTGCTGTCTGGGGCAAATTATTTGTATAGGGCCCCATTTCTCTCTCTCTCTTCTTTCGTTCTTTAAAACAACAACAACATTGGTACGGATGACATTTTGTTTCTGCTCACACGCAAAGTGGAACTGTGAACTGGCTTATTCTGTCCCACCTTACTTTAGCACTGGTATATTGCACTGTCTACCAGTAGTTTTGTAAAAAGGCAAATGGGGATTGTAGATTGGGATTTGGGGAAGTGGCCCAAAGTACATTGTACTTGGAAATTGAAGAGACAGCTGGTGCATAGAGAATGGTTGTTTCCTATATCCTAATTTTTCACTCAAAATACCAACATCTAAGATGGCTGTAGAGTCAGTGAGATGACCGAGAAAACTGGTTGGACAGAGCAATAAGGGCCACATGTTGGGCTGTTACAGTGTATGTAGAGGGTTTATACCTCTCAGTACCACTGTCTTGAGATATCATTGTTCTTCCATACACTGTACAGTGTAGTTTTACATTTAGGTACACTGGGATAAAGAAACAAATGGCATGTACTGGTTATCTTCATTTTTTTTTTTTACTCAAAATAGTATAAAAAATAATTGATGCTTTTATTGATACATTTATGAAAACAAGTATTTTTGCCACTGGTAAGTAAACAAGGATGTCACAACGGTAATGTGAAATACTACAATCATCTTCTTATGAGAATATGTAGGCCCCTAATGGTGGAACATCAAGGCTCCCATAACCCAAGTCACAAGAGGGATGTTGCTATGAGAGACAGGTGGCCACAAGAGACAGGTGACCATTTTATACAGGTAGCCAAGCTGGCCAGGGCTTGGTGTTTTTCATTAAGGATATTTTAGCTACCAAAAGACAGATGGTAGTGTGGGCAGATTTAATTGCACTGAAATTCTTGTTATTTTGATATTTTTAGTTCAATGTCATTTACAATAATTGCATCTTGATAGCATTGTTAACAAAGAATGTTTTGTTGTTGTTGTTGTGTTTTGTTGTTGTTGTTGTTGTTGTTGTTGTTGTTGTTGTTGTTGTTGTTGTTGTTGTTGTGCTGTACATCATATAATTCTGAATAAACCATCAACATATTTTTTCCAGCATAGTATATAAGGATAGTGGCTTAATTCGTGACGATCTCCCATCATTCATGTTCACATGAGATGTTAGGGTAGTACAATATGTATGTGGCTTTTTCAAATACCTGTCTGGTTTTCAAAGAATATCCCACCTTCTGCATTCCCCATTATCTTGTGTGTTCTTGAATGGAACGAAGAGAATGCAGTACAGTGTAGATGAATGACACAGAAGTCATTATCATTTGTCATTAATCATACATCATCTGTATGGCAAATGATGGCATTCAGGGCTCGCCTTTGGGGAGTGGGAGGAGGATGAACGCCTGATAAAGAGGCATGAAGTCACATCAGACGTAATAGTGGCCAATAAACTTCTCTTTCGGAGGGACGGTACACTCGTCATTGACAGACAAATTGTCTGGAGCATTGATTCTGAGTCACTAGCCTTCCTCCGTCATGTCAGTCTTGGACCGTCTAGACTCCTGTCAAGTTGTCTCTTTGCATTTGTGCGCTATCCCATTGTTGTCATTGCCTCAGAGAGGAGCTTGAGTGTCACAATGTATATCATGGTGTCAAAACATCATCGTAGAGATATTCCAGGGACATACTATCAATGTCAGGGACAATCCAGTGTTAAAATATCATGAGAGAAACACTCAAGGGACAAACCATCAATGTCAGGGACAATCCAGGGACAAAACATCATGTCAGAGATATTTCAGGGACAAACTATCAGTGTCAGGGACAATCTGGGAACAAAATATCAAGTCAGAGATATTCCAGAGACAAATTATTATTGTCAGGGACAATATAGGGACAAAATATCGTGTCAGAGATATTCCAGGGACAAACAATCAATGTCAGAGGCAATCTAGGGACAAATCATGTCAGAGATATTCCAGGGACAAACTATCAATGTCAGGGACAATCCAGGGACAAAGTATCATGTCAGAGATATTCCAGGGACAAACTATCAATGTCTTGGACAATCCAGGGACAAAATATCATGTCAAAGATATTCCAGGGAACAGGGAGAAACAATCAGTGTCAGGGACAATCCAGGGACAAAGTATCATGTCAGAGATATTCCAGGGACAAACTATAAATGTCAGGGACAATCCTGGGAGAAAAATATCCCGTGAGGGACTAGACCAAAATCACAGGATTCAACCCTATGAAATGGTATGAGGAAGACTACACACCCAGAATTGACCGAAACACCTTGGGACCACCACGCTTGGCCAAATGGATTTTTAAAAACGTTATTACAGAAGTTCATGATGCAAGCAAAGAGTGTCAGATGTACTAAATATGTCTGCAGGCATCAGACATGTTTCTATAAAACATGATTAAAAAAAGGGGGTTCTTTTTGTTCACCTGTTGCCTTAAACTTTGATTTTACTATTGACTCTAGAGTTTGTGGAATTTGACAGAATTTTGATCGTAAATGCCATACTAACATCATAATTATACAGGAACAAGACAAGGAATGAGAGGCAATATTCTTTACAGTTGATATCACTGCATTGTGTTTACACAGTTTGAACGTCATGTGTATATTAAATTTGTTTTACAGAAAAATTATCCGTTATGTATGTGGACTGCTATTTAACTATTTATTCAACTTCAACAAGAAATGTTCTTTGTGCAGCAAGTTTAATATTAGTTGCACTCGGGCATATTAAACATGTAGGCTTTTACTTAAATAATGTGTGTCTCCATCTCCATGACCTAAACCCACTAAAAAAAAAAAATTAAAAAAAAGACCTTTGATACATGTGTACTTCTTTGTGTTTCTTAGCATATCTTGAATTTACTTTCCATGTTCAGGTTCAAGATGTACTTGTATATCACTCTGTTTTCTTCAGTCTGTTCACAAAGATTCCTGTAAAAGTGGTAATAATGTGAATTTGAATTGAATCAAAAGTGCTGGATATGAATAATGTGTACAATTGGTTGCAAAGAATGCTTGCCTGAATCTGCTAAAAAAAAAATAATAAATGAATAAATATAGATGATCGAGACCATTTAAAAAATCATGCATTGTAAGTAATTCTAGTCCTTCATTATTGCCCAACAGGTATTATGTAGGTCAGATATTCTGGCAAAATAACTCCAGTAAGATATCCTCAGTACATTGCCCCCAATTTTGTATTCATGACATATCATGTCTACTCTGTGTGGACTCAAGATAAAATTTAACTTTTGATTCAGTGTGAATCCAGTGAGCAATGCTGGCCCCCTCGGTACTTCCCTCGCCGTTCCATGCCGCATGATTCAGCCAATACGAATACTCAGCGACAATTTCGGGCAATTTATTGCCGAAATTCACCCCCCTAAATGACATCTTTGTGTGAGCTGCATGCATTCGTCATATGATCACACTGAATAGCGTGGCTTGAATGCTCAAAGGGTACGGGGGTATGATTCATGCTAAGAGATTAGCAAGGGGGATGACAGCTCTGTTCCAGCAGCTAGAGTCACTCAGATCTCTTCTCTATCATCTGTTTAACTGATTGTCTTCACCAAGCTCTTACCACTCCAGGCAACCACAGTGTATTATTGACAAAAAGTCACTGGTTGATTATGACAAAGGCCACTTATCCCTTAAAATGATGCACTATTAGCAGCTTATTTAAATGACATTTTCTAGAAAAATATTATTCACATTTAACCCATTTCATACTGAATTCTGAAATGCCCATATACTTAATACACAGGCCACCAGGTTCTCGTACGGAACGGGTTAAAATGCAGTGATGTTGTAACATTAAATGACCCTGCTCTGATCACTGTATTAACCCACATGTGAAATTTGATTGTTCTCATTTTGATATGAAAACCCTCTCACACAGAAATTGATGGTAAAAATATATAACCTGTTAAAAGTAGATACTATATGTGTAATTCTGTGGTAATGAGGGCAAATGAAATATTGCAAAAACATTGCTGCATCACCCTCAATGAACACAGAATAATGTATCTAGACCAATTGCAAATTTATGTGAGCTAGGAATATCACAACATACCCATACAGCTGTTGCAAAACTAGGATAAATTTTGATGTAAAATTTGTTACATGCTATTGTAATGCTAATGTCAAAGATTTATGTGGAATATTACAGCTGGAGTTAGGTGGAATTGCTAATAAGGGACACTTGCTTTAAGCATGACCACCAAAAAAAAAAAAAAAAAGGAACCAAAAAGCTTACCATGTAAAGTATGTTTGTCATACGGGCATTTTTCCAGCTGTACTTGAGCATTTGCACCTTGCCAACTTTTACCAAAGATTTACCGAGCAACTCACCTGTTCTCAAACTTTTTTCTGATCTCTGAGAAAGCCATCTTGGTTCCTCTGTGGCTCTTCTGATCGGAGGGGTTACCTGGCAACAGCATATCCAAATCCTCATTCACAACTTCAAGTCCTGCGTGATTCCAGACCAGTACTATCCATATGTACAGGCTGCATTGTCATTCTCACTGCTATTGTTCGTAGTGAAAGTAGCTGAGCTATGGATTGATCGAGGCCCTATACATTGACACTTGTTCGATGGCCGCTCCAAGCAGGGTTTATTTTTTCAACTCACTCAAGTTCCCTTTTCCTCTTTGGGGTTGTTTCCCCTCGGAGCTTGATAAAAGTAACACTGAAGCATGCTAAAAATAATATTTACCAGGACATTAGGTTGCGATTGGTGTATACTCCAGTGCTAAAAGTCTTGACATTGTGTGACCTGACTTTGCAGAATCATTTTCCCAGGTTTTACTTTTAGTTAGCATCTGGCAGCTTTGCTCTCTCTTCTCTCTCCCTTCCCTCATAGGATTTGGGTTTACACAGTGTAGTCAGTCACCAGCCATGCCCCAAGTTGGAAAGCTACAGTACTTTGCAGTCCTCAAATGAGATGGAACGATAACTCACTTAACCCCGGGCATCGCACTGACTAATTAATTCTGCAATAACTACACTGTCATACAGCAACGCGGTTTGTGACATTGAGTCGGCGCTAGTTCTTGGCAGTTAGCAAATACAGGTCTCTCAGTGTCTCATCAAAACATGACTTGATTATTTTACAGCATGCTAATCCCCCTGACTTCAAAGGGTGTTTGCCCCCTCGCTCCAGATCAAAGAATTAGTCAGGCTCAAGGCAGAAGATGTCCCTAGCTCCAGGGATGAAGATTTGCCGATGAGACTCAGCAGCAGGTGTGGCAGTAATTCCTGATCATAAAAAAAAAAGAAAAATAGATATCAAAAATCATAAATCAACATCAGACAAGACAATTGAAGTCTCGCAACAAACAGCATTCTTTGTACATCATGGATATCATCCACCGAAGATCTGATTCATCACGCAAACCACCGAGGTCTCTACTAATTTGTAAGTTCCATATTTTGTTGTCGGTAAGTTCCATATTTTGTCATCAGTAAGTGCAGTCATTCAGAGCATCGCTGCTTAATACCAGTTTTGTTTTGCCTCACTTATCCACGAAGGGCTGGATGAGCATTGTCAGATGACTTTGGTTCCGATCTTCCCACGAGTAGTGACTTCTCTCAATCCATCTTGTCATTGATGTTGACCGGGGGGATTAGGATGTAACAATAAACAAATCAAATCTTAAAGTGATGCAAAATGAGAGGAAACTGGGGTGATCACCCAGGATGTGTTCTGACACGTCCAAAGCGGAGTCGGCGGTTGTGTTTTGATGTTGACCTCTGCAGGGTGCACTTCCTGTGGTGATCTCACAGTTTTCTGGCTCCTCTGTTGTTGCTTGGTGATTCTGACACGGCACACGCTCTGTCACATAGCCAGTGTAGATGAACTGTGCTATCAATAAATCCATTGGCTCATTTGCATTTTGGACAGGAAGTGTTGCATTTTATCCAGGATGATCCAGTTTGTAATCATTTACTCTTCTGATCCTTGTCTAAGTCCTGATTGAGAGAATGATGTCCGACTTCTTGTGATGTCTTTCTTGTGTTGATCAGCTTGTGAAATAAAGAAGTCGCAATGAAATATGCAATATTATATAATAAGAGATCCAATCTTGAGCAGAGTAGATATTAAGCCTATATAATTATGTGGTAAAGTGGTTGGCAAACTTTTTATAGAAGTACAACATGTACTGTATATATAACACATTCATGTCAGGATCAGCGTTAATATTTTCCCATGTTTTTAAATTCACAAGTAGCACTGGATTCACAAAAATAAAAACCATGCAAAATATTTAGTGGATACAGCATGGCTCTTACTGTGTCACAGCATTGCACCAGGTACCTCAAAGTATACATATCATCAACAAGCATTCCTGTGGTCCATAAGTGAATATGACACATATCTGTTATTCACCTCATGATGTCGTGCAATGATGGAGTAAATATCCAGCGATGAATGGGTTAAATAATCTTCTTCAGCAATCCCAGAGAGACTCCATTTCTCCTTACAGAGCAGAGTAATGGTCAATCCACTTTATGACTTGTCCATTGCATCCAAACCAGATATGCCATGAAGAGACCCAATCAGTATCCACTGCATTGAATGTGTCTCATCGAACATTGTCCAAATTTAGTTGGTAATGTTACATAACAGGAAGACAATATCCACTATACAGTAGGTCAACCTTGGCCTCCAGTTTGCCTTAGAAGGGTAGAATATCCAACGGGATGCATCAACTCGCCGCAAGTTTCCTTTATGATGAATGCAGACATGTCAGTGAAAACATCCAGCTGTCTTTCAGTGCGATCGTTTTAACTCTCTTGGTGCCAGACATGTAATTCCACAGGATTAATTCTGTGTGGATCCACAGGTCACACACACTGTGGCAGCTTGTCAAGGGTTAACTACAGACTTGATGTTTCATTGAGCAGTGATTCCATTGCACAGTGGTAAAGACCTGTAGAAGTGTGACTGACAGTGGGAGAGATATTAAAGTATCAGATATGATAGTCCCCTGCAGTGAAAAATTTCCGGGAGTTTTCAGGAGATACCCTCGTTGCTTTAAAACCTGTGATCCAGTGCCTGTTCTAGTCTAGATCACACTGACTTTGTTGGTTGCAGACTTCTGTGTATAGTGACAGAGAATTTGGATCATGCCATGTTTACACCACATTGCCCATTCAACTGTGTTAGCAGTACAGTGTGAAATGTCCAAAGAATCTCAATTTTTTGATAATTTTAAAGACAAAGTTTATCAGCAGATGCCATCACAAACATATGGCCACTTGTGTGATATAGAAGCATGAAATACTCACGATAGTTCTTTCTGTGAAGGCGGCAATGGGCAGAATGACCGCATATTTGTGTATTATAAATCAAAAGAGTACCCAAGATATGTTTTGTCAATGCTCACAAAAGATTTCCGACGTGCGCTGAGTGCATGTAGATTTAGCGAGTGACCGCTCAAGGCCTCCTGGCCTCAGCTCGTTTGACCATTGTGAAAGTTGCTCAGGGAAAACATGAAAGGAAACTGGTCAGACTGAATCCTTTTCTATGAGTTGTGGAGAAACACAAAGGTATGTCCACAAATAATGCAGATTTGCATTTGTGAGAATGATACAGTTCACTGCACGTGGGTTCAGCTGAGAGAGAAAGAGATTGAGACAGACAGACAGGTAGAGATTAAACCCAAGCTTTCCCCTGTTTAATCTGTATCAACCACACTGAAATCCAGTAGCTGGTGTATTTGAAATATTTTGGTTGATTTGAATAATCGGTATGTTTTAAACAAATGGAAACATAGCATCATAAGTCCAGTTGTACTTCTTACTTTTCTACTTCAGACTCACTGCCTACTTTGGCTTCAAGCAGTAAAAGCTGATACTTTGCTGAGTGAATTCTCACCATTACCAATCCAAAATTCCTCTGCTTTGCTGAAAATGGAAACTCAGAAGGCCAGATTACACATAGGCTCTTCTGTCCCATTATGTCTTTTTTTTTCATAATTTTTTTTCCATTGGATATGAGGAAGAGAAATGATCTTGAAAATAGTAAAGATGGATCTACGCCACTTGCCATTTCTTCTTAACACATAAATAAAGACATTTCCCCACCTGCCCCTGATTACGATCAGTGCACCAAAATAGCACACAGCGCTCCGCACATCAGTTTCTATATTCTGCCAAACAGACACTTGTCGCTTCCATATTTGAAACTTTCATCCATGAGCAACTATCCTAGCGTGACTCCACAGTAATCTAGTCCACACATTGCAACTAAAGGTAGAACTTTCTCTAATGTTACCTCATTATGTAGACATTCGGTGATATGTCGATATTTGGCGGACAAATGCCTCCATAAAATCCTGCGAGGTGTTTGGGTGAAGAGATTCCAGCTGACGTACAAGGCAGATGAGAACGTGGTATAACATATTATGGTGGAATAAGACTCATAGGGAGCGAAAGAATTGGAGTGCTCTCAAGGACACGGTTGGTATATTTGTGGTTCCGAGGGAACTCCAGACCTGGCAGTTGACACTGGGGTTCATCTTAACCCTGTAGGCGCCGGGCTAGACTCGGTGGGGGAGGTTGATCGATCATGGCTTTATAAATCTTCCGGTCTTGACTTTGACCTGCATCTCGTGTTGTTGTAGTTGAAATCGCTGTGGTCGTCATTAGGGTGTGGTGGTAGGATGTGGAGTAGGGTGAAAAAGAGCAATGACCACGGTAGAAACATATGGTGATGTCTCTTTTCCTCTGATCTCTCTTTCTTCCTTATATATATATATATATATATACATATACATATATATATATATATGTATATATATCTTTCTCTCACAAGCTCAGGTGATAGATATAATTCTCTTCCTTTATATCTTTCTCTCTCTATCTTTCTATCTTGATGTGGCATATCAGATGAAGAGAAGGAAAAGTAGTGCTTTCACACTTCACCACTGTTTTCTGGGGCTAATGCCCTTTGGTTCTCAGAGTGCTCATATGAACATTTGCATCCTCCCAGGGTATGTTCTCCCAGAGTTTTTCCAGGGTTTCCCAGAACTGCTGCTTATTTTCAGGCATCACATGACTCGGCAATGACAATTTTCAGGCACCATACCAGGTAACTGACAGCACTGTCCCATGAAGCGTTCCTCGTTTCCATATCACTCATGTTATAAAAATACAAAAGGAGTTGGGAACAAAGCTGTGAACATCTCAATTTAATCTGCACTGTGAAATGAAAGCTGTTGGGAAATGAGGCAAAAGACATTTGAGCAACATCATCAGCTGCATTATGATATCATGAGTCCTCAAATAGGAAAGTATTTTTGTTGTGTCTGTAGATTGTCTTCATGTATGTGACTTCTTTCCTGATTCAGTTACTGTAAAACACGATATATTCACGGCACAAAAATTTCGCGAATTGGAGCCATTCCCGCAGCATGAAATTTTCGCAAATTGCCACTGGCATCCAATGTATACTGTGTAGGCAAGAACTTCCGCATGCATTTTCATTTCGCAAATGTTGGCGCTTGCGAAATTAAAATGCACGCGAAAATTCCTTGTTTTACAGTACCATTGTCCAAAATCAGGCTGGAGTTTGCATCCTTCATTCTAAGGCTGTTGGAGTTCTTGTGTAAGTTCTGCTGATGGTTCATAGGGCATGCCGCTGTTCTATAGATGACCAGTGATTTGTTCTAACTCTGTGGAATCCATTGGTGTTTGATGTGCATTCACTGATCGAAGTAGCTCCTGAGTACCTTGCTCCCTTCAAGAAGTAGCGAAGTTGTGTGTTAGGCTTTAAGTTCTGTACTCATGACTCATTCCACCTAAAAACATTGCAGGTTAAAAATAAAAAATGATGCATATGATGATGTGCAAAAAAAAAAAAGAACTTGTTCTCAGAGACTATGATATCAAATGTTGAATACACACCAAGATTGGAAAGTTCCCAGCTGGCAGTCCATGGAGTAGTTATGTTGTTGTTTTTTTCTTTGCCAGTAAGAGAGTCAGCAGGGTACTACCAGGTACATGAGCTACATGCGATACCTCAGTTGACTTTCACTCAGTGCGTGGTCCTCACAAATAGGCAATAAGTAGAACCAGAGGCAGTACTACTCACAAAACACACTATCAGAGGCATTTAGCCGGGGAGTTACAAAGCAGGGAAGGCAATACATCCACATTGTGAGTGGCACAAAACATGTTGACATCGGCTTCAACATCAGTCGGAGTTAAAAGCCCGGTATTGACGGTGGCTTCCAGGCACCGCGCATGATTGAGTATGAATGCCGAGCGCCCGATTTGTGGGTGCAACATTCCAGCAAATCGTGTGAAGAAAAAACAAAGAAATCATCGCTGCCCTAGTTGTGTGAAATCAAGAAATCTACAATAACTCCAAACTCAGATTACAGGGGACTCACCTTAATCCGCATGCATGTGGCCTCTCTACTTGTTGAAGTTCACAACATTGATAAAGCTTGCCAGTACAATAAACCGTGCTTGGAATCTACAAGTACACCAGTCTCAAATGTTTGGTTTTCTGTTCCCCGCATGTTTACATGCACCCTGCCACCCCGAAATTGGTACCAGGAGAAAGCGGCCCTTTACAGAGCTGAGGAGTTAAGCCCACTAATTCTGTGTACACCACTTTCTGTCTATTTGTCATGCAGGTCATATCGTTTGTACACGTTGTAGTCCAATAGGCTAAAAACAGACCACCCCTATCACTATTTACGCTTTGATTATTTCAAACAGACCATGTTAAGAATCATTATCTTTAACAATAGCGCAGACATGCATGAGGAATATTGCCACAATTTCATTTTTTCCATCATATCTATTTTCCCCAATTGAGATATGACCTTTTTTTTTTTTTAATAAACTTGTCATCACAGCATTGGGTTAAGATCATGAACAATGGAGTCTGGTATTATAGACTAGATATTAATGGGGGGTGGCCCATGGCAATTTCATTCATGCAAAATTTCGCTACGCTCCATTTATGACTCCATATGATTTGTTACTAGGTAGTGTAGTATGGTAGAAGTGGTGATGCATTCCTCAATCTTGTCCTGCTGCTAGGCAACTGCCTTTATCCAGGAATATTGGGTTATCTTGATGCAAGTTTACTTTCTTTGCTTGTCATAAACTTGTGAAACATCAGATATTGCTTCAGAGTCGCTGGAAAAGTAATCATCATTTTACTGATTGCACAAAATAATATGAGCTGCCCTCCACAGACATTTGCATAATTTATTTGCAAATTTTGAAGAGCTGCTGAGGAATATGTTACTATGTCAGCCACAATTCCATACAGTGATATTTACTCCCTTGCAGTATAGGGCTTTTTATTATAAATATTATTTTTGTGTGTGAAGTCTGACAATTTTCTATCTGAATGAATCTTATAAGATTCAATTAGTCATCCTCATCATTAACCAATTGACAGCTTTCTGTTGATCTAAATTATTTATGTTTGTATACATTACATGTGAAATACTAATATCCTTATACCCACAAGTCTTGTAATGCATTTATTTCTGCATAGATAACTTTATTCCAATGGTACTTGGTAGGAAAAGTTATTAATTTCCTTTACTGTTTTATGTGTCTTTTGTTATTAGGTCTAGTTGTGTTTTGGCTACTGCTCAATCAGAAATCATCCCATTAAAGTATACTGCATGTATTTACAGAAACAATGTATTTTCAGAAACAAGACAAGAAGACCTTGCAAGTCTTTAGTTTCTGCTATGTGGCGAAACTCTGATAAAAGAATGAGAGCCATAATGTAGAGCTTGAATATAAGGGGAAAATATGTAATCAGAGCTAAAAATCTGGTGTTTATTAAACCACCAAAGCTAAATTAGATATGACAGGTACATGGATAAAGATCCTTTGAGGATGAATTGAGTAGCACAAGGGTTGTTTTCCACATTACTGCCCTCCACCTTACAAAGTCTTCCAATTACAGCGAGGAAGTGAGTTATGTTGTCACGGCGACAAAGCATCCCATTTTTTTTGACGGGGAACATTAATGAGTAAGGTTAATGAATGATGCGAATGATGAGAGGCACTGTCTGATCTTATCTGTCGCCTAATCTGTGTGATGCAAAGCAGAAGCGAAAAATGTTTCCCCTTGAAATACAGGTGTGTACCTGCAGGGCAGTTATCCTTGTCAAACTGTCATCGAGAATGTTATCTTGACTATCAATAATGTGCCGATGAACTCTATGCCATAAATAATGTGCCAATGAACTCAGCAAAATCAGTTTATCCCCCACAGTCTCACAGCATAACATGCATATTCAAACAGTTTGCAATTTGTATGGTAAAGGAAGATCAGAAAGCCTCTTTGATGACCATACATGAACCTTCATTCACTGTTTTCAAATGTTTTATGACAGATAGATTGATATTATCTAGAATTATTTGTCAATGTGATGGGAAAGAAGTACATGTACTTAATCCTTCCCCTCAGACTAAAGTTGGTCATAATTTTTCTGTTGAGTAGGGCCTGCTTTTGTTCTGTTGCACTCACCATTGCCTGGATTTAAAACATAATGTAGGTCCTAAATGTAAACTGATGATGGTTAAAAAGTAACAAATTTGGAATAATCATTTGCAAAGATTTCTATTTTGTCATAGGGGGTGAAATATTGGAAAGTGTATGAAGCTCTGTTAGTGAAGGCTGCAGACTAACGTATCAATGTGTAAGCTTGCATTATAGGTTTTTCAGCTGTGTTTTTTTTTTTTTAACAAAATTATGACACATACATTTTTCATGTCAAAGTGTTGATCTTCAAGGAAATTCTTGTCCAAATCTTAATTCCACAAAATATAAAGCCGTTTTCTGCTTTAATGTTACTGCTGAAGGAAGCCAAAGCTTTGCGATATTTTGCAGATTTTTGTGTTCCTGAAGAAGATCTCTAAGCTTAGCTTACAAATCCATAGGGAGTCGTCTGTCAATTCTCAGTCTTTGAAAGGAGTTAGCTGTCACAAAGCTTACTATACACTTGGCTTAAAGTTAAAGCTTGATAAAATGAATATGTTCCTAGTTTGTTGTCCACTCAAATAGTGTATTATCCTTTTCATATATGTTACTTTTATATTACATGTATCTCTCTACATATCTTTCAGTCACTCTCTCTCTCCCTCTCTCCCTCCATATCTCTTTCTCTCTCTTTCTCTCTCTCCCTCTCTATGTTTATAATATATGGTATGTACACTGTATATATATATATATATATATATGAAGAGTTTGTTTGCAAAACCCGATAAGTCCATTTTTGAAGATTTTGAAGTACAGTCTCTGTCATAAAGTACAAAATAATACCTTTTAAATGATATATTGTTCACTACATATAAAGGTACATTTTTGAAGTTATGGTCAAAAGAAGCAAAAAATTTCTTATTATTTTCTTTATTTTTCTTGACCTTTAATCGCAAATATCTCCATTTGACAAATATGGACTTATCGGTTTTTGCAAACAAACTCTTCATATATATATATATATATATATATATATATATATATATCTTGGTCCATCTACTTTCTATCTATTAACCTGTTTACCTTCCTCTATATATTTGTATCTATCTCATTTTCATTCTATTTTGCACACTTTCTCTCCTTGTCACTGTTTCTCCCCCTCTTCCTCCCCTTCCCATTGTCTCTTTCTTTTTCTCCCTCACCCCACGTGATCATCCATCACCATTTTTCAGGTGTGCCGATGAAACAAGGATTTTGGTAATTGAGTCTTTGCATAACAAGAACAAGTCCTTCAGTCATATTTCCTTGACTTGTTATTTTCCCCTCTCTACGAGACAGCAGTTTGGCAGAATTTTACTTCTTTGATTTCTTGGTTATGGACTGAAAACATTAAATTCCTGTTTTGAAGCATTGTCTTCAAGCATGAATGATATGTTCCTGTTACTCAAACTTCTTCCTGAATCATTTTTGTCACTTTGGGATGTTTATACTCTAATTCACTCAGTGATAATATACTTTTTTAGCCATACTTTTTTTTTCAGAGTTGCTTGCTCTATGCGAATGCAGCTCCTAATGTAATTTCATTTATTAAACTGTGCAACATTTTTTCACAAGCCCTCTGTTCAACCATATGTATAGCCATCTTCATCAAATACTGGTTGTATATCTACCTCTCATACCATATATGTTCATTTCATTAAATCTTCACTATTGCCTTATTCATGTACTCCATTTATCTATATGTTCATATTCATTCATATCAGTATGTGGTTGTTAACTTTTCTCAAAGTTCTTCATCTTTGATTCTCTCCTCAACCCAGGTTTGGGCCTCCTCTGCTTCTCCATCCAAAGTGCCCATGGCATCTCAACTCTTAACATCTCTACTGGGGTCAACTTCCAGTGGCCAGTCCTCAGAACTGACCTCTTTGACCAATATACACTCGGTAAGACTCAGATCTACGGAAAAATTCAATCTACTAGCCTGTAAGCAAAATAGTTTGAGAATACTTAATACTTGATGAGGTAATCCCTCTTGCAGCTCCAAGAAGCTATACTAGGATGAATCATATTATAGATTTCAAGTTTTTGATAAATGTATTCAAGACACAAAGTAAATAGATAAAATGAATAACTTGTCTCTATAGCCCCATTGATGATATATCCATAGATTTGAATATATACCTGGTCCTTACTCTTCAGTCTGTGTGTAAAGCATAAAACCCAATACAAATTTCAATCCAGCCCAGTAAAATACACAGAGTTAGATATTTGATAGACTACATGATGTGTAGAAAGTGTCGAGGTCATTGACCTAATGGCCACAGAAATTTCACACCTCAGAGCTTCTTCATTATCTTTCCTGCCTTCTTGCAACGAGTAATTTCTTCACCCAAACTATCCTCTCAAATGTCAGTAAGAACAGGTAATAGTGTCTTCCACTTTCACTTTCAGTGTCATCTCAGCAAATTGTGGGATATTTTTGGTCCTAATAGTCCCTATCATTTGATGGCATATGTTTCAAGTCAGCTCGCAAGGTGTCAGTTCATTGTCAGTGCTTGTCAAGTTTTCCCCAGGATTCCTCTAACTAAAGTCTATCCAGCTTCAAGGCCAATTAGGATCAGAATTGTACCTCCGCTTTGCACCCATAATTTGTTCAGCAGACCAACACAGCCCTGGGCTATAGGATGTCAGTCATAGTGGGTTTTGACACAAGTACATTCAGTGTAGATTGAATTCTTTTTGTCTTGGAATCAGGAGTAGATTGATGATAATTGAAAGTGTGAGTGATCAAAACTGTCTCAGCTGTCTAGGATGATTTGGTTTTAAAACAAACCAGCAACCATTTGTCTTAACCCATTGAGGACGGGCTGATTTTGCTGCAACACGCATTTCCCATAGACACCTGCCCGAATATACTCGGGACTTGTCATCAACGGGTTAACAGATCAGGCAGATTTGCCTAAACCTAGGTCCTTACAGTAGATATGACTTGCATCGGTTTGCGTGGAGGAGTAATTGTGGCTTAGTGGATAGGCCCATAGACTCTCTAACTGGACTTCGCTGGTTCAAGTATGTTGGCAGCAGTGGAAGAATCCTGACACAGGGCACTCTGTCCTCATTACCTACTTCTTCGGAGGGGACTTACGGTTGGTTGCGCGCTTACACACATTTAATCACTTTCTTTCTGTGGCCACAGGCCATGAATTTAAACTCACACTGAACCCATTTTCAATTCTTCAGTCTTCAGGGAAATTAATGCTTCCTTTTGAATCCATTTTGTCGATTTCCATCAAGGTTTTTCTCCTGAAGGATGAAATCATGACATGAAATAATGAAAATGTCTATCAGTTCCTGAGTATTGGAACTGGAATGAGTCCAGATCAGAATAATGCCAAGTGACCTGGGAGGAATACTGTCATGTCTTGTTCCATATATCTGTATGCTCAGGAGAAAAATCATGTTCAAGTGGCAATAGAGGTTGCCACTTCATAACTACTAGTATCTCAGGCAAGATGTGTTCATAACCTGAAAATGTCCAGTTACATGCTAAATATATCTTCTGACAAGCAGTAGGGAAGTATTGAACAAGCAACTATTTTCCAAGGCTAAGATCATTCTGGGGATACATTTTATTTACGGTCACTCTGTATCATACCAGTTGAACCTAGCAGACAGAAAGAGAGTTTATAGTTTCCGAGAACAATTAGTTGCCAATTTAAAGGCAACAAAAATTATTTAAAGGCGCTAAGCCACCAAAAATTAGGACATCAAAGATAAGATCAAGTAAATTTTCTCCTATCACTACTTCATATTATATCAGGAAGGAGAAGAATAACTTATCATCACTTCTTAAGCAATAATGATAAAGGATGATAGTCTTTAAAACATTAGGCCAGTAACATGCCGGGCTTTTCTCTTTTTTTTTCTTCTTCTTCTTCTTCTTCTTCTTCTTGGTTGAAATATCTTTTTCATTAGTCAGTCTTTTCATTGAAAATAACATATTTGTAATCTTTGTATCACATCTTTGAATATTTTCTTCATACATAATCTTGCTAATGAATTTGTTTTTAATAATACATTCTGATAATTATGGTCGACAGAGAATGGACTGCTTTATGAGGGAATAACCACTACATTAAGTAGTTGTGGATGTGATAGTGATGATGGTAGCAATCAACTGTAGATTTTATGGATATCATAATATGGCAATGTTGTCTCTGTCAAAGACTGGAAATGTAAGAAATGGGGAAAACAAGTAATAGATGAAAAGAAAAATGTGCATTAATTGTTGCTTCAAAGTAGAATAGTTTTTTCTTTGGGGAAACCCCTCAAAATACTTAAATATAAGAATTCAACTCTTTTACTAGAAAGTTATATTTCTTCTCTATAACAAGGATTTGGTTTTATAAAGCACATTTGCAAATGCCTGTTATTTCTTTTTTTCTTTTCTTTTTTTTTTTACAAGAGGAATGATTTCCCAGGTCCTTATGGATGTGCATATTAATTCCTAATGACATATGCACACAGTGAAAATCTTGTGTGTTGGTAAGTTATGTTTGATGTAGAATTACATTGAAAAGTGTTAGTTTGTATGATACAGAATTGTTGTTGTTTTTATTTTGTGTGTGTTTTTTTTTTCTCTCTCTCTAAATATATCTGTAATAAAGATGCGGCTGACCCCATCATTCTGCGCCCCAGCCTGGTCAGTCTGCCAAGTCTTCCACAATGGCTGAAGTTCGTTCAACCCGATGCAAGCTCGGACGGGACACTCTATGGCACTCCCGAGGAAACCAACGTTGGAGATTTCAATCTGGAGGTGTGTACGCTTGCCCCTCAAACATCTCTCTTTCTCTCTCTTTCTGCTACTATTGCTTCCACTTACACATCCCTTTGAAATTGACACACCTGCTGTAATTTCTTGTCTAAATTCGATCTCTCTTGTTTCTTTGGGCAAACAAAAATATGTTGCTGTGTTTTGGGGGAAGGAGATCCATAAATGAATAATCCCCCTCACCCTTCCCGACATTCCAAGGGAATATGATATTAATCGGTTAAACACCCAATCAGGGTATCAAAGGTCATTCATAGGTCTTCCAAAGGGCTTTTTACACTTGTAAATTTTTGCTTAGCCCCGGACCAACTGTGGGGCTAAGGGGGGGCCCTAGCCCCACCGTTGGTACGGGACTATCCTTAGCCCACTTTCTGTTTACACTCGTTTTTGCCAAAGTGGGCTAGCCCCACCGATAGTACGGTACTATCTGGCCCTGCAAAATAGCAGGGGTTAGCACCGCAATTGCGGTGCCAAGCAAGTGAGTGTAAACAGAACGAAAAAATAATCCTGGGCTAAGCGACGGAGACGAAGTTCGACCCTCACTGACCAATCAGAAACGAGGTAATCAAGTGCTGCCGGTGCGTGCGTGTACGTGTACAGTACACAGCGTAATTATGAATATTCATGTGGTTTGGAAAGTCCGGGGCTAAGAAATACGAGTGTAAAAAGGTCAGTTTTCTCCTTAGCCCCGGACAAGAGATAATACGGGACTAATTGGCGAGTGTAAAAAGCTGAAAAAATTGGTACGGGACTAACGATAGTCCTGGGTCAAGGAAAGTCCGGGGTTAAGAAACAGGAAATGCCCGTGGTGTGTGGTCAAATTTTTGGCATCACCAAAGAAAACGCAGTGTCTTATTTCTATTTCAATTTTAATGTATTCCTTTTGATTTCAAATAGATGGTAAGTAAGCATACTTTGTTTGCTGCTTACTTGGTGTACTCTCCCTGGAGATCAGTTCATATAAAAATATGCATAAAATTGCAATCTGTATAACACCTTATGGTATGTTTTAGGGCAATTGCTGAATGTTGCTTTGAGATTGATGGCAACTAATTTTAGAGATGAGATTCCTGTTTGGCCACCTCCCAATTTCCATCTAATTCAAGCCATGGAGGACTTCTGGTATCAATAAACATGACAAAGTCCGGTAAGGCATTTGCATGGGAATACATCCCACTGTCTTTTCCCCTCCTTTGAACACTCAAGGCATCCTTTATTTCTGACAGATTTTAACTTAGTACTTTGTCAGTGGTATCCAATTTCATTTTGACTCTTAATGTCACATCGTTTTGTGGCCGTACTGCTGGTACTTGCACACTCAGGGAATTGCTTTTAGGTAATTAGTTAATTATTGCTTCAGTTTCCTACCCACATTTTTTTTATTTTCTCATAAGGGAGGTCATTTTTCATCAACATCAGCCTCATTTTTTTTTTTTCTTTGTAAAGGCAATTGGAAGGGCCAAGTTGAGGGAAGGCCAAGTGTGAGAGAAGAAGAAAAAGAAGAAATTGATGTCAATCTAGTCCATTCCAGGCCAGTAGACAAACCCAGGGTCCTGGTAGGTGATGTCAACTTTGACATTTGGGCCCCTCCCACTTGTACATCTCTCCAGGAAATAGAGATACGTGGCATGGAAGGGCGAATCTGTCATCGGTCCAAAGGAAATGTTTTGTAAATGATGTCATAGATGCAACAAGGGCGATACCCACCAAAACCTCTCAGTGCACAGGTCAAGCTCAGATTCTTGTTTTTGTTGTTGTGTTGTGTCAGCTTCCATGATAATGATTACACATGAAGATTGAATTATAAACTAAAGATGAGGTAAAACATATTGCTTCATCATTACGGTCATTTTTCTCTGATTTATTTCCTTATATTTCTTTAGCTTTGATTTTTTTTTTGAGTGCAGAAAATAAATTTCAGTGATCCTCTGTTAGCTCTTAAAGCCAGAGCAGTGGAACTAATGATGTTTTACAAGCAAAGTCTCAAAAATTAGATTCAGTAGGTTTGATAATCCCGCCGTATGAAATTTGTCTGCAGATTAAAATCTGGCATTCCTTCCATCCCAAGGCAGGCTTCGTCTAGCTCTAGCCATCACCATGGCAACATTCTTCTTCCTCCTCCTCATCCTGTATTAATCCATCCTCTAAAAGATGCCACTTGTGGAGGAAATACAGGGTATCTTGTCTCGGTCAAGCTAGATATTAAATTAGAAACTCCATGTTATTCCCCTTTTCCCAGCTGTTGACAGATTTTTAAGCCCCCTAGACTTGTCCACCTCGTTATTTGTGTTGCTGTTGTTGTTTATGAAAATCAAGTTTTCAAACTTATGTTTGCTCGCTTTATATTATTGCCGTGTATTTTTTCTATTTTTTTAATGAAATAGCACACTTTGTTTTCTGGCTTCTTCATTCATTTGCATAATAGATGCAAGACAATATTTAATTGCATTTTAAGGTGATGTGAATAACAATGACCTCAAATCCCTGAAAAAAAAAAAAAAAAAAAAAAAGGTCCTCACCAGATTTAAAGAATAAGTCATTGAGCCTCCACTAAACTTTTTTATTTTTATTTTTATGATTTTACTCGGTTGGAAATAGATAACATCTTCTGTGACTAGTCATTTCTTCAGTAGCTTATCTGGCAATACATCAGGAGTTTGTTTGTTTGTTTGTTTGTTTGTTTGTTTGTTTGTTTGTTTGTTTTGTGTGTTTTGGGGGAAAAGCAGCAAATGGAGGAAAATGTTAAAAAAAAAAAGACTTTAACAACTTTTGTAGATGAATTAAATGATTTCCAATGTGGCAACTGAAAGGGGAATCACTGAATATGTGGTCTTGTCCTACTGATTGAACAGAGGCATTTTAAAGGCTATGACGAAGAATATATGACAAATGTGACACATAAAGTCATATTCCAGGAAGGAAGATATGACAGAAGTTTTCATCCGGATGATATTAAAGTGTCCATTTGTGGGAGCCAAGTTATGCAGTCATGATTCCTATTAAGGGGATTAAAGTTTGCAGTATAGGCAACTATATGAGATGAAAGAGGATGTATGACTGGAAAGAGGGGTGTGGGAATCGCTCTACCATACACAATTGATGAGAATGGTTCATCTCCCATGGCGACCGCATCCATGACTCTGATGATGACGATGGGTTGTTGGTTGTTGTCAGGGAGAAAGAGGAAACAAAAGTGCCTCTCAGGAAATGAAGTCAAGTTTTTTTAGGTCACATTCATGAGATTCATATGTCAAAAAGGACACAGAGGGTTTACCTAGATTAAGATTCCAAGAGAGATTTTATTGGATTTGAAAAGAGCATACTTTTAAAATCACAAAGCATGAGGTTTGTTGAAGAGAATAAAGCTATTGATTGCTGTCATAAGAATATGAAGAATCTACCAAAAGTGACATCCTTAAGCTCTCTTGGCAGGATACCAAAAGTTGATGATTGATATGGTGCAAAGAAATGTGATTAAAGATACAAATTTGCTGTGTTCTTACTGTCATGAGTTTAGTTTTGTTTTGTTTCAACTCACTTTTTTTAAACAGAATTCTAACTTTCTTCACTTTATTTATCAGTGCTCATGTAGAACCCTTGATTAAAAGAAATGGTGTGTAGAAATAGATTTTGAGCACATCATAAACGATGGCAGACAAACTTAAAGATTAGTATAATCAAAATTTGTCATGCAATTTGTTACTTTGATGTAGCATGTGCAGTGCAGCGCCAAAGTGTGGGATATGATTTTGAAATAGTGAACTTCATGTGCTATAAATTGAATTGAATTGAGATGACATCTTTTCCCTCGTCTTCTTTTGTCCGTAGATCGTCGCTCTGAACACAAAGACATATGAAAGTTCAAGGATACTGAGTTCTCTCTATGTCCAGGAGAATCCAGGTATAAATTTGATCCTTAAAGGACAAGTTCACCTTCATAAACATAGGGATTGAGAGAATGCAGCAATATTAGTAGAACACATCAGTGAAAGTTTGAGGAAAATTGGACAATCGATGCAAAAGTTATGAATTTTTAAAAATGTTGTGTTGGAACCGCTGGATGAGGAGACTACTAAGGCTCGTGATGTCATATGAGTGCAACAGTATAAAGAAAATGTAAAGAAAATTCAACATATTTTCACTTTTTTTCGCATAATAAAAGAGCACTTGACTTGCCTCTTTCTAAAGGCAATGGGAATAATATTACCCATAACATATGTCAGTAACGAGTCAAGGGAATGTGTACTTTTTTTCAAAATATGAAATTTTGTGAAATTCTCTTTATATTTTCCTTATGCTGTTGAACGCATGTGACATCATACACTGCAGTAGTCTTCTTATCCAGCGGTGACTGCACAAAAACTTCATAAATTCGTAACATTTGAACGGATTGTCCGATTTTCCACAAACTTTCAATGATGTGTTCTACTAATATTCCTACATTCTCTCAATCCTTATGTTAATGAAGGTGAACTTGTCCTTTAACTCTTTCTGTGCCATGTATTTTGAAGAGTGTGTACAATGCCATGGGGTCTTCTATGCCAATTTGCAATCAGAGGACACAAAGGATTAAAGAAGAATTTTAAGGTTCTACCTTATACCACCCTACACACAATGCCGACACACATACACACACCCCTAATATGAATTTGTTGTCTTGTGGACTTTTTGGTAGTTTCTTCTTCTTTTTTTTTTTTTTTTTTTGCATTTCAGGTATTTTGATTTTTGCTTTAGGCATCATTTTGTAAGGAATGGGAGCATTATTGGAGTCATCTCCACCAGGATTGATAAAATTTTACTGCCGATTCAATATTTAAAAAAAAAAAAGGTTCTGAGGATTATTTACAACATATTGCTTCAAACATAGATTACCAAAAATGTGTATATTATTTGCAAATATGCTACATATGTACATTTCAACAACAACTACAGTTAAAAAGATTTGTCAAGGCTATTTGCATCCAAACTGACCAAGTGGCCAACTTCCAAAGTTTGTCAAACTATATCCCACAGGAAATCAAACATGAAGTATGTCATGTTTATCTTGTCTAGACATGATCAAGTCTCAAATCCTGTCCTAGCATAGGGAAGGAAAGAAGGTGGGAACTGTGGCCCACTTTGGTACATTGATTTGGGCTGATTGCTTGAGGTCAGATCATAATTTTGTTTGCTGATTCGCCATTTTGAAGATCCAAATTAAATCAAAATAAATCTAAATGAATCTGCTCCAAGAAGGGTGTACAAGTGTATATTATTCTTGCGGAAATCTTAATGTAGATTTAAGTCTTATATCACAGATGTCTGCACACAGCTTACACACCTAGCATCTGTGAAAATCAAATTTGCATGTTTGTTCTTGTAACAGCAATGAAATAAAACTCACTAATATGATACTAGTTTCAACAAACAGTCACAAGTAATGTAGGCTGAATGCTGATAACAGCTTTAATATCATACACACCACTCACATCCAGCTTTCATTGTCTCTCAGAAATAGAAGAAGTCATTTCAGTTCAAGAATATAATATTGTCACATTTGTCATCAATCCAGGAAGTATTCAGAATCCACCCCTTGTCCAGAACTAAATTCTACCTCTTCCAAATTTGGACCACTCTATGGCAGCTCTAAAGCGGTTGAACTTTTTTTTTCCTCCTTTAGTTGTCAATGCAGGATGTATTAAGTATCAGGTCCATTGACCAGAACTGAATTCCACCCTTTCCAAATTGGGATTGTTCTATGGTGGCTGTAAAGGAGCCATACGTCAGCAATCAAACGTGATATCGCCATTGACATGATCTGACTGGGAGCGATGTGATTCACTGTGACTGCCTCAAAAGACTCCTGCAAAGATTATGACTTCTGTTTTTACTCCCTGTAGGGTACAGGGAGTGGTTATACAGTAAACATTCAACCAGTGACACAGTTTTTCTCCTGGTGTATATGTCAGTTATTGGCATTATGCATTAGTCATTCGTTCATTTCCCTCTGGGGAGCAGATGTTGTGTTTTGCTTTTAACTCCGAGTGTTAGATCATGTGTTGATGATGAATCTCTTGACAGTTTCAGTGACGTTACTGTCAAGGTAGAATATCTGTACAGAGACATAAAACCGGGAAGATGTTGCAGTGCTCTGCAGGGGATTTTCAATCCTCTGTGACTTTTTTGCTATCAGAAAGTATGGTTGTGGTAGATTTCTTTGTGACCTAGAAATTTAGAAGAGTCTTGCTTCCTCCAGATAACATTTTTTTTTTCCATTTTGTATAAATAAGATATGTACAGTCAACCTCTTTATACACATTTCACACAAGTATGGAATGCATTCTCTTTCTTTGAGATGAGTCGCTTTTGACACATGGAAAGCATAAGATATTTTCAGATGCTCCTTAAATCTTTGGTGAAGAAGGATAAAATGAATATTGCTCGTGTTATTTTATTCACATACATGTTCATATACATGTAATGGTGTATGTACGTGTATGTATACATGAGCATTATATTATACAGGTTGTGATACATCATATCATGTACAGTTTGTATATGTATGCTTATATAAACAAAATGAAAGAAAAACTCTTTTGATATTTACTTTGTGATTGTCTGATATCGTAAACAACCTATGGAACTTAGTTTTTCTAGAAAGTTACATTTAACTTACCAAAACAACATTTTTTCTTCTCTTTCTTTGTTTTTGTATAATTTTACAAATGTTTACTGGTTTGCAGTGTCTCCAGCGGTCTTGAGTAATTTCTTCATCTCCAACCAGAACGTGGCAGACTTCCTGTCTACCCAGGTACAAGAGGACTTTCTATCTGTGGTGGCATCTCTCTGGGGTCAAAGGTCAGGCCTCGTCATCCAGTCCCTGACGTCGGCCAAAGACTTGGGTCTGCCCGTGCCCCTTAATCCCGATCCATCTCAGAAATTTGGGTAAGGTTTGAAACATCATCAAGGATAGCAGTCATCTATCGTGATTAAGTCATTCAGGAACTCATTTTAATTTGTCTTTTTATTTGTGAAGTCTATAGCTTTCTAATTTCAAAGATCTTTCATACACTGTCTCTACTCCAGACTTAACAAAACTAATTTACCCAATTCTTGCAAAGTCTGAACATGATTGTTTAAATTGAATAATTCAAACAACTCAGGTTTCAGAGCCAAAGGTGAGCTTTAAATTCATTTTCCATAAAAAAAAAAAGCAAGTAGATGTTCCCCAAGGAAAGTGTAATTGTTGCTGCTCATCCTTTGGAATGAAAGACAACCATGTCTCCAAACATCTTGTCAATGATCAGTGTTTGTAGGTGTATAATGAGTAGCTGGCACTCAATGAGGCATTATTTGTTGGGTTTTATATAGGTTTTTACTGCCTTTTTGCTCCAGCCCATTTTTTCTCACAATCAACATAATCTTAAGCAAATTTACCCTGGTATCATTTTAGTACTTCACAGTTGCTTTCTAAGCTATGTTGTTGCCTCTTGGTTAACTTCTCCCAAACCCAGCCATAATGTGGTTTAAAAAAAAAAAAACAACAACAACAACAAAGAAAACAAATTCATGAAATTCTTCCGTCGAGATGTTTTCATTTTAGGGCAATTTGTCAATCAGTTGCAAAGAAAACAAAGTTTATCAAATATACCAATTTCCTTTAAAAGGGTATTGTGCATGCAATAGAGATAAGGATTACACACCACTGAGAATACAATGACATGATTCCTATGAACCTTTTGTGTACTTTGAATGCCAATTGTCACAATATTCCCCATAGCATTGTACACACTGTCTGAAGTCCCTGGTACAGAGAGGGTTAATAATGGTTTCACAAGCAACATTCATATACGATAACATTAATTAAAGTTATTTTGCACAGACAGAACAGCATGCATACAATGTAGTTACCTCCGCCAAGGGAGGAGGTTATGATTTCCTTACTGTTTGTTTGTTTGTTTGTCAGTGTGCAAAATAATTCAAAAAGTTGTTGACGGATTTGGATGAAGCTCGAAGGAAAGGTTGAGAATGATACAAGGCATAGATGATTAAATTTTGGTAGTGATCCGCAAATTTTTAAGGATTTTGTGAAGAATTTTCGATATTTTGGCAGGTAGGGTCAGTGAACCTGGAGTTCAAGCTGCGCATTTTTGAGGTTTTCATACGTGCACTAAAGTGCGTGCTCTAGTGTTTCCGTGCAGCTGAGGGTTGATGACATAACAAAAGACTTCTATATTGGGAATTTGGGCGATTTTCAGCATACATACGTATGGATTAAAATCACAATCTCTATGGAGAACAAGGTCATTGGTGGAAATTAGCTCCTTGGCGGAGGTCTGAGCTCTCAGAGTGCTTCTCTAGTTCCCAATCCCATCATGGCAAGGGATTCTCTTGTCTGCAGTTAACAATTTTAGTGTAATTTTAATGTCACTCTGCAATAAGGTCATGTTACAGAATAAAAGAGTAGATCTCTGTGTGAGTTTTGTTTTGTTGATACCTCTAACCTGTATTGTGCAGTTATCTCCCACTTCTCTGTTCAAAAATGTGTCCTTCAGAATCTATTAGTTCTGTCCTTGACATCTAAAGTCGATTTCTCATTTCAGCAAGAATAGCAGAACTTCAGGTAAACGTCAGACTCTTGTAGGCAGATTGTTTGTTTTAATACCTGCCATTTACTGTCTCCATAGATTTCTTACACTCCTTTGATGATGACTTGTGACATTTATTTTGTTCTATCCTGAGTCTTATGGTCCTTGGAGGTGGAAAAGAGTGTCTGGGTTGTTAATTTCCTTCAGAAACACCTTGCGCTCCTCTCGCTCCTTTTCTCTTCCCACCTGAACTAATTCTTACACCGGTCTGAATACCTCTGCCTGACTATCAAATCCCCTAGGGGGCGCTGTAGCTCTGTCAAATTTTCTAGGCCGATTTCCTGTTCCACAGTAACCTGTCCGTGGGAGAGCGGTCAGTTGCAGGTGAGATGACCGCAGTGGACGACTTGTCCATTGCTTGTTGTCTGTGGACCAGGTGTTCACTTTAGAATATCACATTTTTTTCCGTATTGGGTTCCTTGGGAGATATTATCTGTTTGCGATCACTGAATCATGTGAACCTGATGTAAGATCAGTTTACCTCCATATTCAAGATTGCTGAAAGAAAACTGAGATACGCAACATTCATTCTTACGTTTAATTCATCAAACTTGATATTGGAAGATTTTCATCGGACCCAAAATCCCCACTATTTGCAGATTAGAAGGCCGGGGCCATTCTGACCACTTATTCTGCTGAAAGAACTCTTAAAGTATTGAGTGATGTCAGTGGTCTCCGTACTTGTACTCTTTTGGCTTCATTTGCAAGCCAGGATTTGACATATACCATTGGCTGTTGCCAATTTGACATGTTCAAGAAATTAGAGATTGCATGAATGCAATTGCCTCATCATTCCCACTTGACTGGGCCATGCCATATTGAGCAAGGGGTCCCTGTATACCAAGAGATAGGCAGACATATTGAGTCTTACATTTTTTTCTCCATTCTGTATCAGTCTCTGTAACATTTCAAGAATTACAGAAATTCAGTATTATTAAAGCAGAGGGCATCCGTATCAAATGCCCAGAGACACAGACAAGCAAAAATAGATTATTTGATTGTTTCATTGTCTCCTACAGAAAACTTAGAAGGACTCCTGAGGATGCAGAGTTCTGTATAGTTACCTAAAAAAAAAAGTGATATTAATACTTGTTAAGTTTTTATTCAAATTAATCTCAACTCTAATCATTTCTCAGAGGCAGACTTAAATCCTACTTTTTTAATTATGTTTATAGATATAGAATCCACATTTGTTCCCACAAGCTTTGCCATTGTTTCACACCTTTTTCCTGTCTGCAGATTTAAATTCAGCTATTTCTGTATCTTTCTTCAAAATTTTGGCTCCTCTGCAATTCCATTTTTTCGATCTGCACTCCGGAGATTTTGCCGGAGATACCTATTTTTGCACAATTTTTGCACAGTTTTTGTAGTTGTCATGGTTGATATGATCATGCCACACATGGTGTGTGCTTTCTCTGGATACTTTGTCTGTGTTTTAGGTTGCTGTTTTGTTTCGAGGGGGGGGGGGGGCTCTATTCCTCACTCACTGTTATTCTGCACAGTGATGATCCTGATTTTGTTTTTGTTTTTGTTGTATAGGGTGCAATGACATGAATACAAGGTAACATGATCATTAACACATAGCATGCCACCGTTGTGTTTACAAGCACACAATAGAGTACCACTTTCATTTTGTGTGTGTGTGTGTGTGTGTGTGTGTGTGTGTGTGTGTGCAATAGGAAGACAGTCATTGTCTGAGCCTGTTAATCTTTTCAGATTTCATCATATTTATGACTGTTCCCATTGTTATGGTAATTTCCAAGCATCCAAATGTTACTTAGATGCCTGTTTAGACATCTTTGGCTGAAGTTAACCATTGTTATTTATCCTATAATGTGTGTAAGTCTCCAAATCAGTTGGCACTATTGGAAGGATTAGCGTCTTCAAACAGAAACATGTAAAAAACTCAATGAGCACACTATTTGATTGTTCATACTAACATCAGAAATTGTACAAAGCACTGCAGTTAGAAGAACAATGTGGAGGGCTAGCCAAGCTAATGTAATACTTCCTTTAGATTGGAAGTACTTTTGATAGTTTGCATGGGAATGAAGTAGGAGAAGACATAGAGGATGGCTGTATTCCATTTAGAAGAAGACATGTTTTGTTCTGTGGTCCCCCTCCTATTTTCATTGTTCATCAGTTTTGGTTGATTTTCAGCAGTAGACTCAAGGTTGGAGTGAAAGTAGTATCCAATGTATGAAGTGATGAGAGGTATGTGTTGACTATTATGTAATTTCCTGTTTTTTCTCTCCATGATTCGTCACAGTTTCTTTCCCTTTATGGTTAATTTGTGTTGTAGAAGTATTTCGTAGAAGAAAAAAAGCTCCTGTTGTTTTGTTTTTTTTTTTTCTTCAGTATGTTTTTTACACCTAGTCCTGTTTCGCGTATTTCTTCCATTTGTTTTCTGTATAGACATTGATGGGGAAGGGATTTACACCATTTTATTTCTATATTAAAGGACAAGTTCACCTTCATAGACATGAGGGTTGAGTGAATGCAGCAATATTAGTAGAACACATCAGTGAGAGTTTGAGCAAAATTAGACAATCCGTTAAATAGTTATGAATTTTTCAAGTTTCTGCTCAGTCACGGCTGGATGAAAAGACTACCATAGCTTGTGATGTCACATGAGTACAATGATATGAAGAAAGAATAAAGAAAATTCAACATATTTCCATTTTTTTCGCATAACAAAAGAACACTCGACTTCTCTCTTTCAGAAGGCAGGGGGAATAATATTACCCTTAACATACGTCAGTAGCAAGTTGAAGAAATGTGCACTTTATTCAAAAAGTAAAGTTTTGTGAAATTCTCTTTTTATTTTTCTTATATAGTTGTACGCATGTGACATCATACACAGAGTAGTCTTCTCTTCCAGCAGTGACTGCGCAGATACCTAAAATATTCGTAACTTTTGAACGGATTGTCCAATTTTCCTCAAACTGTCACTGATGTGTTCTACTAATATTGCTGCATTCTCTCAGTCCTTATGTATATGAAGGTGGACTTGTCCTTTAAGTATCATGCTATTGAGCTCTAAAGTTTCGGAGCTGGTATGTAACAATGGTATCAAAACATAAATGAAGGAAAAAAATACAGTGTATTTGCTGGATCCGGAAAACAGCCTTTAGGCTTTTTTGTAGATTTATATATTTAACTCCATAGACACAAGATATGGTGTACATCATAATCCTGTCCAATTCTGTAAATTCTATTCTACATATCCCTTCTTTGAGGTAATTGATCGAAGAATAGAATTTGCCTGCTTCAGGACTTAGGGTCAATATCATACTATCTGAGCTTTCATAATGCATGATGGACATCTTGATGAGGACAAACAATGCAGATTAATATACCCTGACCAGAGCTTGAACCCGGAACCCACTCAGGGGTACAAACCACTGGACCACAGCATCCGTTTCCCTCAAACCTCTCCAGAGTAGCTGACTTTAAATCTGAACATTCACCAAAACAGCATTACTTTGCAATTTAATGTGGAAATTGTTACCTTAGGGAGGGGGAGGTGGGGGTTCTTGCTTAGTAGAATACTATGACATCATTGATGACATGGTAGATTTTGAGAGTTCTCATTTTATGAAGTGAAATGGCGTAAAATCAAGACCACATTTTCAGGGGCCAGCACTGTTGTATTGTCTCCTCCTTCGTGCATATCATGTTACAATTGTTTACAGCTTCCGCAATCTGCGCTTGTGAGAATTATTCATCGCAGCTCGTCATCTAGCTCATAGTGTGACAGTGAATCACTTACAAAATAAATATCGCCCTCTCCCCTGACATGAAAGCCTCACTCGTCGAGAGTCACATATTCTGACGTTCTGTCTCTCCGTCCGGACAAACCTCTTGTTTGTCCACCTTTTTTCCATTGTCACTCACTTTGTACAACAGAGGGTAAGAGGAAACTATGGGTGGAACCAGAGTTTTGATGGAGAAATAGGGTGGGGGAATGGTTTGGGGAGGTGGGATAATTTCTGTCCATGTACATGACAGTGCTTTTCTGGAATGTTGATTTAAGTTAGGTTTATCAAACTGTGAAGACCATGAATGAAAGATTTCTGCAAGATAGATTATATCTGCTTAAAAGCTCATGAAACCTTGCATATAATATTGCACATGTTGCCTTTCTGTCAAAATGGTACTTGGAGATGCATCATAATATCATTTGCATAAGCAGAGTTAACTCTCAAAATTGCTTAAAATCTGAGTCTTTATGAATCAAGGCATTAGAGTATCATCTAGAAGTAGAACTATTCACAAATACTTATTTCTTTCTACATCCTCGTGCCAGATATTGATTTATCACATTATTGGATAGTAATGCTAGATTGAATCAAGTCCATCAAGGTCCATATGAAAAGATAATTTCTACTAATAGAGGAAGACTTGGCGTATAGACATTTTTTATATAATTTTTTTAAAATTTGAAAACATTTACTGTTGGACTTTAAGCATTCAAAGTGTGAGTAAGCAGTTTTCTTAGCCTCTATAAATGTGACCCGCTACAACAAAATGGTCCTAAAGTCGCGCACGGTCGAAGCCGTGAAAATCGAGTTTGAAGTCAGAGCATCAAAATTGGTCAAAACTTACGATTTTCTGAATTTGACATATCATTAGAGTCTGACATTTCTTCTATCATCTGTCGAAATTTTGAAGCAAAATGATGAAAGGAAAGACCAAAAAATAGCGTTATTCTGGGCCATGTTTTTTGGCGTTTCAACGAAGCAGAAACTGGTTCTAACATTTGGATTGAGCGCCACACAAAGGCTCCGCCCCTAACAACGACCAGCGTGATCTCATTGGTCAGTTTGCCGCTTGCCGCTAACCGAAGCGTGAAGCTCGCACACTGCCCAGTCGACTGGTGCGTGATGGCAGGGTGCGCTATGCCCAGCCGGCCCAGCCGCTTCTCCTGGCATCCTGGTCACTGATTGGTCGGTGAGGAGACCGCCGACGCTGTGTTTGAATGAGCATTTCGGGGGTTGCTAGGGCTTACCTTCTATTGTCCGGAGGTGAATACTGACTGCGTGTCCCGTGATCGTGATTGCGTCGCAAGGAGAACTTTTAGGGCGCTTTTCTCGAAACTGTGATTTCCCAGACGTCTTGACATGCTCTCTTTTAAACATCAATATCTCCGCAGCCGATTATTTTTATAAGATGTGTTATATATCAATTTAAAGCAGAAAGATTAGGGAATTGTGTCATGCAATTTTCAAATGATCGACCTCTCCCGACTTTAGGATCATTTTGTTGTAGCGGGTCACATATGGCCTTTTAACAGACATAGAATGCAAGTACAGTTCGACCTCGATTATCCGGCCATGTTGGGACCGGCGCTCATCCGGATAAGCGAATTGGCTGGATATGGGAGACATAATGTTAATGTATATAGCTGCCGTCCAAGCTGCCGTCCCAGTGCACTAGCAGCTAGGCAGGTAGCGTACCCTGCAACGGTGGTGTAATCTGTGCTAGCCTGCACAAAATTGTAGTCCCTTCTTTTACGATGATAATGTGGTGTGAATTTATGTCAGTTCTGTCGGGAATATTGTAAGTAAATCGTATGAGTTTTGTAGAAATTCTAATTGAGTTTAAAGTCACTGTTTTTTCACAGTTTTTTGGATAAAAACGTCCTGCACTGCGTGAAGGCATCCGAATAATAGAGATTTCCGGATAAAAGGAGGCCGGATAATCGAGGTCGAACTGTATGCTACATTTTGGGGGGGGGGATCTTTGGCAGTTGTTTTTGGCAACTTTTGAGAACTGTTCATAAAACAAGGAATTTTTTTCTCACAGCTTAGGTTATTTAAAACTGTGTAGGATTGATGTGTGGGACAGTGAATGTAACAGTCTCTGATGTGAGACATTACAGTCACACTTCTGTCAATCAGAAACAGCATTGTTGCAATTGTTTCGAGCCCCGACTACACGGTGTAGTTCTGTTTTTGCAGTCTGTAGGTGGATTACTGTGTTTCCTCCGATTTAGGAAAAGGAAAACATCACTTCTTCACCAACTTAAACACCAGGAATAAACAATGATAAAAATGGCATTCATGTCTTTTGCTAAGAGAAATCATAGAATTTACATTTATGTTGCTGTTTTGTTAGATTCTTATGTTAATTTACATATCCTTGTTGCATTATGGGATTAAAGAAGTGATGTTTTCTTTTCATGCCATCCACACATGTTTAAGACAAACTATGGCTTTACAGTGGGCAAATTATGACTTGAGTTTAGCAAAAATAATCAAGCTGGACTGATTTTTGTGTATGGTATCTCAAGTGTTGACAATTTTTTGTGTGTCCACACACAAGAATTACTTTTTGAATCGCAGTGTAAGACTTGATTTTAAAAAATCAATGATTTCTGATGTGTGTGAATGAGCCCTATGTCACCATATAATCCTTTTTACAAAAACCTACACAGATATTGAACCCACAGTCTGCAGAACCTGGAAGGTTCTGAACAAATTCTACGTTGATTTTTTAATCTTATAAGGAAAGGGTTAAGGGCGGCTGACCAGAGTGTATAGACCTTGAAGGGACATACTCATAAACATTGCCAGTCACAATGTCCAGCTCACTATCTAAACTAGTCAAAGGGATGTGGGTAATTCTGTATGATTCTCTGTCCTCGTCTGTTCTTCAAGCATTTATCTGCAGTAGTCAAATATCTTGATCAATCATATAGTGATGCAACATGACGCTGTCATTAATGTAATTATTACCACAAATTCACTAGTATTAGATTTAGACTGAGTCGCCATCACTTCCAATTTAGGGAGTGGCTGCTTTCTGTGTGGTCTTCATCCATATTACAAAGCACAAGAATACTTGATGTTCTTATTCACATATAGGATAGCCATCTTGGTTGAACCTCTATGATATCTCCCTTTATATATAAATTGCTCTATGAAAGTGATGACCAGTTGACCACTGGTATATCATCTGACTTGATGTTCTTATTCACATATAGGATAGCCATTTTGTGGAGCTTACATTTTGATGGTCAAGGAAAATACCTTAATTTTCTTCTTGACTTTCAAAGTTGAATTTCATTTGAATCTTTTGCCAGTCTGACCACGCCTAATGAGTTTCATAGCTTCTGCTTTTAATGCTGATACCAAACAGTGTGTGATCTCTTGTCTCATTTTGCCAATATTTTCACTAATATGCTAGCTGTATGACTTTATTTAGGACAGTTTCATAATGGGTGAAAAATTCTTGTCACTTTATAAGTTTTTTTGCTGAATCACCTTTAATATCCATGTTCATCTCTTTTGATTGAGAGAGACTTAAAGCTCTCTACACCCCCGTCAGCCAGATCCTCCTCTGTGACAGTCAGAATTACATTAAGTAGTGTCCGTTTTCTGTAATTAGCAAACTTGGCACATTAGGTGTGACAGGATAGGACAGGACAGAGGCTAAGAGCCTAAAGCTGTAATCTTGCATCGAATTCAAGGAAACTGGCTTGTCATGTAATCAGTGTTTGGTGTGTGTCAGTTCGCACTGTGATGAGATTTCCTTCAGGCGACGGTCAGTCACAGAAGTCAGTGTATGTGTGCATTATTTTGGAGGAGATTTAATGGGACAGTAGGGAATCTCACACACAAGGTTAAAACAATCTCAAGTCAATAGCTTGTTGAATCTGTTTCTGTATATATAACTTGCTTGCTCCCTATCCCTCCCCCTTCCCAATTCAATTGCAATCAATTTTAAACAAAATTCAATAAAAAAAAATTGTGAGGATATAGTCAGTTATAACTGCGTATTACAGTCTTTTTAACAGCTTCTTTGTGTTGTTAATAAATGCAGAATAGGTCTTATTCATCTCTTTCTTTTGATTTCATGATATGTTTGTGCTATATCCATATTGAATTACCTCTGTTACAGAAATAGGAGTATGCCCATTGCTATATTGCAATGTTCATCTTTGATTCCTGTTCATCTTCTATATCATTCTACCTTCATAGTGACAACTAAAACCCTTTGCCTTTTGTATGCTATAATTCTAGCCAAAGTGGATTTTTTATTTGAGATACATGAGAGTATTGATAGTATGTAGTATCTGTGAGATATGACTTTGTGCTTTTTAAAAGACAAAACTAAATTTCCATAATCCTCACCCACCTGCTCCCCTCCCTGCATAATACTTAGTTTCAATTTTGATGGTCTTTGAAAATATCCAGTAATTTCCCTGTCTCTGCTGAATACTTTCATTATTTCTCATATACTTATTGATACATTATTTTTCATCTGAAACCAACCATTAAAAACATGAATACTCTGTGTGTTTCAGAGACATTTCAACTTGGTTTAATTTGTGTCGCAGACCTGATGATGCAGCCATGTTATGCTGAAGAATTGTGTTCTTATCTTGCACCAGTGAGTGAATGATAAAGTCAATTTCTCTGTGAGATTGAATTAAAATGCAATGACTCTGCAATGTCTTCATCCTAAAATAAATGTTGTGTAAACAGATGGTGTGAATTATAAGCCCACATAGGAGAAGGGAGGGTCTGAACTTGTTAGCGAGAGGTGCCTCTGTGCATTTTCCATGAAATATTCATTTAAAGACTCTGCATCAGTGAGGCTTATTTTCTTTCTCCCATAAGCACAAATCTCTCACCCTATATGTCCTGTCATATCTTTCTCTCCCTCTCTCCCTCTCTTCTCTCTCCCTCTCTTTTTACAATGTATCTCTTGCTCTCTCTATCTATTTCTCTTATATTTGTATGTCCTTCCCTTTTCCTCTTTTCTTCTTTGTCTCATACACCCTCTCACTCATTCAATTTCCTTCCCCTCCCCCTCTCTCTCTCTCTTCTCTATATCTTACACCTTGTATGTGCTGTATTTTTGACAGACATTCCAGGTAATATTTTGCCCTCAGGACTTGGGAGATAGTTTTTGGAGTGATTAGATTTGCATTTAAAAAGCTTACTGCAATAGACCAAGAATCAAGTATATCATCCCTAGGTATCAAAGTTAGCAACTTCACACTTTGAGAACATTATGCTTGCGTCATGTGAGGCAATATTTTTGAGTCTCCGTAGTGTCATGAGTTTCTTTCATCTGGTAAATTTGACCATAACTAAGACAAACACCACAAAGTGTGATTGCATAATATACATTATTTTTTCCCTCTCCCCCCCCCCCCCTCCCCACCTTTCTCCTGCTTCCTTAGACTGTATATGCCATATATTTAGCGAGTCTAATTTTTTGCGAATAGGACTTCCCAACAATTTTGCAAGTGGTTGAATATGTGATCATGGAGTACAGAACTGAACGGAGAAATGTATTAGTGCACATCACATTCATGTAGGGATTAGAGTCAATATTTTTGCATGTTTTCAGTTTGGGAATAGTACCTGACTCACGAAATATGTGAAAATAAAACCTAGTGAAATATTCGGCGTATAAAGTATACTTCCTCTTCCTCTGATTTGTGCAATCACTACATCTCTTTTTTTTCATATCTCCTTCTCTTTCTCTCTTTATTGCTCCGTCTTCATTTCTCTCTTTAACTCTCCTGTCATCAGCGATTTCCACCCATAACCACAATGACATTCAAATAACGATCGAGTGAAAGCACACATTGCATGTTTCAATGAGTTCGGTTTCCTTCTCACGCTTCTCTCTCTCCTCCGTCGCCCTCTCGATACTTTTTCTCTCGTATTTCCTCGCGGAGCCTCGACAATGTTCAAATTGTGATACGCCCGCCGAGTGACGAGCATTTTGAAATATTAAGGGTAGAGGAAGCAGGAGGAAGAGAGAGTGGGTGATGATAAGGTTTGGGGGGAGACAAAGTCACTGGAAGAATTTGTCGGCGAGGATTTAGGACACGACACCCTACCCCTATGTAGTCTATCCTCTGATCCCTGTTTGAGGCGTTTAAAAGTTTAAAGGGAAACTCCCTCTCCAAGTTTAGCCCACTGAAAAATACACAAACACAAAACAGTGGCGGAAAAATATTATAATTGGATGAAGAAATAGCATGATAGCAGAATTTTCCAGTTTTATGTGCTTCAGCAACATCAATGTTAGTCTCAATCCCAGTGTGCAAGTTAGATGAAGCACTGATGGTATTGTCCCATAATTTTCCAACTTTTGCCGAGCAGAAATTTTGTAGGAACATTTTCATCAATAACCAAGCTAATCTTGCAATAGCAATAATGTGATATACTAACTATATCAGTAATTTAGCCAAATCAATTTCCTTTTTATGAAGTCATCTTTGCAAAATTATTACAACTCTGAAGATTTGCTGCAATTCAAAGGAAGACTTTCCACATGATGTTATCCTTTCATCTGTCAATTAGATGTGATTGCGCCCTCTTTGGTTGAAGTTTGGTGAAAGCATTTAAAGATGTAAATTCTGTAACTCTGCTCACTCTTGTCTGATTGCAGTAAAACATGCACTTTTCTCTTTATACAATTTTTCCTTTGCTCTAGCTAGTGTGCATTTCAAATTTGGAGGTATGTGTGTAGGTTTACTTTAAGTGTTTGAACCAATCTTTAATAGCTCATGCTGATGGCTTCTTAAATGTGTTATATATGTTTTGAGATCAAACGGGATTTGCTTGTCGATGTTTACTAGTCATGTGTATGTATGCGATATTTTTGATGCAGGAGAGGCTTTCTTGGACCAGACTGATAATTTTGGCAAAGTATCCAAATCAGGGCATGACAAAGCATATTTTTCCCACGTAATCAAGTTGGTATTTGGGTATACATGTAGGCCTCACATTAAAACAGGCAAGTACCCATTGATTTTTACTTGCCTGACAGTAAGTTTTAGTTGCCCAAGGCAAGCAGGAAAATGGGTGTATAGCACCCTTCAACTGAAGCAATGTTTGTAGTTCTCTCCCCTCAAGCTGTTTTTAACCTCCTCCTCCTTCCCCCCCCCCCCCCCCCCCACTCAGCCTACTGTACCCTGTCCTTATTTAAGCTTACTCACTGGTTATCAACTACAGGTAATGTGACCAGCCTCAGAAATTCTCAGGATTTCCTTGTTCTTGCTGGTGACATTGAGAATTAGGAAACATGGAGGTCAAAGGGAAGGAGGTCAACTCAAGCATAAGACCACTGTGGCCTGTCACTCACTTAAAGATACACTTTGTCATCATGGTCGCTCAATGTTAACAATTTTCTATCTTTGTGTACTTTACAAGCTGTATATTGATATTCAGATTTTGAATATGACAGTTTGAATGTCTAATTCTTCTATTTCTCATATTTTTCAGTTACAATCGAATGCCACCTATATCACTGGACAAAAGAATATCAAAATCATAACATGACATAGTATAGTAAACCTTCATTCCTGTAATCGAGCAAGTTGGGGGAGGGATATCTCCACTGATTTTTCTTTTACGTTACATTTGTTTTCACAAAATTTTGAAGGGAATGTTTGCGCGTAGATGTGTAGCACACATTGTAGCATTCTAATATTGGTTTGTTGCATATCAAAAGTTTAGTTCAAGATGAATTTGTTATTTGTTTGTTTGTTTTTTCATATCAGACCAGTGTCCCTTCTATAGTGCCATTTACAAAGTGTTGCTAGGAAATGCAGCGGAAAACACTAATAGCCTAGGGAACTGTGGTATGTAGAATGCAAAAGAAAAAGAAAAGAACATATCTTTGAATGTCAAGGTTTGTGGATCCTGTGGTTGAAAGTTTGATCAATCCCCCGTGACTGCCTCCACCTTCCCTCCAGCTATTCTTTTGCCAGTTGATTGGGGAGAATTCAAAGATATCTGGGATCAATACTTCCTTTTATTTTTCCCTGTAACCAAAAGTCATCATATTGACGACTATTTGAATGCGTACCACAGAGTTTCCAATTATCTTATCTCGTATTTTGAGAGCTGACTGTCTGAGGTATATACCCCAGGTGCCGAAGAACAAGGAATTCACGTTTTGTGGGGGAAGGAACATGTCCGCTGCCCTCTATCCTGGTTGGACTCGTATCTGCTCCATCAGGAATAGGATGATTTCACAGGCTTTGCAGGGTAGGAATCTGGGGGTTTCCGAATCTTAACAATTTCAGAAGTCCCCAGGTACTGTTACAAATATACATCCATACATCCATACATACATACATACACATCAAGTATCCACAATTTACTGTCTCCAAGTAACCACATCTCTGTCTCAATGTGCCAAAAATGCTAAACGGGAAATTCTAATGACATGATTAGCCCCTAAAAGTTTAGATCAAGTCTTGAAAGGTTGTTCAGATTGTTGGCTAATTCGTCGTTCTAAATTTAGATGAGTTTCCAACAGACATTCTACAAATGTTTAGTCCTTGATATGTTATTCACAATTCCTGTGAGAAGGACAGTGTTGAAATCCAAGCTTGTGTGCTGATGCCATGATATCAGTGTTGTCTAGACATTTTTAGAAGTGAATTCTGTTAACCCATTTTGTACCAGATACTGGAATCTCTAAAGGGGGTATCTCACTGAGCGGCGAACGTTTGTGAATGTAGCGAATTTGGGAATTCACCATGGTTCGTAAACGGTTGCAAAAGGTTCGTTAACATTCGCAAGAAAGTTCGCAAACGGTTTTTATTGTCGCAAACAGTTTTTCTTGTCGCAAAGAAATTTTGAACATGTTCAAAATTTCTTTGGGAACCTTTGCGAATTTGTATTTTCACTAACAGTTGCAAACATTCGCAAACATTCGCAAAACAGTCGTAAGAATTCGCAAACGGTCGTAATACGGTGTCGCTAACATTTTTATATGATTCGCCACTGCTTGCGAACAAGTAACCACATGGTTCCTATATAAAAGCTTCTGAAACAGACAAGGTTCCATTCTAAGAAAGTTCTTGAAGCTCTTGACATCTCCATCATGATTGTAATTGCTTCAAAAGCTTTTCATATTGACTAAAGTCTGTCCTCTGCAACAAGCACTCTCTGAATCTCTTTCTTTTCTTCTTCCTTTCTTGTTTTTTATGCCTCCGCCAAGAAGTGGTGCCGGAGGCATTATGTTTTCGGGTTGTCCGTCCGTCCGTCCTTCCGTCCGTCCGTAATGAATTTTGTGGACAAGGTAACTATTAAAACCTGTTGAGGTATCCTAATGAAACTTGGCATGTATGTGTATTAGGGGATGAAGTTGTGCCTATCAACTTTTGAGTGCACATGCTCAAGGTCAAAGGTCAAAAGGTCAAGGTCAAATACATAAAATTTCACTATTTCCACCATATCTATTGAAAGCCTGAAGATATTTTCTTGAAACTTAGTGTATACATGTATTACCCAATTAAGATTCTCTGGTGAAAGTTTGGGTCATGAGGTCAAAGGTCAAAAGGTCAGGGTCAAATACATAAAATTTCACTATTTCCACCATATCTATTGAATGCCTGAAGATATTTTCTTGAAACTTAGTGTATGCATGTATTACCCAATTAAGATTCTCTGGTGAAAGTTTGGGTCATGAGGTCAAAGGTCAAAGGTCAAAAGGTCAAGTAAAAATATTAAACCTTCCTTTTTTTCTCCATACCTTGGAAAATTGTTCAAGGTATCTTCATGGAACATAGTATATACATACTGGAGTATACTGACTGGAAGTGATTATCTAGAGAATGTAGGGTTCATGGGGTCAAAGGTCAAGTGCAACACTTCAAAATTTTACTATTTCCCTCCTATCATGCAATGCCAGCAGGGTTATTATTTTTTTTTTTTTACACTTGGTGTATGCATACATGTGTAACCTAATCGAAATTCTCTGGAAAGTTTTTTTTTCTTCTTTTTTTGCCTCAAAGGTCAAAAGGTCAAAGATCAAGTGAAAGTGCTGAACTAACTTTTTCCTCCATATCTCGAAAGTGACTCAAGTTATCTTAAAACTTAGTACATATTATGCATGTTCTACCTGAAAGTGATTATCTTATGAATTTTAAGGTCAAGGGCCAGATGAAAATTGTAACAATTTACTATTCAATTCGGAAATTGCACTTTTTCTCCACACCTGTACCTTGAAAATTACTCAATGCCTAAATGTATGAATGGGTCAAAGTCGAGTTAAAGTCCTTAAATCCCTAGATACATGCTCTCCTATTCATCCAATTAAACCTAGGTCAAGGAAGGTGAACATTCAACACATTTGTGACAAACTTGTCATTTCAATATTTTGCCAATTTTGTGAAAATGTAATCACACATTGTCCACATGTACTACTTAGACCTATTGGGAAAATCATGCATTATGGCGCAGTCGCCAAAGCGACATTTCTAGTCTTTATTTTATTTCTCTTATGCTGCACAACTCTCTAAAAAGAAAGAGTGAAAATGTTCACTCTTGAAGGAGTGAATTACAGAAAAGAGTGAGTTTTGAGTGAAATTGGAGTGAATTTTGAGTGAAACTATCTATTTTCACTCATTTTGGAGTGACCTCAGGGATCACTCGAAAATCTTGGAGTGATCCCTTAGGTCACTCAAAAATGGGGGAAAATGAACATTTTCACTCCAAAATCACTCTAATTTCACTTGAAACTCACTCTTTTCTGTTATTTACTTCTTCAAGAGTGAACATTTTCACTCTTTCTTTTTTAGAGAGAATAGCTGTAGCAGCAGCCTGACAAAGCAGCTCTTCAAGGATAGCAACACCTTGAGCCTCTTCTTGGCAGAAATTTATTTCCATATCCTGGAAATCCATCTTGAACGGTTGTCACAAGAGATCTGAATTCAGTGGAAGGTTTTATGTCGTTTTATGGGTCTTACTATACACAATCGCCTGGTACTTTTCTAGGTCCAAGAACATTCGCAAAATTGTCGCAAATGATTTGCAAACAGTTGCTAATATTAGCAAAACTGTCGCTAACATTTGCAAAATTGTCGCTAACATTTGCTAACATTCGCTAATAGTCGCCACCTGTGTTCGCAAACACTTTCGCAAACATTCGCTAAAGTGTTGCTAATTGTCGCTAAACATCGCTAAAAGTCGCTAACTGTCGCTAATGGCAGAAGCGAACTTTGATTTTTCGCAAACATTCGTCAGTAAAGTTGGCGAATCTCAAATTCGCTACGTTCGCAAACGTTCGCCGCTCAGTGAGATACCAGCTTTAAGACTTTGTACAGAGTTGCCAAGTACCCAAACACAATGTGTTAACCAGTGACACTGATGGTATGATCTGATTGCATCTTTTATGTACTAAGATATTTCATGAATGGATGTTCAGGTTCAATTCAGTAGATATACCTTTAGTGTTTGTTTTTTTAATCTTCAAAAAGGCTGTGTGATTTTTGACAAAATATTTGTCATCCACCTTCAGTCCCGTACTCCACACAAATTAAGATTTTTTTTTTTAAAGGAGCTTTATGTTTGCCTTGGTAAGTGATGGCTCTGTGGAAAAGTAAAAATACTGACGAATTACATTGCTTGACTCTCAAAGTGATTGACATTGGTCAGTGAGTAAATTAATCACACATGATATTAAACAGAGAAACATTATTCTTTTGACCAAATGAGGCCAGCAAAATTTTCCTCGTCATTAGTCAGTGGATGCAAACTCAGCTTGTGGAAGTGGTTATGTATGCCCCTCAGGGGTTCAGAACCCCCTGAAAACATCACAATAGCCATGGTCACACTGGTAACAAATCACACAAAGTCTAACCCGTTGAGGATGAGTCCCGAGTATACTCGGGCAGGGGTCTATGGGAAATTTGTGTTGTAGCAAAATCAGTCCGTCCCCAATGGGTTAAGATCGCAATCTTTAAGATCTCAAAGTTTTGCCTGTGTGATTGCAAACTTCCCGTGAAACTTTCAACTCCAACTAGGGATATTTCCCCCACCCCCACCAAAGTTGTCGATCTTTTGCCAGTGTGAACCACAAGAAACTGAAACTTTGCGATCTTTGTCACGTGACCAGTCAACCACCTGGTTGCAGGCGGTGCCTCCGAAGTGTGCGGTCATTGTGATGTACAGGAGTGTATTGTTACTGTAAAACAATATTTTCGCGGCATGAAATTTTCGTGAATTGGAGCCGACGGCCTTTTTCGCAACATGAAATTTTCGCAAGTTGCCTCTAACATTCATTGCATGTAGTGTAGACATGAACTTTTGCATGCATTTTAATTTCGCGAATCTTGGCTCTCGCGAAATTAAAATGCACGCAAAAATTCCTCATTTTACAGTACGTCACAATCACCGGCTGTCAGATGGCATACTCTTTCTTCTGTCTTCCACATGCGCACTAGTGACCTGAACTTCTCGATCCAAAGATTGAGAAGTTTGGCTGCCAATGTGACCGGACGATGAGAGACTGCGACAAGTTCACATTGTTAAACTTCTCAATATTTTGCCAGTCTGACCGCGCCTAATGAGTTTCATAGCTTCTGCTTTGAACGCTGATACCAAACAGTGCATGATCTCTGTTGTCAAAACAGCACTGATAAATACCATTTATACAAGAGCTACATATTGTACGTGTGAATATCTCATGACACATTGCAATCATTTTCCACTGTTTCCCCAGATGTTATACTCTCTCTTTTCACTTTGTCGTAACCAATTGTCCAGCAAATTCTTGAGTTTTTCAGGAAATTAGATACATAAGAAATAAGAGAAGATAAGCAAGCATTCACTTCCTTCATGTGCTCTAAATGATGCTTTCTTTCTGACTCTTTCATGTAAATGTTGAAATTTGTAACTTTTTTATGGTGGTAGTTGCAAAATAAAAACAGTAATATTACAAGATCTTCATGCCTTGTGACCCATAATTGTATGTGTGGACACATTTGACAGAAGCCAGTAAGTCCTGTTGACCTTGTCAAACTTTTGACCAATCAAAGCGCTGTGCACAGGGGATGTGGGTTTGTAGGAAGCCCACACTTTGTACCACTAATCCCTGGAAATCACACAAATTACGGCTGGCCTCATATTTAGCTCCATTGTACCCAAGTGTTGTAAAAGCAAACTGTCAGCTAGCTTCACTGTCAAAAGGTAGTTAAACTTTGCTGTATAATGATCTGAAGGAAGCTGTAATTTGTGTGGGTAATCCTCGGAAACAGAATCAGTTACATTCCTTTCTTAGACAATCTGTTTTGTTTTTTTCTTACACGTCTGTGTGCAAGTTTTCTCAACGTTTCCTTCAAAGAGGGAAGTTGTTACTTCTCAATGGTTTTGTCTAGAAATAGATCTCATGACAAAAACCATAAAAAGAAATGAGTAAAGTCATAACCACAAGTATTCAATTTCAAATTATGAAACATCATAACATGTCTGTGTGTAATTGTGAAGTATTTTAGGCAACACAAATGAGCAAGTGTAGCAACCAAAATCACCACTGAAGAAAGAGATGAATTTATGTGGAGAAAAGATGTTGTGGGGACTAAATCAAATGGTACTATCAAGCCAAATGCCTTGCTTGGACATTGAATATATCTTGTCATTTTCTCTGTAATTTGGAAATATTCTAGTAGTAATTGCAGTCTCATGGTCACAAATTGAATTTGTCTAGTAAATAGTTTCTTTGTTAAAGTGTTTGCTGTTGAATATGATAGGGAAAGCCTTTCTCTATCTTAGATAGATTGGTAGATTGATTAATTGATCAATCACTTGAAAGATGGCTTCAGAATTTTGAAGTTTCAGTGGTTTCGATGATGATTGATAAATTTCATTGATTTAGAAATATTGATTGATAATCCAGTGATTGCAGCTACAAACGTAAAATTGTTGGAACTGCTCTTGTTTAGCATTGAAGGAGTTAATATGATACAGAGGAAAGCACAGCCCCAAGTAAGAAAACTTTTGATTTTCAAGGCCACCGTAACATGTCATGACCTAGTGAATGTGCAGTTCCTGACAAGACAACCTTTTATAGCGTGTTAGGTTCAACCGCAGTGATTGGGAGAACAAGGTGCACAATGTTTGCTGAAGGAAGCGACCATTTCTTTCCAGTGAGTCACACAATCCATAGTGATTTCCCTTTCCCCTCGGCATTGAGGGGACATGGTAGGGGGAGTGATCACTGGATCTTATCAGCAGTGGGGAAGGACGAGGAGGGTTGCCAATTTGCACGTTGCTCAAAGACAGAAGAAGAAGTTTATTAAACAGAAACTTGTGTTCATTGCTGAGTTTTGGTACCACATTGCCCTGTGTTGTGGATGTCCTCTTGTTTCTTTGCATCATGTATCTTCTAAGTGATGTACATGTATCTTTGCGGAATCTCTGTTTTCAGAGCAACAATCAAAACTAGTGATTATCGCAAGTCTGATACACTGCGAAACATGAAATTTCAAGAAGGGCATTCACCGCAGCATTTCACAAACATTTTTAGAAGTGAAATGTTACGCACTACTCGAGGGATCTATCAGGATATAGCAAACTGAGCTCTCGGGACTCGTCAAATTCTTGGCTACTGCGGTTGACGTCATTTTTTTTTTGTACCCGAGGTCACTCTTTACATCTTCGTGACTGTTACTTTGATTCTGAACAAAAACCACAAATTCCTGCTTAGCAAGGGGAAGGTCATAGAGATGGTTTAGTTTTCACTTTAGATGGATTGATATGTGTATTAAAGCAAACCAGTAAATTCCTAGCAGTACACCTGTATAGGCGTGTACAGGTTGAAGTAGCCACACATAGTGTTAACAGGCATTACTGTAAAGCACAATATTTTCGCAACATGAAATTTTTGCAAATTGGAGCTGACGGCCTTTTTCGTGGCGTGAAATTTTCGCGGGTTGCCTCTGACATTCAATGCATATAGTGAAGACAAGAACTTTCATGTGCATTTTAATTTTACAAATCTTGGCTCTCTCGAAATTCGCGACAATAAAAATGCACGCGAATATTCCTTGTTTTACAGTATCTTGACTAGCCTGTACATCTGTGGTAGAGACTTTGGACAGTGTGTATAATGCTATGGTGTCTTCTTTGCTAATCAGCTCTCAAAGCTAGCACACAAAGGGTAAAATCATAATTTACATGAATTGTAAAGTAAACAACAACAACAAAAAGAGACAAATACAATTGTCGGGTGATCCTGGCCAAAATATTCGGTGTCTTGAATTAGAGTTAATATGAAAATTGAGAGTCTGATATCTTAGTTACAGCGTGTATCTCCGTCAATCTTTCAAGATTTAAGGATATTCTCAAATATGATACTCTTCATTTGGTTTGACATAATGTGCTTCGTTAAATGCAAGTATAATATTTGCATTTAACAAAGTACACCGTATCTTAGAGAGTACAATGTAATAGCTGGTCACCGAATACGGAGAGTAAAAAAATGTCCTTCTGAGGTTTCTCTTGTATCATGACCTAAACTCTCCCCTGTATGTTCGCAATGTAACATTCAAACTCTGACAGTAGTTACTGGGAGGGTTGTTATACATGTACCTGGTACATTAGATTATACTTTGCTTTTGTGTAGGTAATTGTTTGTTTTGGGGGTTTTTATGTTGTCATTTGGTTTAGGTATTTTGAACAAGACATTTGGTAGTATAATGTAACTGTCACTATTAACTTTGTATTGTTAATGCATAATTTGCTTAATTGTGTTTATGTACAAACTGGATATACATATTTGTATGTAATTTGACCTTGCTAACCATCTACACTGTGCTTTCTGTTTGATGACTTTCAACATGGGAAAAAATGAATGAAGGATTGTTGGTTTTTTTTTCTTCTTTCAGTTTGCAAGTCACTGTTGGATCTCAACAAGAATCTGGGAATTTGACGACAATAATATCTGAGGCTACTGGTCCCTGCCAAAGTAGTGGAGCTTACACCCCTGCTGTGAATGGTCTATTCTTACCAAACTTTGTCATTGACTGGTGCAAAGTATCCACGGTAAAGGTCTATGTGTTTTGTTTAGATTTGATCAAAGATATGTGATGCCATTAATTCTTGTTTTATTCTCAGGGCTTGGGTTCCCACACTGTCTGAAGAGTGTGAATCTCTTTTAGCTTTAATTGCATTGTAGGTAAAAGAGAATAAAAAAATATATATATGTATGTATTTTTTTTTTTTAAATGGTGGTCAATGTTCACAAAATCATTGATTATTGAGAATAATATCTTCATTTATACTCCTGAGAAGAGGGGAATGAATAGCATGCATCCCAAAGTAAGTTGGTACTGGGAATGTTTATTGACCATTTAGGAAAGAGGATATTCCGAGATGAAGAAGGTTAGTGTAGTACTTGTATAGGAACAATTTTAAACGTCCTTAAAGGAAAGAGGATAGATATTGTGAATCCAGTCAATATGTCAAGGAGATGTTTATTCATATTTCCATGTTATTTCTGTCATTTGTTAACATCTTTCCCTAGTCTCGGGTCAAGTCTGCCCAGCCGACGTCCAACATGTCGGCCGTGTTTCTGGGAGGGGAGTACAACCCCCCTCTGCTTACAGTGGAGGATTCCGACCACTTTCTTGAGTTCGTCTGGCTGCTGGTTCTGCCCTGTGCTGTAATCCTCTGCCTCATTCTCATCCTGGGTTATGTCATGTGCTGTGGACGGCGGGGAAGGTGAGATTTTTTAATGGGAAATCCCCAGTGAAAAGTAGGCCAGGGGTACCTTAAAGGCAAAACATAGTTCTGGTACGCCTGCAAAATTGTCAAATTTCACCCCAAAATGTACACGTATGCCTAAGAAATGTGTGAAATGATGCTGTAATAACAAGATATTCTCTTGGTAATGACGAAAATGCGAAATATTAACCAAAAATGTTTGCATCTCAACTTGCAAACAAAAATGTTTGCAACTTACCTGATCGGGGTCAGGATAACTCGGACTCGGGGGACAACTCGGCCTCACTTTGATGGTGAGGCCGAGTTTTCCCTCTGGATTTTACAATGTTGTACTATGGGAGCACTTCGCATTCTGGTTGGTCGCAAGTTATGGGCCGATTTGATACAACGCACGCATCAAAGAACCTCTTTGATGCGCATCCAAAATAAACGTGCGCCTATGTACATAATAATAGCGATCACGAACTGCGTATAATTGATCTGAAATAGGGCCGAGTTGTCACTGAGACAGGTCCTTCTGGAATAAAAGTCGGTATACCGACTTTTATTTTTGATCTCAAAATACTCCGAAACAACTCATCATCCCGGGAAATGGCGTCAGCCAGGTAAGTTTCTTGGTAGACTCTTTTGATATATTGCAAGCAAATATGAAATGGTGCAAGACGGGTTTCCAAGCCTTTACCAGAACTATGTTTTCACTTTAACCCTCTGCGTGCCGCATCAATATCCTGTCCATAAATTTGTGTGTGAAATTGTTCTCATTTGATTCACTGACGCGGAAAGGGTTAAAAGTCAAGTCAAGTAGTTTGACAGATCTGTTTATCTATTAATCTTTTCCATTTTCTTTTAGCAGGGAAGCCCTTATTGCTCAATCAGAACTGCTCTGCCAAGGGGCCTTGCAACTTAGAAGTTGACAAAAGAATTTGTCAGTCTTTCCAGTAGAGTAGCCTTAGTTTGGAGATGAGTCACATATAGATTACCACACTCTTTCTTTCTCTCTTCTCTCCCTCTCTCTGTCTATCTATCTATCTATCTATCTGTCTGTCTATCTGTCTCTATCTCTCTCTCTCTCCCTCACTCTGTCTTTCTTTGCTCATTTTCCTTTGTTATCTGGGAGAGGATGTAACTAAAATGCTGCGGGGAGATCAAATGTTACTCAAAAGAAATGTCAGAAGGATGATTACTGCATCGTAAGCACATCAGCATCACATCCTTCAACTTTTGTTGTTTTTTTTCTTGTCATACAATCAACCTTGAAATTGCTCCTCAAGCAAACAGTTAGGAAGGGCACGAAATGAACGCACTCGCCGCAGCGTGTGTGTATCGTGTGAGGTTTGAGATAAGGACTCCGCAGAAGTGTGCTTTTTGTGGATTGGCAGGGAAGCAAACTTGGCAGAAATTCCTCGCTCTTTTTCAGCATCTTTTTTTTTTCTTTAACTGTTGCTTTTAATCCCACTTTTCCTGGCTCTGCCTGCCCCTAGTAATCCAGCTTCCTCCTTTACTTCTTGCCTTGCCAAGAAAAGTTAGGGCTCCCTCGCAGCTGGTAATGAAAAGAATCCAGGCCGCACACTCCCAGATGTAAATCAGGACTTAAAGGCATTTCTGTGTGAAGCAGAGAAGAACCAGAATAAGGGTACATTCTGTCAAAAATTCTTCTCTACCTTCCTCACACTCACTTTGTCTTTGAAGCAGCAAAAGATTGAAAATTATATGTACATGTAGTGTATGCCATATATTTAGCGAGTCTAAATTTTTGTGAATCGGAACTTCCAAACAGTTTCATGAATGGTTAAATTCGCGATTGTGGAGTCCTGTACCGAATGGAGAAACGTATACATGTTTGTGACATTCATAGCTTGATCAGAGTCAATATTTTCGTGTGTCTTTAATTTCGCGAATTGCACCTCACTCGTGAAATTCACGAAAATAAAAACCTCGTGAAATATTCGTCATATACAGTATATCACCACACCACCAAATTGTTCAGTAGATCCATGTCTTTTTTCTTTTCTTTTCTTTTCTTTTCTTTTCTTTTCTTTTCTTTTCTTTTCTTTTCTTTAGAGCTTCAAATGTTTCTTGTAGGTTTGATTCATTTCAATATGTAAGTGGATGCTTTCTAGCACAGCTTAAAAAAACAAACAAACAAACTTCAAACCATAAAGATATGTAACAACTAAATATTCAGCAGTATTTGATCAAGGAAAGGAACTGGGCATACATGTAGTTTATCAGTACATTGTCACTTCATTTCCTTCTTGCCATAACAACTTTAACAATTACATTTGCCAAATTCTTTTTCATAAAACAACTGAAAAAGATTTTTCATCCAATGTTTCATTTTGTAATTTGTAGTTTAGATTTTTGTTTTCCAAATATGTAAAGGCCAAATGATAGGTGTTATTGTGGATAACAAAAATGAAAGTGTAAGAAAATGAGTTTTTGTTCCTCATGACTGTCATTCATGCTCTCAATGTCTTTTGATTCAGCAAGTGGTGTTTTCTGCACAATGCAAAGAGCTGCTCCGTAGAGTTTTGTGTGTGTCTCTAGAATACTATAAAACATGATATTTTCACGAATTGGAGCCGACGGCCTTTTTCGCGGCATGAAATTTTCACGAGTTGCCTCTAACATTCAGTGCATACAGTGTAGATAAGAACTTTCAGGTGCATTTCAATTTCGCGAATCTTGGCTCTCGCTAAGTTCGCGAAATTAGAATACGCGCGAACATTCCTCGTTTTACAGTAACACTTCAGGCAAGGAAAGGATCAAACAGAGGTCAGAAATAAAAGGATAAGATGTTATTTGAATGTCGGTGGTCAGAAGGATGCAAGGGCACTGAGATGCTATTTCATGAGAGCTTGGTCAAACTGCATATATCACCATGGCAACCGTCTTTAGACTCAAAAATTTGATATGCACTCCCTTTAAGGTTCCCTTAACTCTCACACAGGAAATTCAATAGCATGAATCGTGTATTTGGGCACCGTGATAGTGTTTCTCTCATTTTAAATATTCTCTTGTTAGGGGCAAAGTTAGAAAGTCTTGCAAAACAAGACTCGTCACTTGCATGAGCTGAAAGAATCATTTTATGGTAACCTTATATATCTCTCTTTTTTATTGCTTGTGTATTTGTCGCCGTCGTTGTCATCATCGTTGTTCAGTATAATTTTATAGCCCAGCGATACTTTTGACATTACAATGTATCATTCTTCTTTTTTCAAGATCTCAGCTTTGTTCAGATTGTAATCTCGTATAACCATGCCACTTTTTTTTTCTCTCTCTCCCTCATTTTTACCATTCTTTACAGGAAGGACATCGACAATACACCTGAGTAAGTCAAATAATGTTTCTTCTATCCTAATTCCCTAATGATTTCTTTTGCCTCATGTATGAATACAGAGAAATAATGTCTTCACAAAAGAACAATTTCATATGCATCTATATCATATATTTGTATCATTTATGTTATCTGTCATGAAGCAAAAAAGAAAAAGAAAAAGGAAGATCACAATACAGGACTGTACACCACAAAGGTGGCAGATCGACACAATTCAAAATCATTTTGAATATTTCATGAAGCAATACAATGCCTGAATTTTTGTTGAGTCTTTGAATTTGTTCCAGAATAGTCTTGTGATGTTGAAGTCCAGCCTAGTCAATGTTTGAAGAGGGACACATAATGTCAGTCAAAGTCTCATGGCAATAATATATTTTGTGTGTTGAAATGTTGCTATAGTGTAAATGACAGATAAGTGTAAATGTGGTATCGTGTTCGTTTTCCTTTTTCCTGATCATGTCAATCTCTTCTCTCAATTCACTGTTCTGTCAATCCACATATCTGTCTGTCTCTCTATGATTTCTAAAGGTGTTTTTAGTCATGGATAAATACCGAGAATTAATGTCTTCAGATAGTCCAGTTTCATAGTCTTTGTAGTGGTCTGTGGTGCTACGTGAAAGATGTTTCAGTTGTTGTTGCCAAGTATTTGAATGCATGGATTGCATACATGAAGCAGCATTCTTATGACGTGAGTAAAACCAAGTGACGCCACCGGTGGGAGGAAGTGACCTGACATTGTCTGCCTCCCTCTAGCATTGAGATTTGTGCAGGCTAATCCTGGGTCTAGACTATGGTGTCCCTAAAGTGATGAAGCTAAAATTAATATCTTCTTTCACACAAGCACACACCACCCCTAGTGTTTACATTGTACCTCTTGTGTAAACAGAAGCCCCTCTGGCGAGGAACGGGGATTAGGTGGGCAGCTTAGCAAAGGTAAAGATGAAAGTATCGAATCATTCCGAGCAGTTGAGGTCAATCTGGGTTTTCTGGGTGATTTTTTAAATTAAAGAAGAAATATGTAAAAATGCAATCAACATCTTGCTCATGCATTACATGTCTCTAAACACTGACACTGTCATCACCATTTGCTATAGTTGTAACACCTCTGAATTTGCTTAATTAAGTGAATTCTTTATCAGTTAAATCTCTTGTCATATGTCCTTCTGCAAGGTACTGTTAAAGCCTGATTCTTCGCTATTATTGCCGCTTCTTCTACTACATTTGATGCTATTGCAACTAGAGCTGTATTCAATTCTTCACTACTATTGCCACTTCTTCTACTACTTTGCTGATATTGCTACTAGATCTGTATTCGATATTGATGATGAAACAGTTTTTCAAATGTTAAAGGAGTCATCTAACGAGTCATCAAACAAGGTTATTGTAATCATTGCAGGTTTCTTCTTTTTTTTTTTGTTGATGATGGTAATGGATAATACTCATGATAATTCAATTAGAGGTCGGAGTAGTTGCATCAGCAATGACGGGATGCGTGCTAGATTTTGTATGTTTGAAATGGGATATATGCTAGGCTTGATAAGCACTACAGGCATGCTATGACTTCAGACAGCCTTTGTGAACCTGCATACCCTCTGCTGCTATCTTTTTCGTATTCCCAACACAACCTACCCATTACCACTGAAAGTTTGAAGATGAATGACTGGTGTGTATTACACTGTATTGTATATCTTCTGAGTACATTGCTTTGAAAGTGAGCTGTTGTGTTATCTTTGATTGTCCTCCACTTGTTTGAGATTAATGTAGGCATTAAATCCATTAAGTGTCAGAAACCACATTTCTGTGGTTTTCTTCTTTCTTATTTAATCCTTATTATTTATTATCAAAGGTTAATAAGGTAGAGTAGATGGTCTCCTAGCTGTTCATTGTATAATTGATTTGGTTGCAGTATTTTCCAAAGCCTCATAATAGTGCAAATTGTAACTCATTCTCATATTGAAAACATATGTTTTTAAATTTCAGGATTAAAGGGTTTTGTTGCTCTCAATCTTTTTCAAATTTTTTTTGTAAATTTCTTTCAGATTTGATCAATTCAACAAGTTCCATCTGATCTGCAGTGAAACTGCAGTGAAACTCTGAGGTATCAGTTCATGATGAAAAGTTGATAATTTCAGCAGCCAAAGTCCCCCATGAATTCTCTGAACAAGAATCTCCAATGGCAGACTGTGTATGGGTCTGCACTGTTCACTTGAGAAAGAAACAATCTAGTGATAAGAAGATAATGATTTGCAACTGATTGACAAGTTGCCCTACATCGACCTTTAGCATTGAGTTGATCGGTGTTTAATTACAATTGTAGTAGCCATGACAAAAGAAATCATGGTCATACATACTTGAGCAGGATTCAAATCTATGACCTGATCAATGAACAGGCAATAATGAATATATCTTATCCACTAATGATAATGTTAATGATTTACAGAGAAAATAAGAGCTGGGACAAGAAGGTCCATCAGTGTTTGAAAGCAGTGACCAATCAGGTGCATCTAGACATATATATTGCCCTCCTCCTCCCCTGCCCTCCCCCTGCCCTCCCCCTCCCCTACTTTCCCCCACCTGTTCTCAGGCATAATGCTTGCCGACATTTTTACCTTCTTACCCGCCTTCGCATGGCGACGGTATTTCAACAAGATTTTGATCTCATCTCCCCCAACGATCATATCTGAATTATTTGTCATCATGGAGTCTTTTCATTGACTCTTTGGAGAGGGGGTGATCCACCCAGACGGGAAGTGCTGAATGGGGTAATACAGCCCCCTCTGAAGGAAGTCTCTAAGGAACCAGCTTAACTCCCTGCTCATACATTAATCTCCAGGGGTAACGAATTCAGAGATGCCATCTTTTCCTTACTAAAACATCTCTGAAAGAAGGAGAGATTATGTTGAACTGGTGGGAGGGAGAGAAAAACAACTGATTTAAGAGCATCATCCAATGAGTTATGCACGGGACAGGTCTTTGTGATCGCAGGAAACTATTGGAGAGGATCGTATTTGTGAAGAGGAACAAGGGGGGCTGAAATCTGATACAGGCAGCTTTGTGTCACCTCCTACCAGGCTGCCGTGGTGTACCCCGTGCTGGTCTTATCTCCAGTCCAGATCACCCGGCTCTCCGAGGTTCAGGAAATTACCTCGTTGCTGTTCTGCCTCATTAGCTGCATGTGACTCTGTGAGATGTGACTTGTGGTATCACATCAAATATTATAAGATATATGAGAAGCCATCCAATCTTACCTGTAAGCTAACTCTTTTCAGGTCAGTGTTTTGTAATCTGTACAACCACTGCAGGCACTCCTTTCTTTTCCAGTTCCTGTAAGGCTCCAAAAGAAAAAGCAGCCCAGATAGGCCCATTCACACATAAGGTGAAATGCCGTCGTATATCACGCCTTATGTCACAATGTGAATGCAAATACCTCATAAGATATCTCACAAAATACCATATTAATGGTTTTTGGGGTGGTACGTAAATCAAACTTCATGTGGAATATGCATGCAAGCTTTGATTGTGAATCACATCACAAAATGCCACCCATTGCACTACATTATATATTTCTTATGTGGCCTGATACACTTCCTGTCTACTCCCAATAGGAGATACTGTAAAAGTGGAAGTTTTTGGCGATGTTGAAATTTTCCTGCATTTCGTGCAACCAGAAACCTGCGCAATAGTAAAAGCACGCAAATATCTTTACTTGCCATATGTTCCAGTATTTGATGTTTTGATTCCGCGGAATTAAGAACATGCGAAACTCTTCTTACCTTGCCAAGTGCAAAAATTTAGTCGGGCGAAAATATCCTCTTTTACAGTATGCATCCAGTATGTGCAGTACCTTAGAGAGGTATACTTTAGGCTGAAAACACTGTATTACTTTGATAAGTCACTAATGAGAACAGTAACGACAACTTATCTTGGTATTGGTTGGATACCATGGTAATTCCACGGTGAATGCACCTCATGAAGCAAAGCTGTGCTCTTTCTGTCTCTTTCCATGGAACATATGTTTCTGCTCCATGTCTTATTATGACGGTGAAAAAAAAACTTTGATCATTGTCTTCTCAAAAAAAAAGAGAGAGAGATAGAGAGAGAGAAAGAAGAGAGATTTCCTTGTCTCTGTGTACAGAGTCAATGCTTCACTCTGTTGTGTTAACCTGCTCCATATGGGAACCTGGTGACCTGCATATTAAGTCTATGGGGATTTCAGAATTCAGTATGGAACGGGTTAACTAATTTCTCAGAGGCTATACATTGTACGTGTACCTTGCAGCTAAACCCTTTCAGTCCCATGGACAAACTAAATGTTCAAAGTCATTAAGACTTCAGGCCTATGATGTTCATGGGGTTAAGGCAGTCTAGTTTATTTCTGTATGTGTTGCAAATTTAATGCTGCCTTGTATGAGTACACATGAGTCTACAGTCTACATATCTGTTCCTATTCTGTGTCTCAAACCTAAGCCTTGCATTATGAACTTTGAACAAACTTATGAACACAATGGTGCAAAGATTAATAGGTTAACATAAGTTGTCGTGATATAGTTGATTGCCAAGACCTTGGAAGGCTTTTTAATTATGAAATTAATTGCACTAACTATCCAGCATTTATTCTTGAGAGAGTCATTAACATTGTCATTGCTAGTATCAATGTCATTTGTGTTAAAGTCAGTTGGGACTTTGAATCTGAGATGCCTGAAAGTGAAACATTGTTCTTGTAAGGGCTTAAAATTCATCTTCCATTAAGCCTAGTTAGATTTTGCTTGCAATACTTCAAAAGGGTCTACCAAGAAACTTGTCTGGCTGACACAATTTGCTAGGATAATGAGTATTTTGAGATCAAAAATGTAAAATAGTCTTGATTGTAATAATACAATTTTTATTCCTGAATTAATAATCGAGTGCCCTCCCCATTCAGTAGTGGCTAGGTAGAACATTACATGATGATAGATTGTGCCTTAGCGGTGATATTTCCCAATAACCTGCATGCAATTCACTCTCACACAAAATATTGATGCATACTGCCATGGACATACAGTTTGTATTTGTGGTCGATTATAAAACACTACATAGCAACCACGATCGCGTGTGCTCTGAGATCACAATACTTCTGGCATTCCTTTTTGGCTAGTATTTCACATTTTCATCGACACCCAAGTGGATTTGTTTATCACAACATTATTTCACACATTTCTTATGCATATGTGTCCATTTTAGAGCAAAAGTTGACAGTTTTTGCAGGCATGCAGAAACTATGATTTACTTTTAAGTGAGAGATGAGTTTTTTTATTCCCATTGCCAGAATCTGAAGATATTCAATAGATGAAGTTATTGCCGAGGTTCTGATATTGTGAAATATTATTATTTTCTTTTCTCTGAAATGTCAGGGTAGATGTATTCAGAGGTTGTGATGGAAAAACTAATTTTAAGAGATTGAGTTTTTTATAATTTCAGCATCCTTTTGTCTTCTAGTCCAGAACACACCAGCTTTGTGTTCCTTCAAAAGTAAAAGCACAAATATAGCTGTTGGGTCTGGACCAAGGAATGTATTACTCACTGAATAGTTCTCCAATGTGTCAGCTCAATCTTTATAACTATTTAGAGTTTGAAATTCCTGTATGTTAGGAGATTTTCAAGCAACAACCATCTTCCTGTTTACTTTTATAGATTTGATTAAAGAAGTTAAGAACAATATTTTTCTGTCTGTGATACATTTGTCACACTTCAAGATCAATGCCAAAGGTAAAGCCCTGGGTTATAGATTTGATCAAAGAAGTTAAGAACAATTATATTTTTCTCTCTGTGATACATTTGTCACACTTCAAGATCATTGCCAAAGGTAAAGCTCTGGGTTGTAACATGCTAATCCAAATTTCCTGTAGGTTGTGCACTATCGACCCTTTGCAGTTGCTGAGATATCTGTCATAGGACTTCTCTTGTTTAGCCAGTTCCCTTTGCCTGGCATTGAATCTAATCCATCATCAAATGTTGTCCAACCCACTGCACTTTTAACACGGACAATTACTCCAAATTTTGCACGATTGCTTGGTGTGATGCTGCCCTCAACGAATCACTTCCAGTGTTTGCAGCTCTACTGTTGACTGAACGGAAGAAGCTAAAGAGGGGTCAGAAATATTTCGGCCCCGCTCCATCAAGAACTCTTTATTTTATGGGTAATCCAATATCCTTTAGGGTTCTGACACTCCAGTTATGATTGTCATGGCAACGTACTGAGGTATTCTTACTTCTTATTGGACAGCATGACAGAATCACTCGCATTTTACAAGTGACCACCTGAAGATCATATGTGCTTTATAGTTTAGTTTAAATATCAACCATCCTTTATTTTCTGAAAAAAAATAAAAATACAGTGCTGTACATGATTCTAGATGTGCATCAGTAAATGGTGTGTTATTGCAGTAATAGGAGCATATACTTAGTATACTAATGTATTAAAAGGTAAAATAAAAGTGTCTATTCATGTCTTATACCCATGCCATGCAAGAAATATCATGAAGAAAAACCAGAGGCCTTGGTGTAATAAAATACCAGGTTTTAAGGCTTCGTGTCACTCATCTTAGATCACAAAACTAAGAAAGGACAGGAGAAATGTGTCTTTCTAGTCATCATTTCCAATCGTGTTCTGATGCCTTCCAAAGTGCTACAGAAATAACTAGCTCTAATTCAGCATGCTGTTGTAGACCAAATTTGTTTTTGCTCTAATTGGTGTTAATTAACATTATCATTTTCATATCATATCATATGCAGATTTATTCTTGAATGTGAATCCCTCAGCCCTCATAGATAGTTAAATACATTAATGAATATGGTAACGAGAATATGGTAATCACATGTAATTTCATGCATGTGATTTCCTACGTGGAAAAAAAGATGGAAAATAAATGTTATACAAACTTGAACTTGAACTTGAACGAGAGTGCTTTATATTATTGTTTTGATAAGGAGGCATACTAATCTCTGAGGAATAGAATGAATGAGAAATAGTAATTATGATAGAGATTATTGGTAGCAATTTGTAGAATGATGACTGCAAATGCAGCTTGAAAAATAAATGGAGATTTTGATAATTTGGACTGCATATAAGATCTTTATTAACAGAGGGTTAACCTTCTGCAACTTGAATCTAACAGCAGTACATCAAGCAATCTGTATTCTTTATTACGATTTCCTTCCAGGGAAGATTTTCAGTGGTTTTCTCACATATGACCGTGTTTCTAATATCAGACTCGGTTTTTCCCTGGCTCCAAGCCCAAATATCGAATTCCCAGATTGAGACCTGATAGTGCCAATTTGGAAAGGGATGTCTTGATATGCGTAATGGACCCAGTCAAATGGTTGCTAGGAGGGAGCCCTCTATGGGCAGGGAGGACTCGACGGTAATTAAGCGCTACAGATCGTTCGCAAGATGGGCCCTCCCATTGCGTATGCAACAAGGTCCTGAGCAACTCGAGTGCCGAGATGGAGAAGGTGATATGACTGGGCAAGCGTTCCGTTTAGGAATCAATCAGACCACCCAGTGTTGATAAAGACGGTAATGTTGGGAGGTGAATGACCTTCTTGTCCATGTTTCCCTGGTCAGGTGGTTCTGTCATCTTTCAAGTTTAAAGCCCTCATTCACAAAACATCATAGTAGGCTCAAGCAGAACAAGGAAACTCACATTCTCTTAAAGAGACAATTCTTGGTTGAACAGTATTTTTATAACCAAATTGCTGTGACATGGACTTGAAAACATGCTTTTATCCTTCCATCTGGTGAGCCTGAATATCTGATTTATCTCCTTTGCTTTTGTGACCACTTCTCAGCAGTCTTATATTAATCTTATTTATTACTGTTTATGTGGAAATTTTTGCCAATTTTGCATAACCAGAAGCTACCGTGAAAATAAAAGCATGCAAATATTTTTGCTAGTAATATGTACCACTACTGAATGTCTTGATGTGGAATTAAAGGTAGAGGATACCTTTTACAGACTTCCCAAAATGCAGCAAAACATTAAATATGAACCTCAGGGGACTTGTTTAGGCCACTGCTGAGAAATTTGGAAGTCAACAGTTATCTACAATTTGAATAATGCACAAAACTCAACTACTCAGTAGTTCTGTGTGTCAGCCACACTTAAGCCTTTTTGTTGCAGTCTTCTGTATTTTTTTTTATCTATAAACACAAATCTAAAAGTATAAGAGCTGATGTAATAACATATAGAGTGTATGGCAAGAATGTATATAGAAATGTTTGTAAGTTTTGATGAACTTTCTTCACAAAATATACATGATGGACACACATGCAGTGCATGGGTCTGCAAAGGTAGCCTAGTAAAGTACTGGAATTTACGGTGAGCCCCGAAAAAAATTCAATTCAAAATCTAACGATCAATAAAAATGTACTAAATGTTGCCTTCCACTTTCAATACTTAATGGGAGTTTCTAAAATGATACTCTCTTCAACATACCACTGTATTTATACAACTCTGCATTTAAGGCATGCAAATGGGATTCCCTACCTTTAAAAATATGTGAAATTCATGTTACCCAGCCCAGCGCAGAAAAAAAAAATACTCGCAAGAAAATATCCACTTTGACAGTATGCAATTTGTAGAAAATTCCTCAAATTTTTAAAGTATACCATTGTTAAAGCTCTTTATCATGCTCTTTTATTGTGAGTATAAAATTGAAGTGAATCATACTGAATTGAATCATTTTGATTTAAACTTGCCTTACATATGCCTAAGAATTCAAATTGATAAAGAAGTCTGACGTCCATGACAATTGTCTGACTTGCTAAATAGATGTCTTGTGCATTCACAGACACTCAGAAACCATCCACCTGTGAACAGTTTTCAATCTTGTGGTAATAGATATTTGGTGTTAGGTTGAAGTTTAATATGTGCCAGTTAATACTAAATACCACATCTAATTGAACAACAGCTAGAAGTTCTAACAGAAAAGGATACCCTGTATAGGAATGTTATCACCTGTAGATTCATGGTGGAATACCTTCTGATGTTTTTATTTCTATTTCACCAATCAAACCCCCTGCCACTCTGTATTTCTCTGATATACTATAACTCTCTCTTTCTCACTCCTATTTTCTCCTTGATTATACATTTGCTCTTTATATCTCTATCAGATAATCTCATCCATCAATCTTATCTTTCTATCTCTCTAGCTAGCTACTGTAAAAGTGGTTTCTTTCGCGGTGGTTTTATTTTCGCGCTTTTCGCGCTTTGAGGTTGAACCGCAAATTTAACATCACTCGAAAATGTTTTGAAAAGTCATGCGAAACTTAACATGCACACACAAAGATTCCACGCATTGAGTGTATTGATGGTCAACACTCACACACAGCGATACCGCGCAATGTAGGTACAAGCATGTTATAAAGTACTCGAGAGACGGGATTTCAGGTAAGCCTGCATTTTGTTTTAATTTCTATTTAATAAATAAAAGAATAATTGGATTATAATTTGGGTTTTCACGTACAAAATAACACAGTTTTCGCCGACTGTAAATTCACAGATTTTGCCAACCGCGAATTTAAACACACGTGATAAAGTCGGCACCAATGGAAACCGCGAAAGTATCTGTACGCGAAAGAAACCACTTTTACAGTATTAATATGTGTAGTTGTCAGTCTATTCTTCTCTCCATGTATCCGAGATAGAATGAGAGAGAAGAGGGTATAGAATGATGTGTTGTACAATGAAGCAAACTTTTGATTTGAGCCATACAACTTTCTTTCAATCTGCCAAGTACAATCATTTGCGACGACAGAGGAGAGAGAAGGTTTGTATAACATGAATACATTTCAAAACTCTTATGTGAATATCATTTGTGCAATGAAATTCACATGTCCATGTATTCAGTTGCATTCAAATATGAATGGTGCTTTGGGAATTGTTTGAATTTTCTGTCAGAATTCAGGGAAAAAAAGAATTACACAAATATAATTATAACAATGTCCTAATGGAAACTGAGTGGGATAAATGTGTGCAGCTTGAAGGCAATGGTTTTTGGTGGCATGATTGTTGTAATATGAGTATTTCTATACAGATATTGAAAAAGGTTTCTGAGGGGCCTGCAAACTATCCTTTGCTGCATGTAATGGTGTCTCACTTTAAAGGGTTTCTGCTTGTGAAGGGGTGTACAAGGTTGTATGACAGAGGTATAGTGTAGAGGGTTGGTGTACATAGTGGTTTAGAAGTAGAAATAGAGTGTGCATGATGACGAGATAAGCATTTCTTTTTTACTTCATGCAAATACAGTAAGTATTAAACATCATATCCTGCAACAAGTTCTGTCTAGCTATTTCATTTGTATTTGTACATGTATGCTATGGTCTTGTTAAAGAGCAAATGGAATATATCAACCTTTGGACAACTGTCTTATTTAACATGATTGATAGTGGGCACCCATGATCTTTAAGCTGTAGATGTATTTTGCAATAGAGATGATTTAAATGTGTGTGTGTGATGGTGGGTTCAACCAGGAGTATGGGAATCTGCATAGGCGCAATGCCTAAAGCTTTCAAGGTATTTGAAAAAACAAAATCTGCAATGCAAAGAGATAGGAATTGCACATTTCCTTTCTGGGTCAGTGCAACTCAAACCATATGTCCAGATGTACTTTATAACTCGGATGAAATCTAAACCAATGAAGCTCTATACTCATTGTGAAATATATATGTGTGTTGTTGTAGTATGAAAAGAACTCTCCAAGTAGATGCTAGTAGTATTCCCAATAAGAGTTCACTACAGCATCATAATGGAGAGTAGAATATCTCATCTATGGAAGGCTATTTGTAATCTTAATGATTTTTAGAACACTGACAGTAATGTGGCAATTTCAGGTTGTTAAAAAGAGAAATAATGCCCAATTGGAAAAATAAATCACTTCAGTAATATTCTCAGCAATGAAATATGTAATATTTCTTCATGTCCTGACCAAGAAAATCAAACCTTCCATATTTGGAAGTTGTTGTCACACACAAGAGTCTTCTCTGTTATGTTTACAGACCAATCAGACATCAAGAACTGATACGTTGAAGTATGCATATCGAGGGATATTAGCTAATTGGTCCACCAGGGGCCCGTTGCATAAAACTTGTTATCAGTGACTAGTTGTCATAGTTGTTATAAGCTGCTGAAATCCTTTCATCTGATTGGCTAAGAACAAATTTGTGACAGAAATGTTGCAATTGTCACTGATATAAGTTTTATGAAACGGGACCGAGCTGATTTCATAGGTCTAGAGAAACTGTTAGTGCTAGTAGAATGGCAGGTGTTCAAACAAGTGAAAAGTTTTTTTTCTACCTGTCTTTCTCTGTCGTCCCTTCATTCTTGGTAGAATGCAGCTGGCCCATCACCGCACGCTACGTCAGGCAAGCCGTGACCTCCGCACTATGTCCAATCGTCGAGATGGCACCGCCTCCGTCGCCACGCTCACTCCGATCGGCACTCCGACTGTGGCCAGCCAGAGACCCCACAACAGGTCGAGGTATCCGAAACTCACTTTTCCAAAAATGTTTTCACGCAGATTATATTTCCTCTCGATTATTCTCCCTCTATCCACAGCGTGATCAAATTCAGCATATTCCCTCTCAATTCACTGGATGTGGAGTGTGGCGTAAATATGATATATCCATTCCCACGGTACTTTACTCACTGGAAATATAGAGATACAGCTGTGTGGTGGTAAATCACGTCACGGCAGCACAAACAATTCCAGAGAACACTCATGGCATGTCATCCTTTTGTCCCCTCATTACCAAAGGAGGGTATTTCAATCCGCGTTTTATTATCTGCCTGGACTCGGTAATGATATCCACTTTAGTCGACTAGCGTTGTCCTGGTGTTTGGTGATGTGCGTTTGTGGCCGAGGTAGTGAAACAATCCATGGGCGAGATATAGACAGTGTCATTTCCTTTTCTGTCTCAGCTGGCCTTTCATCTCGCTGCTCTGGCTGTGCAGTCTAACGTGTGGGATTCATTATTTCTCACCTTTTGGTCCTGACTGATGAGCTTACTAACTTCCCCTCCTGGTCAGCAGTTGCACATTTTGTAGTTTGGGGGGGGGGGGGGGGAGGGACTTGGTAGAGAGCGTGGATTGCAGTTTCACATCCAAAGAACTGTGTTCAGTAGAGCTATAAAACAGAAGAAACAAGTGGCACATTAAGGTTTTGGTTTCATATCCTATGAAGACACCTCTGGAGACAAAGAGATTCTCAATGAAGCGATGCTCTCTGTAACCTTGGTCATTCAGTTTCCATCCTTTAGCAGTTGAAACAGAGGTAACAAAGTACACATTTTGACATCATGGCAGAGATATGGGTAGATATAAGGTAGATGGATGGAGAGAACGAGACACAATGAGAAAAGGAGGAGGAGGTGGAGGAAAAAAGATAAAGGAAGACTGTGGAGAAGAGAGCTTGAAACTATTTTTTTTTTATCCACAGCACTACAAACAGAAATAGTTTCATTTAAAGATGCATCTGTAATAACGTATATGATTTGTCACAATTTTGCAAAAATGCAGAGATCCACAAACAAGCATATGTTTTGCCTTCATGCTTGTAATCAGTTGACATACATTATAATAGCCTGAACTGTCAGGGTATGTGGTTGCCCCCCTTGTATATCAGAAGTCACTGCGTGAATGTGATATGATCCAAACGGTGTTATTCCAGTCAGATTGCTTTGGTGATTAACTTGTAACTGTGAGCATTAATGCAGTTCAAGGACGGAGTAGTACAACATTTTCCTGTCACTATATTAGCAAAGCTACCGGCACAGAAGTAATTATGATCCCGTTAGCCTGACTTTCAGACTCTGCCAACCATATTTATTGTCCCACTTGTCCGTGCAGTTTCACCTATATGCATCTGTCAGAAAATGAATTGGTTTGTTCATCTCCCAGATTAGTGCAAGTCAGGGCATTTCAGCCGTTCGTTAGAGGGTTATGCAAAGCCGTTATAAGTGGCAGTAATGGAGAAAAAGAAGAGTATCAGAAAAAATTAAGGCTGGTATACTAGTATCATACTGTGCTATATGTTTGCCAATTATGCCTTTTCACTTAGGGGTAGTGAAATCCTGAAACTAGCTGTCATTTTATAGCAATTTTTAGTCCATCTTATTGCAGTAAGTTGTAAAATAGTCATCTTATGGAACTGTCACATTGTTACAACTGGGGGGGTCTGTTAAACTTACATTGTTTGTCAAGTTTGGGAGAGGACTTACTTTCACAGCCTGAATAGTTTTGCAAGTAAAAGCTACATATATGCCTTAACATGTAAAGGATTATGAAAAGCTGGAGCATTCAGAAAATAGTGAGAAAAGGAGAATGTGTGACCAAATGGCCTGAAATCAAGAGAAATCTATGAGAAGACAGAGTGGGGTCTTATTTCAGACTGATGCATGTCATAAGGTTATCTTCCTTCGGAACAAGGAAAATAGGTCAAACATCCTTGACAGAAGGCTAGCATTGATACCAAGCATTAGGTAGTGAGGGTCAATGAATAGCTACGATTTCCCAGGGATTTGAGATAAAGTGGGTTAGTGGCACTCTCTGCACACACACACACACACACACACACACACACACACACACACACATACACATTAAGCAGGCCATGGAGCTCTCTATACCAGTTCTGTTTCCTCTACGTAGGCCAATCAGTTTGAGCTCCACACACAACAGCCAATGACAGGAAACTTGAATTGTTTAATGGACAGGTGATTCAGTGGTTTAAGCAGTAATGCTGATAATAGTGTTATGCTTATAAAGTTAAAGGGATCTTATAGTTTTGGTTGAGACCTAATTTCAGGTTTCTAACATTTTTTGATGAGATAATGAGAAACCTCTTATGAATTATGAAAGAGCATGTAATTCTATGAGGAATTCAACGTTTATTTCATGAAAATTGGTTTTGAAATGGTTGAGATATCCAAAAAAGAGCGATTCTAATAAAGTGTAGGACCCACACTTTATTATGATCGCTTTGTTTCACTTTGTTTTTGGAGGTTTCAGTCATTCCAAACCCGATTTTTATGCCTCCGCCAACGAAGTGGCCGGAGGCATTATGTTTTCGGGTCGTCCGTCCGTCCGTCCGTACGTCCGTCCCGTTTTGTTTTTGTCGATATCTCAAGAACCGTGTGGTGGTTTTGCCTCAAACTTGGTATGAGTGTATATCCTGGGGGGATGATACTTTGTTTGGATTTTAGGGTCATGGGGTCAAAGGTCAAAGGTCAGGTTATTTTGTGAAAAAAATGTTGAAATTTCATGTTTTTCTCCATATCTCGTAAATGGTTCAAGGTATCTTCATGGAACTTAGTATATATGCATGTACCGATGGGCAGTGATTATCTAGGGAAGTTGGGGGTCATGGGTCAAAGGTCAGGGGTCAAAGGTCAAGGTCAACTCCTCAAAATATCACTACTTTCCTTATATTTATGCAATGCCTGAAGGATTTTTTTTTAACTTGATGTATGCATGTATAACCCAATATATATTCTGTGGGAAGTTTCTTGCCAAAAGGTCAAAGGTCAAGTGAAAGTGCTAAATTGCACTTCTTCCTCCATATCTCAAAAGTAACTCAAGGTATTATCATGAAACTTACATATTTATGCATGTTCTACCTAACAGTGATTCTCTTTGGAACTGTGAGGTCAAAGGTCAAAGGCCAGGTTTAGATAATACTATTTTACCATTTGATACTGAAATTATACTTTTTCTCAATACCTTGAAAATTACTCAATGCATAAACTTATAAAAGGGTCAAAAGTCAAGTAAAAATCATCAGTTCCCCCAAATACCTGCACTCTGACGTTTTAATCATTCATCCAATTGAACCTAGTTCTACGAAAGTGAACATTCAGCACATTTGTGGCAAACCTGTCATTTTGATATTTTGCCAATTGTGTGAAACTGTCATCACACATTGTCAAGACATTGTACTATAGACCTATTAGGAGAACCATGCATTATGGCGGAGGCATACACCAGTCGCCGTAGCGACATTTCTAGTTATCAAATAAACTTTGAATTCCTCTTTAATGGTATGCTCTGTACTATATCATAAGTGTTTCTTTGGCATCTCGCAAAAAGTTAAAAGCCCAATTCTCATCTCCACCAATACTGTGCCGTCCCTTTAAATGACTCATTAGCTCTCCATAACAAGGGTCTTGAATAGATTAGAAGTAATGTTTGTTTTTTCCAGCTCTAAATGTGTGACTTTTATATCAAATGTATAATATTAATATCAAAACCCAAAACACCAGTTTGCTTGATGCTTTATGAATGCATATTAAAAAGTTCATATTCCAGGGCTTTCTAAGCACTGGAAAAGGGTTCGACTTAATTGATGACCACAAAACATTGTTGATTATATGGAACAAAAAATTAATTCAAAATGACAAAATACTTGGTAAAGGCCATACAAGGTTATGTAGGAGGCACCCTGAAGATCCAATATTTGGAACTATAATGGATGCTTCAAAATGTGAAATTATCTATATGCCAATAAGTAATCAGTAGTGGTGTTCATATGTGTTTGTATGAAGAAATTACAATTTTGTATTAAAACAAGAAAGCAATTTGCAGCAAAAGGAGCTGTTGTGGTTAAATGGATCAGACCATGTTATGTCAATCATCAAGGTCCCCAGTTCAAATACCCTGGCTGCAACGGCACATCATTCTCATTGCAGGGTTCTTCGGAGGGGACTTTAAACCTTTGCTCGTTTGGTTGCTTGCTAACAAGCATTCATCACTTCCTGGCATCCATTGCAGTCACATAACGAATCAATTCAGTTCAAATCAACATAGTGTACTCGTCACCTTATGGTTTTTCTTTGTGTACATGGTGTACATGGACGATAAAGAATAAGATTAATAGTGATAAAAAATATTGTCTTGTTTACCAAGGGTAACCTTTTAAATGGTTTTAGCGCAGTTTTATTTTTCCTTGAGTACCCTATCATCATTATGACTCAATTTTGGCAGGTTTTTCATTTAGATTCCTAGAGGGACATGGTAGGTAGAGCAGTATATCCTGATATGTACATATAATGGGTTTTGACCCTACCATCTTCTGTTCTAAGAGTTTGTTACATTATTCCACAGTAGCACTGTGGTATTCTCCATGTTGTACACAAAGGGTTCATGTGACTTTCAACAGGCTTGGAACTGTGAACAATTTGACTACCCTGCATTCAATCAGCTCAGTTTTGTTTGTTATTGTTACAAAAGATACAAAAGATATGTACAAAAGATTTATTGGTGTGTTGTTGTTTTTTTTCAGTTAAACAGAACAAAGTTCAAGTTCAAGTTCAATTTTCTCTGTAAAAACACACAGGGCATTAAAGTGAACATATGCACATTTTGACTCAGCCAGAATATACATTACACAACGTCTTATGATATAAAAGCAGCCAGATTCAAATGGAGTCTGTCTCCGTGGAATCTCTCTCAGGGATACAAGGATGGTCCACAAGTTTTGCGTACATGTCGCATCATACCACCAAATTTTGAATGAATTGATAAAGTTGTGAAACCTCAGCACCAAAGGAACACTTGTGATGATGTTAAACCAGGTCAATTTTTCTTTTTCCTGTCTCCTTGTAGTCAGGGATTAAAAAAAAAAAAGGATAGATATTATCTGCTCTTCAATAATTTGTTTCAAGTTACTTGTTTGACCCATGATAACTCAAGAAGTAGTTCAATATTCAGAATTTCAAGCATTATATGAAGCCTAAGCACCAAGGGAATAGTTGTGATGATATACCAGGTCAATTTTTCTTTTTCCTGTCTCCTTGCTTGTGAAGGATTAAAAAAAAAAGACTGATATTAAGGTATCTGCTCTTCAGTAATAAGTTGCAACTTACAAATTACTTGTTTTGAGCCTTGACAACTCAAGAATTAGTTCAATATTCAAAATTTCAAGCTGCATAAAGGCATCTACAATTTGTCATAATCTTAGAAATGGAGAGAGACTAATGACCTAAGACTTTACCTTGCTCAGTGACCCGGTAAACTCGGCAATCATCTCAGATATAACCATGTCCAGATGTTGACCAGGAAGAGGTCCATGTAGCTCTCCAATCTTTGGTGCCAGAGGATGCCAACTTAGGGCAGGTGCGGGCGCGGGTGTGTTCCCCTCAGGTTCTGCCGGGCTTTTAGCTCTTCAGAGATACCACAAATTCAGTTGGTTCAGACCATCTGGATGAATAAAGAAGAGATATGTCTCAGTTATCTGCCTTGGGCCATGCATGGAATGGTTTCTCTCCTAATGCATGCTAAGTTTAATTATTTCTTGCTGGATGTTTCACGGAAGGAGACAACTCAGGAACATGAAGCCCTGATCGTGGAAAGCCTTGGAATGTGATCGGGGGTGAAGCAGGATCACCGCTTGAGTTCACAATCTCCTCCGCACATGAGCTGTGTCTTTTGGCATTCTTATCTGTCGAGAGGACAGGGGGTCAAAAAGATTTATTGTTAATTAGCAATTGATTTCCCGGATAGTGCATGTTCACAGAGTCACAGTGATAGCCTACTTACCGAGATTTTGTAAACTTGTTGGGAATTATAATTGGCCAGTTTCTCATTCAGCAACATCATACCAGTGGGAACTTGACATCCTAAAGCTGTCAATGTCATACTTTGGATGTATGATATATCGAAATATTGACATTGCTCAAAATAAGCTGATTTTGGCATTTGTTGGACATGGATACATTTGAGACAAGGTGGCACAGAAGCTGCAATGTGCCATACATGTACTCTCAGGGTAATCTTGCTGTGGATCTTCTCTAAAGCATTAATTTGTTCTCTCCAAATCTCTCTTGGGTCTGTCTGTTAATTGCATGTATATATGTATGTCTTTATGTCCATTTGTCTATCTGTCTGCATGTATGTATGTATGTGGGTCAGTCTGTCAGTCTCAGTTTCTCTTTACCTGAATTCCCAGTTTGTATAGTCTATGTCATCTTCACTTCTATCCATATAGTTTCCATCTCCTTATCTCTGTTATAACCCTCTTCCTTGTTTGGCCCACTCATTTACAACTTCCCTCGGGCGGTGTGAGTGAACTATCAATGTAAAATGTTATAATTCTACCCCCAGTTGATACTATTAAGATCATTAGATGCTAGTTAAGATATAGGACAGAGTTTTCGAGATACATGGAGATACTGATCTGGCGTTGCTGTAAGGCGGTGTCATAGACTTAAACGAAAACTGTTGGGAAGGCTTGCATCTTTCCTTCAAAACTTTCATGCACTTTCCTCCGGGACAGCACATTTTCATTTTGATGTTTCCTCTACTTAAAGCGCATGTCACTTTTTATGATGACTCACTCGCAATCTAATTAGATACCTTCAATAGGTCATCGTTTCCATCATAGATCAGAGGGTGGCGAGTTGTCGCTATGATTTAACTCGGGATGGCTGGTGTCGTGGTTATTCATCCTCTGCGCATCACGTGTGGACTCATGCAAGCCATGTGCCCGTGGGATCGGAGGGGTTGGAAAGTATCAGTCTACAGACGCAGGGGTGTCATTAATGAGTGCCAGCCTCTTTACTCAAAATAAAGGGGGAAAATAAGGAGGGGAAATTTCAGCTCTGTTTCTTCTCTTTCAGAAAAGTTTCAGAAACTTACAAAGCATTTATCAGCAGCCTGCATGTGGTATAGCTAAAAATTTGGCATTTTTGTGGAGCAAGTATATTTTTTTTCCCCCTATTGGAATAAGAGATAATATGTGCATCGTAGATAATAAAATTTGACAGAGAAAGACAGTACAGTTTCCTTTTGTTTCCACAAGTGGATTTCTGACTGGAAAGAAAAAGGTCAGTGCTACATTGTCATTATTTGTTGAAAGCTGTGAAGGAGAAAGATGTTATATGCTTTAACTTACTCGTTCTTGGCTTGCCTTGCTTAAGTTTATAAGATTTCTTATGTTGCTGCTGGCACAAGAAAATACAATATTTGTGTAGTGTTTCAGTGAAGAAATTAACATACAAAAAGTTTTAAACGACTTGAAGAAATATGAAAAAAGGTACTTGCACAGTGATTGTTTCTGTTGACATGGATCTTTGCTCATGACTGATAATGGTTATGAATGCTTTACAATTTGGGAACTTTAACATGCATTTTAATTTTGCAAATCTTGCCTCTCACAAAATTCCTGAAATCAAAATGCACACTAACATTCTTGGGTCTACATTAATATAGATACAAGAAAATCAACCCAGAAGACATAATTTTAAGCGTACTGGACTATCAACCCATGCAACTTCTTGTGGGTTTTTTGATGCCAGGTCACAGATTTGGCAGTGTTCTTCTTCTTGAGGTGTTTCCTAAGTGAAGCTCAGACAATGCTCTCTGATTCTTACTCGTGTAAATTTGATTAAAAGAGGTCATCTGTTGGTGCACTGTTTGCAGCCTTTCATCAGAGTCTTGCGGGCATTCCATGAGGGTGTTACGCAGCAGAATTTGCACACCTTGAATCTTACGGCGTCTCAAAATTAGCCTCAGTCAGGAAAAAGGTGAAGTTAATGAATCCATAAATGACCCTCGTTCCATCCACTAACCGGCCTTAATTCAATTTGCGAAGCTGTCATCACAAAAGGCAGGTAAATCTGAAGCCTTTTATGTCATAAAAGATGGACAGATACCTCCCTAAGTATCCCTGAAGTGATATCATGAATGAAGAGACTACCTCTTAAAGGGGAAATCCAGTCCAAATATAAGATCGTCTGATATTAGCAAGAAAGAGTAAAATATTAGGGGTTCAACAGTAAAATTTTAATTGAAATTGGGTGAAAAATAAGGAAGTTATGACATTTCAAATTTTTGCTAATTTTTCAGGAAACAGTTCTTGAATGGTCAATATGAATATGCAAATGGCAAAGTGAGCATGTCATTCTCTCACAACTTGCCATATACAAGTTGTAGTTTGTACATAAATTTTGAAATTTCCAGATTTTCATTCAAACGCAATTATGCCCAAGGCTCAAATCCTGGTATATCTAACTGATCACTATTCTGAAGTTATTCAGCAAGGAATAATATCATGTTTTAGACTTCAATGACAGAAACATTGAATTTTTGTCATTTTTTTTTTTTGTACATGATGAATAGAAAATTGTGAGGGTATGACATGGTTAGCTCACTCATTTGCATATTCATATCCACCGTTGCATATTCATATCCACCGTACAAGAATCATGTTTGCAGAAATTAGCAAAACTTCAAAATGTCATAACTTCCTTATTGTTCATCCGACTTCAGTCAAATTTGTATCATTGAACTTGAAAGATTTTACTCTCTTTTTTTTTTTTTCCAGACTAACTTATATTCGGACTGGATTTCCCCTTTAATTTTGTTTCTTAGCTATACATCAGGTGATCAACTTCAAGTTAAAGGGTGTCTGGTCGAGGTGAGGATTTAGCTTTTAACGTTTTGCGAGATATTCAGAAACCACTCTATGAGATGTCAAAGAGCGTGCAGTTCTAAGGGGTATCAGAAGTTTATTTGATGAAATTCGGTTTTGAAATGGCTGAGATATCCAAAAACAAGGTGAAACAAAGAGATCCTAATAAAGTTGTGGCATGTCGCCTTTTATTATTAGCACTTTTTTGGATATCGCAGCCATTTGAAAACCAATTTTCATCAAATAAACGTTGAATCCTTCTTAAAATTACATGCTCTTTCATATTTCATAAGAGGCTTTTCATTATCTCACTTAGGAATGTTCAAAACATGAATCCCCACCTCAACCAGTACTGTACAGTCCATTTAAAGTCATGAAGCATTTGTTTATGTTTTTTTTTTCTCAGCAGCAAAACCTTTACCATCAGCTTGCTCTAATCCCTCATATACAGAAGATATAGATCAAAAGACAATGAAATATTGCAGTCATGTTTTATACAAGTTTCCTTGTGAAAAATGCAAACACACACACACACACACACTTTATGAGCTGTGTAGTCTACATTTGATACAGCATCTCAGATAAATGTATCCTAAATTTTCTAATTACAACCAAAGAGACTGTCACTCACCTTTAAGCATATAGGTCACAGATAATTTAAGAGGTTAATCTCTTCAAGGTTTAAAATCTGAATGTCTACTTGCTTGATTATTGATCAAAGTTTTGTTCTTTTAATCTTAATTTTGGGTTTATATGACCTCGTTGATTACTTCATTTGTGAAGTACTTGATAATTTATGACGTGCAGATTAAGCTTGTTACAAGAGGTCATCTTGTATCCGTCGGCAATCAATGGTGATTTGTAGAGAGGGGTGTGTGATTGAAGATTTCCACGACCAAGTCACTGGCATAAACATTTGTTTAGAACTGTAGTCCCATATGTGAAAAATTGTGCGGGTCATTTATTAGGTGACCTCAAGATAAATTGAAAGATACTGTCCAATCTTACACTCCCTATGTCAGACAGAAAAGGGGAAAACTCTGGTTATAATTCCTCAGATGAATGCTGGCCAAGGCCTACAAATCATTGCCAAATATCTGGCTAATCATAGAAACTGGAGAGTTTATGCAAGCTCTTCATTAAAAGGTGGTTTTGACCAATCCCCCCCCCCCCCCATAAATGCTAGCCAAGGCCTACAAATCATTGCCAAATATCTGGCTAATCATAGAAACTCTAAAGAGTTTATGCAAGCTCTTCATTGAAAGGGGTTTTTGACCAACCCCCCCCCCCCCCCAAAAAAAAAAAAAAAAAAAAAGAGTTTATCTCAAGTTGTCACAAACAGGAAATTTTCTTGATCTATACATATCAAATGAAAAGAAAAAAAAAACTTTAAAAGACTGACTTTAAGCCAATATGACAAGGCACAGGAATTTAATTCATTAAATCTTCAGAAATATTGGACATAAGAAAAGTATAGATTTTGGTGCAAAAATCAAGTTAGCATTAATAGGACATATACATCTTTAAGGCAAGACAAAAGATATTAGCCATGTTATGCTCTGGTGTGGATGCAAGAAAGGACCAGTCTGAAGCAATGCTAAAATGAAGACAAGGAATGCTATGGGTAATCAGGCTGTGATGTCATTAGTGACATCACAGGTAGTCACACTAAAATATCTCTGGAGAGATAACTGGATGATATCACACTAAAATATCTCTGGAGAGATAACTGATATCACACTAAAATATCTCTGGAGAGATAACTGATATCACACTAAGATATCTCTGGATAGATAACTGATACCATGGTGTATATTTCACAATTAATCTGATCACACTCTATAAATGGCTATCCCCTGCAGACAGAATTTTTAAGTTGTGCGTAGATCATTAAGGAGCAAAAGGTGTTAACTCCACAGATTATATACATTTGTAACCCCTTTTCTGATTTGAACCGAGAACAGACTCACCATATTTTGGGAGAGAAGTCATTGTTTGTTTGGGTTTTTTTTTTTCAGTTTCTGAAAGATATGTACAATGTAAAGTCATACATATTGCATAGTAGACATTATGAATACTCACCACATTAAAACATATTTTCCCCCTCCATATCAATTAAGTACAGTGACCTTAGCAAACCCATGTCTTCAATTCAGGTTTCCCCCAGTGCCTTCCAGGGTCAGTGCAAGAAAGGCAGCTTGAGTTAATTTTTTCACGTCTGCCACTGACGTCATTCCATGACTAGCCAGTATAATGAGCAGAGAAGCAGATTTGCCGAGTAGGTGGACGATAAATCGTTTTCAACTTGCGCCACGGAAGAAGAGCAAGTTAAACAGTCATATTGGATCTCCAGCTGATATAATTATCTCTTCAAAGGAATTCTCGGTTTCCATGTGAAATGCTTCTGTTTGTTTCTGAATTACGCAGATCACTGTCGTAGCATTCATATCAAATTGATTGATACCGTGATCCCCACTAAAGGTTAAAAGCCATAAATACATATTAGATTACCTAATCAAATATATATGCCGACAAACGTGTAGCATGACTCATGAAGGCAAGTAAAAGGGTTTCCATAGATATCAGATGTAGGAATCCAACCCAATGTCAATGTTTGTTACTTTGAGATACAAGATGGTTCATTTGCCAAAGGCTTTGAGACTTGCTATATTTCCTTTTTTGATAATACCTTCTATTTGATGTATCCTATCAATCTAAGTACAGTTACCTTAACTGCAAATATAGTCAGATGTGATGTCATACATGATCTCAAAGTAAGTAAGGGTCAGAGTATAAATTTGATTTCCTCAGAGTTCTTTGAGACAGAAGTGATAACTATTTTTCTTCAAAGGGAAATAGAGCTAATTTCATTTAGAAATGCCACAAGCCACCCATTGCTTTGTTTTCTATGCACTCATAGACAGTGTGGTCCTGTACTGAACTGGTAGATGGGTTTTATCACCAAGGGCTGAAATTTGAAACATTGCTTTGTCATCTATCAGCAAGTGAATTTGATAATAATGATAAAGCAATGCACTGAGCAATTGAACATTTCATTTGCCTTGTAATCATCAAATAGAGGGGATTCTCAACCTTCCTTCTTTTCTTGTAATATCTGCTTCTTCTTTTTCTTTTCAGTCTCCTTCATTTTCTTCTAATTCTCCTCCTTCTCCTCATCCTAACTCTACCTCTTTTTCTCCTTATTGTTCTTTGTCTTCTTTTTCTTCGTCTTTTCTTCTGTCTTTCATCCTTCTTTTGATTATCAAGCTATCCTTTAATCCATTCCCCCTTGGAAATGTGGTTGGCCCTGTACAAAGTCTACGGGATTTGAAGATCTCGTAGGGAGCGGGGCAGCTCACTTTATCCAGTAGGACTTTCCACATTGTGATAGAATATTGCCTGGATTCAAGTGATGGTCACAACAAGGTTAACTAATAACACTCACCAGATACATGAACCTGTTACCCCCTGTAGTCTGACTCATTCCTCCTCACATTATATGAATCCATGGCGATGAAACGTATGTCCCTCCTTTATCCAATGAAACAGTACAAAATGATCAAGATGGCATAAGTGATGAAAAAGTTGTAGAGAAAAAGGTTAACCACTATAGTGAGAGTGTTGAGTGGGAGCACACAATAACTAATACAAGCAACTTAAGTTTCTAAACAGGTTGACCCCCAACCCAAGCTACTTCCCCTACCTATCTCCACCCCTCACCTCTCCTATACCCTCCTGTTGTTTTATGGCCTGGTCCATCAGCCGGCCCTGCCTCGGACAGGAAGTCCTCATCTCACGACTCCCCATCGTCCAAATTATGAGGGCTAATTCGATGACAAACTGGACCAATGAGTGACAAGATGTGCATGTGATTAGCATAGCCGTGACGGAGCTTGTGTTTGTCAGCATCTAGCTACACATAAGTTTCAGAGTTTCACTTTTGAAAGGTAGTCATCTGTAATTAGATAAAGTTTAAAACATAAGTCAGAAAAGAAAACAAGATATTAGTCTAAGGAATTATTTGCTTTGTTTCTTTGTAACCCTTTCATTTTTCTTTCTTTAGAACTTGACATTGATGTTGCAAAGTGAAACAAGGAGTTAATGAATGTTTTTTATTATCATTTCTTGGAGAGTGATTAACAAATATTGTGTGACAAATGCCACAATATTTCTTGTGTTTTTGAATGAATGAAAACTGATCGGCTTCATCACTTAGAAATCTGTCCTGTTACAGACCAGGATTAAGTCATGAATTTTGATCAAATGTTAGGCCAGGTAAGCATTTTACACCCTCCCCATGCAATATCCTCAGATGTACATGTGTGCAGCAGATTTAAATCATCATTAAACATTTCACCACCTCATGTGAGTGCAAGTTGAATTCATTGCATCCTATGATTATAAATAAAGGATTACAGTGAGAATAGTATGAACAACTTTTTTTTTGTCTTATCGAATGCACACAATTTTTCAGTCAGTTGTAAACAATCAGCTCAGTCATCACAGGTATGACATGTGGATGCTTTCTGAAGAAAAAAAAAATCAGTAAATATAAGATCAATTAAATACTTTAAAAACACCTGTCTATTTTCTTCTCAGTACATGATGAGCTATATATACAACAGTACAGCATGTTATGATGTAGCAGTACAGTGTATGTAACAATTCAATAATCGTGAACAATTCTTATAGCTAAAATAAAATGAATGCATGCAGGAATTGGAATGGCGTCCAACAATTCTGATCTTTTCCTCTTTTCATCTTCTTTCGTTTTCTTATCAAACCAAGGCAGAAAGATAGTGAGAGCACTGCTGGAGACAGAATTGACTTTTCACAGACAACAAACAAATCAAAAAGTTTGTAACTAGAACATAAAAATTGATCACATGATAGCTGTATATCCACCATACTTACAGTGATTCCCCCTGATGTAAAACCGCTTGCAGATCTAATCACCTACGTCTTCACATGTGACTTTCCTATTTCCTCATTCGTGAAAAAGAGACCACATTAAAAAAAAAGTGAAGTCAACATATTCCCACTTGCAGTGTTTCGTGTCGGCTCAGCAGTGTTTCAGCAACCGTCTGTCTATCAGTCAACTGAACCAGTTCAACCAGACTGCAGTTGTAGATGAACTTAACAATGAAGTAGGTCATGGGATCCCTAGGATTGACGTGTCTATTATATTCATCATACCCGCATTTAGCTTTAAGTGCATTTATTGCTTTTACATGCTCTTCCCAATATCTCTTCATGGTGCAGTCAAGAGATGTGAAACATGATAGGGATTTCCAAATAATGTTTTGTTGTGCCAAAGAGCTCTGAGATGGGTTCATTGTCAGTCTTGGCTCAGAAAAGTGTTGTTGCTAAGCCCGTCTGAGACCAACAGCCAAGATTTGACTTTAATTTGGTGTCGTGTCTGCAAGTTACTGCAGGAAATGCTGAGAATTTCCTCTAACACATTTTACTGTAATTTAGTCTTTCTCACCACATACTAGACATGGTACATGTTGTATGTTATGATGTTTTTTTTAATGATGTCAATCACTTCTCAATGCTCCTTTCAGACAAATTGTAGAAGATATCAGAAGTTGGAAATTGCACACTGCAGGAATAATGGTTGAAACGTGAAGTCCTGTAACCTGAAGGATGTGGAAATTGATCTTTATACTATGTATATTTTTTGCAGTAGGTAGTTCATGCTATGTCTCAATATTTTGAATTGACATTGAGTACTTCAAGCCCCAGTTCAGAAAAAAACCTGACAGTGAATTTCTTGTAAAATTTCACTTTTTAAAGGAAGAGTTTGGCAGCAGTAAATCAACCATGAACATTTTAGTTGTTCTTCAGTACTTTAAAGCCAGAAATTTTTGCATGCATGAAATTTTCACAAATTTTGTGAGGAGCCAAGATTTTGTGAAATTAAACTGCAAGCAAAAGTTCTTGTCTACACTATATCTGCACTAGATGCCAGTAGCAATTCGCGAAAATTTCATGCCGCAAAAAAAAAAAAAAAAAAGGCTGTCAGCTCCAATTTGTCAAAATTTCATTTGACAAATATTTCTGGATTTACAGTAACACAAGTATGATATTTAGACAATCAGACTGAGTACTTGTGAGACATTCCACGTTCAGAAGTGAATTCAGGATCGATATGTGCTGTCCACTTTTAAGGGAAAATTAAGTGATTTTCCACTTTGCATTACGATATAGAGTGCATTTGTGTCGTGGGAGTCAATATCTAATTGTTTAAGATTTTAAATCAAATTAATGAATCTTGCATCAAGTTGTTTCAATTGCACTAGTAACAAATTGCCCTTCATCTTCATAAGGAGATCAGAATCATCATGACTATGAGATGAAGCTCAGTAGTCAAGTGGGCATGATGCCTATCCTAGCAATCAGGAAGTTGTGAGTTTGAATTCCACCCGAGTACGTATGCCCATGATTTTTATCATCATGGTTATTACTCAAAACTGTGAGTAATTAGTGTTTATGTAGATGAAGGGTAATTGATTGATCAGTTGCGATACAAAGTGTTTTCATTGAGTGGCATAGTTCATGAAAGGAAAGAAAGAAATCAAAGACAGGTATGCAGTCAGTTTAATAAGGATTGGCGGGAACATACAAGTAGATCTAGAAATGAATACATAGGATGAAGAAGATAGTTATATGTATGTAATCCCATAAGCTTATTGTATCATTAAGACTAGCATTTGTGGTGATTTTTTTTTTCAAACAGTGATGTAAGGTTACATCCTAGTGACCTGGTCATCTTTTCGTAATGACATCATTGCGCAATGCTGTCCATTGGTGGTCAATCTCAGGACCTAGGCCGGTCAAGAGAGTGCATCCTTGTCCAGATAGTGGACATCCTGTAGGCAGGTGTAGTGTTAGAATGTCAAAGATATCCAATCTGGATGACCAAGGACTTGGTTGCAAGGCCTGTGTTTCTTTACTATATCCAGGTTTGGAAGAGATTTTATCAGTTTGGTTTAGGTTGTGCCAGTAAAAATACAGTGTTGTCATGTATTCGTGTTTTACTACTGAAACCTAAGGTTGTCATGATTGTACAGGCCTAAACAGGAAGTTGTAGACTGTTTTGGGATGAATACACTTTTGATATGCACGCCTGCTGTAATATACATTGTTGCAGAAAAACAGAAAGCTTGGCTGAGACTTACCCGACATAGCAACACTTGATGCATGCACTCTGGGTTCCAAGGTTTGAAGTGTAAGCCTTATGAGCAGATATCCATTGCTTTGAATTCAGCAGTGAATTTGTATATAGTATGGTGTATATTGTAGTTTTATAGTGACTCTTATACTGTTCAGACGACAGATTGTTAAGTTTATATATTCATACTTAATGTACATCAACAATGACCAAGTTGCTTGGTTATATTCTTCTCTTTCAAAGTCAAACCAGTGCTAGGGATCATCATCTTGACATACTAGCCTTTAAATTCTCTTGGCACAGCTAGATTCTGACAAGTCCATGAATGCATCATGCCCTAGATAATGAACATCCTCCTACCCTATATGTTGTTCATAGCAGTGCCTCCAAAAAAACATCAATATGCTCCCCCCCCCCCCCTTCTTCTTTATGAAAACTTTTAATGAATCTTTACCTGGTTTTGATTTGAATCTTATCACGTATAATATGTCTCTGATTATACTCACAATAGTGAAGTCACATAGATTTTGTTGCGTGCCTTTGACAAAACAATTTCAGTATTTTGTATTTACTTCATATCTTCCAAATGTATTGTCATATTTTCAGCTATGTATTGCATGTGTTTATATCTCTGTTCTTGCCTCATTATTATATTTCATGTCTCTCTTAATCTCTGATCTCTCACACTTTATGTCTTTTCATTCTTGATATCTCTCCCTTAATTACACAATCTCTCACACACTATCTCTCTATATCTCTCACACTTACTACAGTGTATTTCTCTATATCTCTCACTCACTTACTATCTCTCTATATCTCTCACTCACTTACTATCTCTCTATATCTCTCACTTACTATCTCTCTACAGTATGTCCCAAAAAAAATTACAACGGGGCCCTCCGCAATGATATCTTTAAAAATAGTGAATCAATCTAAATACAAATTCAGGGTATGAAACTATAACTCATTGCCCACATCTTACAGAAAACCCCATTCGATTTGCTTCAGTGGTCAAAGAGAAATACGGAATTTTGTAGAGGATGTCGGGAATCTCTTCTGTCCAAGTTCTGTCTATTGTTCACACACAAGATCATCGAAATGCTAAACTCGGAAGAATCTGATTCATGACATGCTTTACAACAATCCACATTTCTCTGTGACCGCTTAACCAAATCGAATGGGGATTTCTGCAAAATAGAGCTAAAATGTTATATTTCAAGACCATGAAGTAGCATTTGAAAAATTTAATCATATTGGGCATTATCAATGCGAAAATCTTATTGTAATTTTTTGGGGGACATACTGCAGTAAGTCGCCCCAAAAATTACAATCAGATTTTCGAATTGATAACACCTATTATGATCAACCTGTGTACGTGCTACTTCAGACTCTTAAGGTATAACATATTAGCTCTATTTTGCAGAAAACCCCATTCAATTTGGTTAAGCGGTCACAGAGAAATGTGGATTGTTGTAAAGCATGTCATGAATCGGATTCTTCCGAGTTTAGCATTTCGATGATCTTGTGTGTGAACAATAGACAGAACTTGGACAGAAGAGATTCCCGATATCCTCTACAAAATTCCGTATTTCTCTTTGACCACTGAAGCAAATCGAATGGGGTTTTCTGTAAGATGTTGGCAATGAGTTATAGTCTCATACCCTGAATTTTTATTAAGATTCATTCACTACTTTTAAAGATATCATTGCGGAAGGCCGCGTTGTAATTTTTTTCGGGACGTACTGTATATCTCTCACTCACTTACTATCTCTCTATATCTCTCACTCACTATCTCTCTATATCTCTCACTCTTTCTCTTTCTCTGTCTTTCTTTATGCCATTCTATCTGTTTTACCATCACTATCTCTTTTCTCACTGTGTATCTTTTATTCCGATGGCGCTCTTTCTTTCAATCCCAGGCTATCTATTCATCTTCTTGGATCTATTTGTAAAATGATCTCATAATCTCTTCCCCTCCTCTATCCCCCTAAACCTATGTTCTTATCTCCCCCTCCTTCTCTTCCTAACCTGATCTTCCCCTTTACCCCTTGTGTTATCCCTTACCCACTTTGTGTCCCCTTTTTTCTTTCCTTTTTGTTCTAGGTCCTCATCCACATTTCCTATATCTTCACCTGCAATCCTGTGCCATCCTGGAAGATCTTGTTTTCTTGATGTTTAATGAGGACATGGTGAAGACTTGAGATTATCTAGATAATATGCTTTTGCACAGAGGAGTGCATTCATGAATTTTGTTTGAAAGTGGAATGGTTGGAAAAAATCTGTGTAGAGTTGTATCATTCTGATATGAAGGCAGATCAGGTAATGTTTGTGAAGAGATTGCTTTTATTTGAAAGCGTATATTGAGGGAACATCTGGTCTGTGATACCCAATTTACCAAATCAGACCTAAAAGAATTTAAACTTAGGTAAGTCTGTTGAGCTGTAATGCCTTCTGGTACTCTGTGGATACTATATACATTGTTTTATATATCTCTCTTTTTTCTTTTGTCATTCATTCTCAGATCTCAGCCATATCCCCATTTCCATTTTTATTCTTTTACAAGATTATCTCACAATAAGCCTCAAAACTTTGATTGTTTCATTCACAAAGAGAGACAAGATTATCGAAGGATGACTTTAGTTTTTAATTGAATGCCTAATTATTCTTTACACCTGCAGGGGCTATGATGAGTACCCCTGGGCCAGCACCCCACAGATCAACCACCGGGGTATGGCGACCCCTCCACCATACAGGACCCCACCACACCCACACAAACACCGGGAGACCACTTTCAGGTGAGTTGAGTCCTTATTTACAGTGGGGGCGTTATCTGGCTGGAGAGTCTCAGTGAAAGTCACTTAATTATTATCTACAGAGAATTAAAAGGGCATTAAAGCAGGACAAAGTCTATGGAATAAGTGACTTTATGCTTCTCATCCAACATCTGCTTATTCATCACATAACAAAGTTTGGATTCATGCAGTTGTAAAACATTGTACATGGATTTAGATATATATGACCAAGGAAATTGTGAAAAATTATTCACTCGAGGTATGTGAAGGAGATGCACTAGTAAGATGTAGCCCCAAAAGTTGCTATTACATGAAAATATAAGCTGTCGAAAACCCAGCTCGATATTTCGTTATAAACAGAAAGAATTGTACAAGTTCAGTATACTGCAGTTTATTCTTATACCATGAACAAGACTGATTACGATGAATAAAATCAAATATTAGATAAATTGTTTACCACATTTCAGTCATGTGGTTGTTGTTCCTGTTTTTGAAATATCTTTAATCAATTTAGGGAGACAAAAGGATGAATTTGTTTATCAGATGATTTTTGATCAGATGGTTCTTTTTCCGTTTGATGCAAACAAATGTGTGTTTATTGGCCAAAAAGTCATTGATCCTTACTTTTTTGCTGCCCTGGAGGATGAGATGAAAATGGGTTTTTCCCTGCAACACAAGACTGCAAAAAACCCATGACACTAAAAAGAGTCGAGTTCAAGCCATATGAAGTCTCTTGGGAAAGAAGATAATCCAGGTCCGCTCACGTTTCGTCTCACTCGGAGCAAGCGTTTATGGTTTTTGTTGGAGAGGTTCAGACTCGATGTAGGACATGTGGCAGTCTGTGCCCATAGGCGAGGTCAAGTTCTACTGGACAGAGACTCTTGACCGCTGCAGATGGATCATTGTCCCGATCATTGACCACTGCGGTGGTGAAGCACACCATAGGCTAGTGTGATTATGATACAATCTTTCTGGCAATATGGACATTAGCTTTTTCATATTTTAATGAGTAAAGGCTGTTTTGAAATTAGATTTGACAGAGTTCCTGCAGGCAGAATCTACATCCCTTCTTCTTCATTTTAGAAAAAGAAAAACATTTACAGTTTGATTTGAGACTCAAGAACATCCATAGCTTTCCATACATTAACAGCAGAATTTTTGTCTTTCCTTTTTGTGTAATGCATCGAAAGATCCCATTTATAACTCTTTTAAAGAGCAGAAATAAAGCATTGTGTGAGCAGCGTATAATTATGCTGTTTGTCTGCACATTTCACAAAGACTCTTTTTACTTATATCTTTTATTCAACTTTTTCCTCATAAAACATCAGAAATATGATGAAATGCTTGTGTCGTTTAGAAAGCTTTATTACCCAAATACTGTTATAAATTCACAGATTTGTATAAAAGCATATAATAGTTGTGGACCAAATTATATATTTATTCTACACATCATTCCAAGATTGACTTTAGATTTAAATTGATTTTGTATATCAAATGACATCGTGTTTGAATACAAAATGCAAGAAAACCATCAGCTGTCGGTACTGCCAGTAATTTTACCTTGAAGAATGTTGAGAGCTCTTCCTAGAAGTGTTAATATGTGTGACAAAACAGTAATTTTGTGTCAAAGTCCCTGGAAAAGGAGACAAGAGACTTGGCAGAAGTGGAGGATTTCAATCTGAGACCGAAAGAGGAGGATCAGCCCCTGGGAGGGACTCCATCTTTAAAAAAAAAAAAAAAATAGTTTAGAATCTCTCCTAGATCTGGGTGACTGATCTGCTTCATTGACACTCTTGCCGCTATCGGGTGTGACAAATAGAAAGCTGAAGTTGAGAAATATTCACTGTACCCCGGCAATTATGCATCGAACTGGGTCAGGGAAATAAACTTGATCTAAATACAATACTTTGTGTCATACCCTCCCTTTTTTAGAACTCACAGGAGGCGTGGACAAACACTTGGTCGCGCTAAATGCGCTTCTTGCATGACCTACTTTAGAACCTAGCTGCTAATCATCCAAATTTTCCGTGGGTTAAGCAATCATTTCCTCCTCAGTGGACCGTGGCCCTATTTTAAAAGTCGGTAAGGAGTCGCAGAGATTAAGGGAAATCGTGTCACGACTTTGCAGTGTGTTCAGTCTTGAGTTTTATGAAACGGGATTGATGAGAAACTCTCTGTCTTATATTCATTTAATTTTAATAGTCAGGCAGATATGTTTGGAACATGCTGTACCATGGCAAGACAGGAATTGTTACATGGAAACAAAAACAAAGAAATATAAAAATCTGTTTACCTAAAAATGTCAGTATGACCTTTTAACCTGTTTAGGACGAGTCCCAAATATACTTGGGCAGATGTCTATGGGAAATGCATGTTGTAGCAAAATCAGTCCATTTTCAACGGGTTAATACAAACAGGCAGATGTTTGTACACTGTATGTGGTACAGTCATCCCCTTCCACAATATATAAATCACTGCTGAAATATTGAGCTTTTTCATTCAAATGCAGGTGTGCAGTGTTGATGCCAGAGAACACAAGTATACAGATACATCATGTCATTGAGTGAAAAATGAAAGAATTTGAACCTCTTCTGCAATATCTCCCGAAATCTTAAACCCATTCAAAATATGACAAAAGATGACCCCAACATCATGATTGTATCTCTTGAATGCTAGGATGGAGCTTGTCCCAATTAGTTAAACATTAAGAATTTTTTTTCATTGAATGCAGAAGAGAATTTAGAGAGGCTAAGAACGTAATTATTCTTCATGCTTTTGTTCAGTAATCAAGAGTAGCGTTATGATAATTATGATGATGTAGAGCTGTGCTTCTCAACCTTTTTCAACCCAAGGCCCACTTTAGCTCCTACAAATGTTCTTGAGGCCCAGTCTGATCACATATTTATCTTTTTTTTTGTCATTTTTGGCCAACATCGTGGCCCACCTGTTAAGCCATGTGGCCCACTGGTTGAGATGGTAGGGAGCATGTTAAAAATGAACAATTTGCCTTGAGGACCATGATGTTTTCTACTGAGGGACTTTTCCTTCTGGGCATCAAGGTCTTTAACATTGAATAAACCCTTATAAAGAGAGGTTGGAGATCTTGAGATAATTATATCAATGAATTGCAGAAGGAAAATGAATATCAAATTTTGCACACTTTGCACTAACCTTATTTCTGGTCTTGGTTGAAAAAGCTCACAAATTTGTGGCTCTCTCAAAAAGGATATAATCAAATACCTGCAAGAGGAAGGGGTCTTGATTTGTACTCAGAATCAAAAGTGAAAGTGGATGGAGTTTTGTGATTTGTGGTTTTTAAGTTTGTGTTTGTCTGAGGAGGAAAACAGGTTGGTTGTCTGACCACGTCTGCAGGAAATATATCTGGCATTCATCAAAGCAGGTGTGTGTTGGTAGCTAGGCGAGGATGCTAGTGCCCTTAGGTTGCCTAGCAACCAGAGAAGTTGGATGCCCGTAGGATGTGGTGATGATGTCTGATTGTTTGACCAGAGGAAGGCGAGGGATGGCCTTCGTTTTATAGTGTGAGAATTTTTTCTTTATGTCTGAAGATGGCAGTGAGGTTAAAGAAAGACAACAGAAGATCCAGATCTGAAATATATCTTCTTTTTTTATGCAAATATATGATGTGGAAACATTCAGACATGTTTCCTCCCAATTACAAGAGTTTGTAACCTCATTTGATTTCTTACAAAGATTTATACATGTGGTTCTTCTGAGGGAGTTAATAAAGTGGTTACAGCTCGTTATTCCGAAGGTTCGTTATTCCGAAGGCTCTTTAGTCCGAAGATTCGTTATTCTGAAGGTTCGTTATTCCGAATTTCACTTTCGGCTCAACGAATCTCCGGAATAACGAACCTTCGGAATAACACCATAAATGTTCGGATTAACAAACCCTTTTTCATTTTCGGATTAACGAACCTCTAGGTATAGGGAATTTGCGTGTTTCGGATTAACGAACCTTCGGAATAGCGAACAGCACCCAATAAAGTCATTACGTTTGTGTGGCTGGAGCTATTTTGTGCTGACTCAGAATGAACCTTGCACAAACATGAAACCGAGTCTTAAACCATCCAGTTTTCATAAAGAAAATATTTCATTTGAGCCATTACTATTAGTTTAAATACAATTGTTTTAGTTGCAGAATTGATCCTCTGAATTGCTGAATCTGTAATTGATTCTTAAGATGGCAACACATGTGAGAAGAGTAAAGTTCCTTTATTTTTTCTATCCCTCTCAAATTGGAAAATATTGCAAATTTCTCTCTAATCTTGTAGACTTATTAGCCCGAATTCATGAAGGTGGTACAAATGGAACCATGGTTTAAACCATGGACAAAAATCATGGAGCGCCAAGTGTCACATGGAATATTTCATTACGAAATTGGTCATATTGTTGATGAAATGACCGTTTTGTTAATGAAATTTTCATTTAGTTACAAAATGTTGTCATTTCGTTACAAAATAATAATTTCGTAACAAAATATTCCATGCGACACTTCGTGCTGGGTTTTTGTCCATGGTTTAAACCATGGTTTCATTTGTACCACCTTCGTGAATTCAGGCCATTGAATTTAGCCAGTACATCTAATCTTTCTCGATTATGAAATAGGCAATAGAATTCAAAGGTACCAATTAAATGAAAGCAAAAGAATGAATTCTGCAGCAGAAAATTCCCTCAGAACTTGATAGGTTAAACTCTCAACCCCTAACCTTCCCTCTTCTCTGCCATTTTCCTAGAGGACATCAGACCTAGATGTAATGAAAGGTGTGAAGCGACGAATAGCAACAGGTCCCCTGTCATGCAGTCCATGAAACCGCTAAACCAGATATCTTTCCTTTCATCAGATACAACATGAGAACCATCCAACATGGCATCCACTGAGGTTACAAACAGTTTATCGAGGAGGGGGAAAAAGAAAGGAACTCTCCCGCTCTTAAATATTGGTTGAAGTCCCCTCACAACAGCACTCAAAGACAAGAATGACCCGAAACATGCTGTATTTGTGTCAACATATCATGATAACAGCATCTCATCTCATCCCTGGAGGATAGGAAATCCTATAAAAGCTATCTGGTTCAGAAGCAAACAAAACGGTATCAATTTCCTGGGGTCGATGAAAGCTGTGTGTTGTTGTAGTTCTTTTAATGTTTCTGATCCTACTGATAACTCGGTAAGGAAAAGGGAGGGGTAGAAGGGAGAGTTGGACTAATGACAGGCTTGGAGATGGAAGTGACATGATCCAGACTATAGATGATACACAACAGATGACAAGTGCACAAACCATAGGCCTGTCTTGTCCACTGCTGTCTCACCACAACAATAGGGAGCTTTAGATTTGCGCGCTTGAGACGACGCTTGAGCTTGACGTTCTCCTCTTCCCTGCATCGTGTTGAAAAGTAGCTTTAGATTACACTGAGACACAACTATAAAAAATAAAATGGCGCCCCCATATGATCGGTGCATGAAATAGCTCTCTGTGTCATGAATTGAGTGGACGTAGAAATAGCACATAACACGTAGTGAACACTCAGACGACGCGAGCTATAAATAGATCGACTTTGATACGCGATTCTGTGCTTGCTCAGAACAGGTTTTTTCCACTCTGAATGTCCCAGTCACAAAAATCTAAAGCTCCCCAGTATATTGCCTGACCCGACTTAGGTATATTTTCAGGACTCCCTGTAACGGATTGTACACAGCTTTATACCTGATCTCTGTGTTGAAAGTATACACACAGCCAAAGAATCTCAACTGAGTTGACCGTTAATAATGAGCGAACACATCTACATGTATATTCATTTTGTTACTGGAAAGTTGGAGTTGTCTTCTGGTTTCAACTGGTACAAGTTGAAACCAGTTAAGACCAGTTAAAACCAGTATAAAGACTAGTTAAAGATGCTTACTGGTTTCTACTGGTTTTTCGACCTGGGTATGCACATACTAAGTACTTGCTAATGAGCGATGCTATTCTAGGAGGCCTGTGCTGTTTGTATTTTCAAATGTGCACCAGTGGGCAGCGAATGAAGACCAATTCAGCTGGGCTACCCGTCTGTCCCCATGTGACCGACAAAGAGAAGATACTGCCAAATGAATCATGAGAACTAGAAACAGCAAACATTCCCACTGCTGAAGTAGGGTCAGCTAGTAGATCTTAAGATGGCTTTTTACCTCAAGGAGGAGATAATGCTGCCAGAGAATGGTGGATCCAGAAGATCCACAAATGATTCATTTGATTATTAACCATCCATTAAAGAAAGTAGGATGGCAGAGTGGAACATTTATACTAAGGCCATCTAAAAACCACTCATATAGTAGGGTACACACATTGGTCATTAGATGTGAATGCAGACCACTTTGTCCTCCATTACCGTGGCAACAGCATCTCCCATTACTTCATTTTATGCTGTCAAGCAACAAGACTGATTGGACCAGCAAAGCTGATGTGCAGTATGAATGGGGTCCTCTTGATCTCAGTCTATGAGATCAGTCTAAATTTATCAGTCAGAATAGGGCTCAGCCCTTTGTAAATGGTAGTTTAGGTCAGGCTAACACAAAAGTATTGTCTTGTCATCATCACAGTTCAGGGGTCTAGTGTTGTTCACAGTGATGGATTCTTATTTGTACACAAAACCTTGAACTTCCCACATATGAATACATGAAAGATGACAGATGGTATGTAAATTTGGAAAGATCAAGTTTTATCTAGATTATCTTTTGTTCACCTGATTCAGTGACATTATTTTCTATTCACCATGCATTTGTGACAAATGTGCAGTTACAAATACAGTCATCAAGATTTCAGATGTTTTTTTTTGTGTGTGGTTTTTTTTTTGTGTGTGTGTGTGTGTTCTTTCATCTTACCCTATGGAGCATGCAGCTTTTCGGTAGAAAATTTGTGATTTTATCATCAGTGGTTCAATTGATTGGTGTTAACCATGACAAGCATCAGCAAAATTAAGCAGAGCTGATGCTATTGAATACAAAGCTAGGAGTCAGTTCTTCCCTCCATACTCTCCCTTTCCTTTTTCCTTGAATTCATCCCAAGTAATTAAAAAGAAAACAAAAAAACTATAAGATGCTGAAATGAACTTGGCATTATATGACAAATGTATGACTGTAATTATGTACATACACATACATGTAGCTATAGGTACAGTCATTTTGAGTCTCTGAAAGGTAAGAGCTGTTTTAATTTGCCATTGGACAGCTAGATCTATTTTTTTTTTTTTTAAGAAGAAGAAGTGCTATATCCAACTCAAATAAAGTGGGTCTTGTATTCAATTTTTCTCATGTAGTACAGTGAGAAATGCATGTTTTGTTATGTGTGAATAAATATATCTTTCTCTCTTTCTCTCTCTTTCACAGCAACCACCCCTCTGACAAACGTAGACTGTCTGAACCATCCAATGCCAGAGGTAAGATGGATTATGTGTTGAAATCTCACATCCAGCAGTTGCCCTAACAATCAACTCTTCAATATGCACTTTACAGGGCAGGAACAAATCATCAGCACATAGTAATATTGCCCTCTATAGGTCAAAGTCTTACAGTGTTTTTCAAGTTCATCCATTCAAGTGAATCAAAAGTATCTCTTTGAATACACATGCTCTTGATGAATGACTTGGTTAAATTTTTCATTTGATGAGTAATGATTTGTGATTAGCAGTAATTGGCTGCTGCCAACTTTTATATATATATATATATATATATATTATAATATGTGTTTTTTTTTAATTAGATATGGGTTTTATATTTTCCTAGATTGTATTAGCTTGTGTGTTTTGAGCAGGGAATATATTTTGACTTCAAAACAATTTTTGTTCCCTTTGGAATACACTGTTTGCTGCACAACAGTTTGTTAATGCATGGTTTTGGCATCCAGTTAAATAAAATAATGTTAGATGCACACACACAGAAAAAAAAACAGTATGAAAGCCATTTTTTTTATTTTTAATGTTTAGCATGATCATCATTGTAGAATGATTATATTACTATATGCACTGACTAGTGATGCAATGTAATACTAAAGTGGCATTGCTGGTGTCTGACTAGTCAGACTGCAAAGATACCTGTATGCACATGTACTCCTCAGATGTAAAGGTTCATACACAGGCATTGAACCATTAGTGATAAATTGCAATAGTTGAATGACTTGTATCTGTCTATAACCAAGGGGGATTGCAAGATTTTTATGTAGTTCCTTGGATGACAAGACCCTGTATCTCAAAATCATGAATTTTCAGGAGGGGGGGGGGGAGCTTTTTCATTTTTGCAACATTTTCACAAAGTAACATCGATGTTCATGTCAAATAATGTAGAAACATAACTTTGGTTTACATTTTAAATAACTGTATTGTCTTAAAAACTCAAATTGGAGATTCGAGGTCTTGTTACCCCAGAGATTATATGTAATGGTCAGGCGTGGACAGGTTAACAGAGAAGAAGAGTTATCTCCAGTTGTAGTACTGAAGTAAAACAAGACCAGTTTGCAGGCATGTAGATTGCTGAGATATAGGGCCTCCATACATGTAATCCTTGGCTGTATAGAGACGAGATGAACAAACTAAAAGTAAAGAGACAAGACATGTGACTTGCATGTATTAAGCCAATCAGATATGCAGAGATTCTCAATCCTGTCTGTTGATATTTGTGTGTTACTTCCCACAAGGACGCAAGCACAGGGCTGGTCCACAGTCTTCTATTCTTACCCTCTGAAAGAAAACACACAAATGTACACGAAGTGTGGACAGTTTGTATATGAAAACAACTCAATTCATAGCATGAAGTCCGTTTTTTATTCATGTTGCCATCATTGACATTTATTCCTGCCAATTTTTGTTGGATTTATCATTTTTTTTTTTTTTGTTTTTATTTGATTTTATCAAATGTTACATAGTTGAGACCTGAATAGATTAGAAATCAGTTTGGCGAACTCAAACTGTGTGTTTCATGACAATCATAATTATAAGCAATCTAGCACCATCATGATTGTAACTGGTTCATAGTTTTGATATCAATCTTTGCTCAGAAAATGTCACATTTTCTGCTACTATTGGTGCCTTATCAACTGCACCAATCTTTCAACAGACTGAGAGTATATTCCTGCTTGTAGACATTAATTGACATCTGAAAACATTTTATGACAAAAATAAAACAGTTTTTGAAATATTAAAGGATTATTGATTCTGTTTGTAGACACGTCCCTTAGAGTTATGTGAAAGTCAAATTTAATTTCAATTACCCTGAGGCCTCAATTTATGTCAAACAGCTGCTTCTGATCATGGTTTGACCTGCTTTTCTGTTTTATCAATGTCTAGAATTACACAATTCCCTAAAATCTAAGGGAAGAAATATGCTCACTAACTGACTCAGGACAGGTCTCAACTACATCATCAATTTTAGCTTTCCCCGCCCATTCTTGAATATCATCTTGGTAATTAAATGAGTCATTCATTGGATTTTCAAGAAAAAGAAAACTGATATCATCAATCATTTTGCATTTGCAGAACTTTGATTTCTTTAATTTAGCTTCTTATTATGTAACATTGATTTTTTTTTTAACCGATTGATGTTATTCATTTTTTTTTCATTTTTTCTTTTTTGCCTGTGACAGTGTACTTTGATCAGACTTGATTTTTCATGTTTTTCTTTGCCATCATTGAAATCCACAATCAGCAAAGCAAGACACTTACATTCAGGCAGTTTGTGGTTTCAAACTCCAAACTTCATACTCTCTTTTCATCTTTTATGCGATGTATTTTTGTTCTTTCATGCATCGTCTGTCTGTCTGTCCGTCCTTCTGTCAGTTTGTTCATTTCTCTCTGTCGTATGTTTTTATTACCGTAAAATTCTACTTCTCGTATTTGCTTTGTGTAATTTTGTTTGTTTCTGCCGCGTCCTATTTGTTCTTTGGGTTTTTTTATTTTGCTCTCTTCCAATCAGTCCCATATACGTCTTTGTGGTTGTGTCTTGTTATATACTACAACATAACTCTTTGATGCTTTTTGTATAAGTGCCTTTGCTTTTTCATTCCCATTTTCCATGTATCCTCCATTTCTTGTTCATCAATAAATTACATGTACTTCTTGTGATGTAATGGTATTGTTGTTGTCAGTCATTGTGATGTCATATATTGTATCTGCATGACGTTATTATACATATTTTTATATACTAAACTTGTTGGTAGGTGCAGCGTTCAGTGTTGCATTTGTTTTATTGTCACTTTGAATGTTATGTTTTCCTCCCTTTTGGGGGGAAGTGAAAGCAAAATTAAAGGCATATTTCATACACTACACTGATGATTTCAACATAAAGGTTGTATTAGAACAAAATTGATGATTTTAGCAAATTATTCAGTATCATTCTATGAAATATGAATTACAAGTGTATTGCCCAAAGGAGTAGGAGTCTTTAATTTGGCGTTAAAACAGTATTTTAAAATTTCACTCCAATTTTGTCAGACAAAGCTTTAATGAACTTTCATGTAAAGTTTGTTGCGTTACCACAAATACTGTATTAACATTTTGTCATTACCCATGACATATGACAGCATTGACTAGCTGCAGTTTCCCTACCACATATGAAAAAACTCATATGTATTTTAACCAAACTAAAAAAAAAAAATCTAAAAATTTATTTTAAAAAATTAAAACTGATTATGATAGCAGATTTCACTTTATTGCAGGGTTTTGTTCCAATACATCCATAAAATTATTAACATTTCCTGCATTTTCATATGTTTATCTATGTCTCCATATAAGTTTTTGTATGTGTATTGTCATTTCTTATCAGTTGATGTCTTAGTCACATGTTGTACAATTGTATTTGTGTTGATATTAAGCGGGTGTATTTGGAAGCAATAGAACTCTCCATGTTACATTGTACATTGTCACTTCCCTCGTGTTGTATAAAACTGAAAACGGTAGATTCCCTCTAACATGTTTCATAAAGTGTGTAGTATGTTTCGAAAGATGATCTTTAGCCTTTATTTCAGATGTATGTGTGAATTTCTCTCTTTCTTCACTTTCTCCTTTCTCTGTATGAATATAAACCTCTTTCTGAACTACACGTATAGATAACTTAAATCTTTTCTTGTCTGTGTCTTTCTCTCCTTTTCTTTGTTTGCCCTTCAGATATTTGTCAATCTTTCCCCTCTTTAATCACTGTTCTGTCAATGCAAGGGAGGGTAGCTATGGACAAAACCTTTTCATGTGGTGTCAATACATATAGCAAGTTTTATTTGTATACTGGTTTGTTGCACCAGAACACAAACTGAAAACATCAACTTATATGGTGATGCTTTAAACAACAAAACAAACAAAACTAACTTGTGAAGGACTGAATATTGTTGGTTTGTGGAAAGTTTGAAAACAGCACCAAACTTCTTTCCTGTCTGGTTTATTTCAGGTGAAGACATGGCACCAATCAGACCTGCTCCTCCTTTCATGGGAAGCTCGACTTCTGACCGAGGAGTGCGACCAAGGCATGTCTGACCTCTCTCGGAAGGTCAAGGAAATCCTCAGAGTCTTGTAAATTAAGAAATTGTTGTGAGGGAGAAATATCATGTGGAGTTGTAAAGAGATGATGATCTTGCCATCTTGAAGTAAATCTGTGTATGATTAGCTTCTTTGCATGAAAACAAAATGGCTGACCGTTTAAAAAGAAAAAAAAAAATGAATGCTCCTAAAATAAGATGTCTTCACTCTCTGCAAGTTAGTATTACTTATCATGGGACATTACTTCCATGAGGCACTCATTTGGAGGAGCATTTCAAAAACTGGCCTGCAAGCGCAACCCCAGTGTTACCCAGCGTTTGCTATGAATTGTTTGATTGAAACTGAGATAGATGCATACAGATTTTGAAAGTATTAAATATGAACAGCCTGTAAAGACAAAGAACTGCGACATTACATTAATTTATATACTGGTAGTTGTCACTTGTAAGTAGTTAGTGTCAGGATTTGTCAGGATGGCTAATTCTTGAGGTTGTCTGATAAAAATAGCATGTAAAACAAGATTTTGTTGTCATGATTACCGACTTTGACACATTGGTTTGGATGCAGGCTCAGTAATCAATTTTTTTTTTTTTACAGATTATGCTACAAAGTGTATGTGTGACATTGATTAAAAAGTATCATGGTGGTATTTCTACTTATTAGCAGTGCTCAGAATTACACAGCCATTCTGTATTATTAGTGATCGATACAATTGTATCCAAACTAGACAGATGAATTTTGAAAATTCAGATGAAAAGTGTGCTGTTGAGAGAGGAGAAAAATATAACCAGTTTTCCATTGTTACCGTAACAGCATTGACTCTTAGATATCATGACGAGACTACGTGTGCACCAGTTCTGTAGACACCAGGCAGCGTTGGCTATCTGCTCAAGAGTAGCACATGATATTTAGATAGATATTTATTCTGATGGCACTGATCTACTGTATATGCCATATATTTAGCGAGTCTGATTTTTTTTGCAAACCTGGACTTTCTGGCAATTTCACAAGTGGTTAAATTTACGATTTTGAAGTACAGTACTGAACTGACAAGAGTTAATATTTTCGCATATGTTGATATTTGCAAATAGCACCCAACTCACGAAATTCACGAAAATACAAACATCGCAAAATATCAGCGTGTAAAGTAGCTTATCCACAAAGAGCATAACTCCTTTTCTCTAAAACCTTGTCTGTGCTCAAAAGTACTTTTGGTATTAACTGCATAGATGTTTTGTGTAAAGTATGTACAATGTAATGATTAGATTTACAATGTATGTGCATGTGTCAAAAATACTATCATGTATGCTGAATCAGTACAAGCATTTGAGGTTGTAGACTATTAAAGCACTGCTGCTGCACCTTGCCAGTTTCTCTTCGTATTGCTCATGTATTTATTTCGTATTTATTTCACTTAGTATCACATGTATACAATTGCTGACTACATGTATGTGCTGTGCAATATGGTAGGAATGGTAGGCTTATCTTTTCATGTCTTTGTTGCTAATCATTTATTGGGCATAACATAGGGACCTTTATAATCATTGGGGCAAAGATAAAACTTTGTAGGTTCTTTTCTATATTAAAGGGAAGATGGTTATTTACCCTGTCATTTTAAGAGGAATTTACTCCCAACAGTGTACAAATCAGTGGATGCAGAAGTATCAGTGGTATACATCAGTGTGAGCAAATATTGGACAATCCATTTATAAGTTACAAGAGTTTTGGTTATATCCATGTGCTATGTAATGGCCAGATAAGAAGACTACAGCAGTGTTTGATGTCAGAAGAGTACAACAATATGAAGCATATGAAGAAAATGTAAAAAGTATTCCACTTATTTTCATTTTTTTTCTGGCATGATGATAGAGCACTTGGCTTAATACCTCCAAGTCAAGGCAATATGTGCTTTTCAGATAAATATTACATTTTGTGGAATCCTTGTTTTCTTTCTGTCATAATGGTCCTACTATTGTATCATTTGCATTGTTTTAAGGCTTCTCATCCAGCAACGATGTCACTCTCAAGTAATTTGTTTGTTTGTTTGTTTGTTCATTTTTTCATCTGTGAAGATGGCTGGATAGCCCATATTCAGCTACGTTAAGCTGGTCTTCCATGGGGTCCAGTTGGATGTGAGGTGGGACCACTTCACCGGGTTAAACACCCTGCTCTTTGCGATGAATGAATGAAACGGGATCTTTTACGTGCGTGAGTTGTTACTCTCTCATACACGGGACCTCCATTTTATGTCCTATCCGAGGGACAGAGTGTTTTGCCTCTTGCTAGAGGGGACGGTATGCTTACACACAACATTGCTCAGTACAGACTCGGGTTCGAACCCGGGCCGCGTGATCGTGAGGCAGACACGCTACCGACTGAGCCAACTCACCGCCCTTATTGAGCATAGATTTGAAGTTTTTGACTGACATTTGCAAGAAATGTATTAAACTCACACATGATCCACAGCATCCCTTCAGAAACGATGAAGCAAAAACTCATCACCATGCATTGCTTCAATTCCTTGAGAAAGTGCGCTAAATGTTTTTTATACTGTCGATGTATGTTTCACACAAGATCTTGGACACGCTGTACATGTATTACACAATTACCGACATTTTGTAAATCTTACATTTTCGAACTTCAGGTTGGAGTTATTTTTTGGTCACACCGGATGTAAATTAAGAAAAAGCAAGTACGTGTATGTATAATGATTCGTTTTACTCTAACTGTGTAGGTATTTCAGTGTAGAGGTATTAAGGCACGATTTTTTGCAGTATTCAGTGTAATTTGTATTCACATTAATTCATATTTGATATGGTTTGATATGCAAACATGTCAACTCAATAAATGCTTTGTTTACAATGCAGCCCTCAGTGTCAGTGTTTACTTTATGCACGTGTGTGTGTTTTGATATGCATACTGCCCTCATTGGTAAGACAGGTCATCATGTCTGAAATTTGAACATGTTATCTTCTGTTTCAGAATATAGCGAATTAGATACAAGTTTGATTGACAGGAGTCAAATGAAAGCATGAGATCACTGAACATATGAGTAAAATCATACAAATAAATATAACGTTGCTGGGGCGATAAGACCTTGTATCTACAAAATGTCAAATGCTCAGAACTAAAAAACATGGCGGCCAAAGCACTATAGCAAATGGGATAGCCTTTCCTTTGACATGCTGTGGTGGCTTCATTTTTGGAGTAAGACAGTTGGGATTTGGCCAGGACATCACTTTACCCATTATTTGACCATTACTCCAAAACAGTCATTTTTGCCAAAATTTCAGATACAAGATCTTGTCACCCCAGCGACGAAAAGTTGTTTGTGTGTAATTATATCACATATTATTGGCACCATACAAGCTCCCTGGAAAAAAAAAAAAAAAAAAAAAAATATCTTGTTCACATGACCACTCTCATTCATGACAAACCTGTCATCTTTCTGTAGATCAAAAATATCATAAGTCACCTTTGGGCAAATGCCCTGCAGGTATCCCAAGTCCAGCCTTGAGGTGGATGGGATTTGTTCTTTTTTTTTGGGGGGGGGGGTGGAGACATGGAGAGAAATTTGCACCATTTCACTGGAAAATTATAACTCACAGATGTAATATCTATACATGTACTACTAAACATGAAATTTGATAAACATGTGTACCAGGGATGTTTCAAAAAGCTGTTCTTTAAGTTACGAATGAATTAAAAACGACTGGTGATCAGTTCTTGTGCTGAATTATTGAAATTCTGATAAGTATAGTACATCAGAAGTGATCACCAGTCATTCATAAGTTATTTGTAACTTTAAGAACAGCTTTATGAAACACCCCAGGTATTCTTTGTTGTACATGTGCAGTGGAGGTCATGAAGATATATCAAAACTCAGCAAGTTCAGTCTGGATCATGTTACAGCAATAATGACTGATTCAGTATCAGATATCCGGTAGCCAAGTTTTGATTTCTTTTTAGTTCAACTCGGCATGCTTTAATGCAGTTAGGGAGAAGTTTTCCTCAAAACCCAAGCATGACATGATGTAACTAATAAAACTACTAAAAATAAACTATACTGCTGATGTGCATTACTTCACTACCACACCAGAAGGCAGTGAAAGACGAGGCGCTCTATTCAAGCCTTGCCTTGTAAAACAGAGTACCTCGCCTCTCATCGTGTGTGAAATCATATACCAGCACACTCGTGACCATTCACTATTTATATACAATCATACAGCACTTGATCCACAACAGCATCACTGGTTTAAGCGACACAACCACTTCAAATGATTCCCTTCTTTTTGATTTATTGTTATCACTCAAGTTGGATCTACAAATATCCACACTATCTTGTTCAACATAGGAAATAAGGGATAACAATGGGCAATTTTTTTTAGGTGTCTAATGCAGGAGGAAAAGAATAAAGACACGTTCACATTACAACACAAATCGCACTACATTTGTCTCTCCAACGAATGTCCAAGAACATGCATTACTATGAAGCAGCCAGATCTTTGCTTACGTACACACTCAAAAAGAAAGAAAAAATGGCTAAACACATTGACATGTCTGAAAAGCACTTCTTACCAGACGAGGTTTAGTGCCAAATTTGGCAGTCAGTATGTAATTGATTTTGATTAACGAGTGATGATAACAGAGAAATGGATGTCTCAACTTATCAAATCCACTCTGTGGAGGATTAAATAGGGATAGGTTATCATCTTGAAATCTTTCCGTCTTTTTTCACATCAAATCAAATGTGTCAATCGAATTTTCTTACGAAAAATGCACAGTAATCACTGCCTTCAGTGTGATGACTTCTGATACAGGCTTAATCATAATGCTGCAAATGGCCGACGTTTGTTTGGAATGGTGTCATGATTGACACTTGCATACAGTGCAACACAGGTATACTTTTAAACTTCATAGGCTTTAATAAAATCCTTTTTTTTTACATGGCCAACAAGACTTGTCAGCCAGCAAAACCAAACTGCTCCTCCGCAACCCAATGTGCAATTTACAAAGGGGAATAACATATTATGCAGCTTAATGTAATTCAAAAGCATTGAAAGCAAAACATTCTTGAAATAAATTTGACAATTACACACTTTACAAGATGTGAGCAAGATAAGCATTCAATCTACACTCAACCAAATAAAGAAAAAAAAAAAAAAAGAATCTGGTCCCTGAAGTGAGGATTCACACAATCGTTTCAGTAGTTCTGATTGTGAAATATGCTAAATCACCATTACTCGTAAAAAGAACTTTATAGGCAGAACCTTGCAACTTTGACAGATATCTCCATAATTAGGCAAAAATGATTCATAATTTTCTGCATGCAATTCAGACAATCTTTTCACTGAATGATCACGTGAACTAATCCACGCGAAAAAGAGACAAAGTACATCTGATATTTTTGTTTTTGTCCCTTTCTTTTCAAATTTACGTGAGTGAAGTAAGCACACCTTGGTAAAGACATTCAACCTCTCACATTATCAAGCAGAGAAAACAAGGGAGATTACATGTATCACTGCCTGTATCATGATTGTATTTAATACCATGTTTATTTGAAGAAATCTAAGGAATATTGGCACCCCCAAAACATAAAGCAAAGAAAAGGTGCCAAATTTTATCCAATCATACATGATCACGCATGACTGTCTGTATCGGAGGTTGCATTATGCCACTTTAGTCTGACAGCAAGACCTCCACATCGGTTTAAAAGTTTGAGTGGGGCACAGAACCAAACAACAAACTTACCACAAAGACAATCAAATTATAAGTTGTGCACACAAAAAGCCATCTATGCTTACTCTAAGGTTGCACCAAGTTTTCATACAAGATCGCTGTCTGCACTGGTAGAAACACTCCTGAAGAATTAAGGCCATCCATGGGTCTGTTACAAGCTACTGAAAAAGGGGGAAAGACCCCTGATTTTTTTTCATCATCTGGCTCTTGTATACCTTTTAGATGTTCACAGAACGACAAGGCAGAGAATGTGTGGTATTCTACCGACAGTATTTTGTCAGAGGAAAAAAGGCGTCTCGAGTTTAACATTGACCATTTCAGTCTTACAAAATGACAGAAATCATTCTTTACACATTGAGTTAACTCTTCCCGTTAATGCCACATTTTTACATCATTACAATATGAAACAAACATATTACAATGCTTAGATTGTTCTAGCAAACGCAAACATATTTCTCCCTTCACTCTGAACGGATATGAAGGTAACAGGAATGGGTGCATATTACTAAAGACAAAGTGAGGATAGCTTCATACTTGGAGGCAACCCAGTATTTTGACTCATCTCAACTGTTTTGCCTGGACATGTACATCCATTGGTATACCCAAAAGTAATTTCACCAGGATCAATCAATCTTTGGTGCATAGGTGAACTCTTAACCTTGCTTTCAATCTCATTCTCAGTACAAGACCGTCAGTGCTTTTTAACTGTTAGAAACTTCCCAATAGTGACAGACCGGTTTGGCCAACAACACAAACATGAACATGGTTCATTTCACCATCTTCTCTTCTCTACAGTATAAACAAAATTTTGTTCATCTTCTTAGCTTTATTTTTCCACACTTCCATATTTCTTTCAAAAAAACATGAATCACCCCAGGGTCTCTATTAAAGTTATCAAGAAAATTACTACGATAATCATTATGCTTTTTTCTGGCATCTTTGTGACAATTAATAGAGATATGAAACCAACTTCACTTGGTGGCAAATTAGTAAAAAGAATCTGAAGATGCTTCAGTTCTCTCTGTTGCCAATGAAGAACTTCCAAAAATAACTAATTCTTATCATCTTGCTTTGATGAGGTGAGTAAGCATTTTTCCTGTGGAAGACATCAAATTTTAAGCATTCATATTAGCATTCCATCAACCAGTTTTAGAGAACATATACAGCTGGGAATTGTTTGAAATGATACAGATTGACCACTTAGATTTGGGGTCAGCTTGTGTGCTTAGTTTCACAAAAACAGAAGTCGTACTAAAATCACTGATCTAAGAGGTAACAAGCAAGAAAAAAGAGTAGCTTTTGCCTAAACAAAGTATGACAATGTATTGACCACAGTCTAATATATAATATGCTTTTAACATAGAGGAAAACATCTTGTGTGCTGTTGTGGACTGTAATCCACTACATCAGAGCTGGCTGTCAGCAGATAAAATTATTAAATTCAAAGTTTTGTGTCTTGCTCACTGTTCATCAGAGCAGACATTCTTCCTTTAAAAGGAAACAAAACAACACGACAAAAAGAACTGATGTCTCAACCAGACTATCCACAAAATAGACGGTTGCTTTCTTATACCAGCAATCACATAGCTAAAGGCATTGGTATATTTACACTAACTGTACAAATCATGTTTGTCATCACATTAAACTTTGCAAACTATTCAAGTCATGTGTGGTCTTTGATGAATCTATCAAGGTTTAGCATCATTTGTTGCATCTTCTCTTGCCATCTGGTTTACTGCCCATTTTCTATCACATCCCACCCCCCCCCCCCCCCAAGTATGCAGGTTGATGTTTTTTCGTGTTAAGATGCTTCTCTTCCTCAAAAAAATCTACACAACGATACTACACTCTTTTAAGAGCCACGCCTAAAATCACGCCCATTGAAAAGTGATGAGAAGTACATCCACTCTTTTCCTTCTCTTCCATAGAGTAAAAACCTATTTTTAAAAAAAGGGGAGAAAATTAAAAACTTAGGACAATCGCAGAGGGGCGGCTAATCCTGTTGGTATGGTCATGACAATACAGAATACTGTCCAAGACAAGCTCCACTTGGGTCCTCAAAACTGGTTTTCAGCTGGGCGAAACCAGTCTGAACCAGTCTGAACCGGTCCAGGTTGGATCATTTCTTCTCTACCAGTGGAGGCGCCTCCTCTTCTTCTGCTGCCTCGGCTTGCTTTGCAGCCTGGACGGAGAAACAGGTAGAGACAGACAGACAGACAGACAAAAAAGGAAGAAAGAGAGAGAGTAAGAGAGTATGGAGAGAAAGAAAAAGAAAAAGGGAAGATAAATAGGGAGAAAGAAACAGAGAGAAGGGAGAGATAGGGAGAGAAAGAAACAAGGAAGCAGGCAAAAGAGATAAAACAGATTAGAAATATGGATAGATAGAATGAGAGAAGTTAGGGAGCAAGAAACAAAGGGAGGGAATGATAGAATAGATGTGTGATGAAGGATAACAACTAAACATCAAACTTTGCTTCTTCGTCATGCGTCACAGAACACAATGATAATTCTCCACGAAAAGCAAGTACATAATTAGAACCTCCAAGGACAGGTTGTACTGCCCATGAAAAGAGTTTGTGACATCTTGAAGGTGAAGCTTTTCTTTCATATGAGTTTTTTCTGTTGACTTTTTCCATGACCCACCAGATTCTCACCGTTGATGGCTCCACAGAAAAGTCACATGCTACTCATACATGTAGCTACATAATGAATATTGCAGCTCATCATTTCCGTGCCACAGAACAAATTATATGTGATGTAATTTCCTTGATACTTCCCTGCCCATAGAGAGGAAGAGGATCTCTGAACTATATTGACTGAATTGCAAGAGATACTGGGCATGAATCAGTCAACATGCAAACACTAATGAAGGACAGAGATATATGGCAAGACATCATGTACATGTACTCAATCTTCGATGCATCTGTCAAGAAGTAGTAGTAGTAATAATAGCAGAAGAAATAGTAGTAGGAGAAATCTAAATTTTCTTTGATGCCTTATAGTTACATCCGATAAATTGAGGTGACACAGAACACCAAAGGTAGACCTCATTCTAAGTATAACCTCATTCTTTTCAAACCAGCAAACTTTAATTACCAACTTTGCATTACATTATCTTCACTTAACCATATACAATCTTCATCTGCATATGGCATCTACAAAATATTTTTGGGCATGCTTCACGACTGTTACCTTTTACCTATGAAATTCAAGGACTTCTCAGACAGTCCAGTCACAGCAATAACCTCTCTAGTAACAAGGGAGGAACTTCATAAGATCACAAAGCAAAACAATCAAAAACATATTAATGTCCGTCTCTTTCAGCCTGTCTGTCTGTATAAGTCAACTCATTTAAGTTATTTGGTAAATTTGATATGCTGTATGTTATTGTAATGTTAATTTCTCATAAACTTATTTCTTCGCACTCATGAAATTCATCTGTCAACTTGTTTTTACTGCAACTGATTGACAAATTGCCTTATATCAATGTAAATAAGCACTGAATTAAGCAGTGTTAACCCTAGTCAGGCCGGGTTTTTTTGGCTATGCTAAAACCGGAGACTTTTTGCCTCATGAAAACACACATTAGATATTGAATATGTACTCTTACCTTCTTCTTTTTCTTCTTCTGGGCCTTGCGACTGACCGACGAATTCAGGAGCTCCTGTAACGAGATGCAAACATATTTATATATTTGTAGTATATATTTATGTTTATAAATATATTGTGTGGTTTTTACTCAGAACTGAAATGATCAAATTGCTCAGCAGGCATCCTCATAAACTACAAGCTTGCTATACAAATACTGTAAAGAAATTGATATTTTTGAGGCATGAAATTTTTGCAAGTTGCCTCTAACATTCAATGCATATAGTGTAGACAAGAACTTTTGCGTGCATTTTAATTTCGCGAATTTTGGCTCTCGCGAAATTTGAAAAATTAAAGTGCACAAGAACATTCCTCATTTTACAGTACTATATTATTACAAAACTGTACAGCATTTAGTAGGATTTTAATTCCATTGAAATTTAACCCAAAATTACCATGGCACAAAAGAATACTCTCATAATACATGTTTGATAATGCTTGATGATATGGTGGCTACAGGTCATTAAAGGGGATGGCCAGTAACTGATCAGTGGGAATGCTGGAGGATGATTGTTCCAATCCTTGAGAGATTCATTTAAGAGTACATTATGTATCTATTGTGTGAAAATTATATGCTTCAGAATGGTCTCATATTCAAGTAATCAGGGATGCCAGTGGCAAATTGCTCTTGGGCTGGAAATTTTTTTGTGAACGAAACTGCACGAGCGCGAAGTCCCTTCGGCCGGGGTCCAGGGCCCGCTCAAGGGCCCTGGAAGCTCTGGGGTTCTTAGATGCTCTCTGGTGCAATCTGAGCATTTCTGGGGGCTCTTCTTCCCTCAAATCTAATCCAGAGAAATGAATTTGTAGCAAAAATAAAGAAGTCCTAGTGCCATAAACTTTGCTTCGTTCAGCTGACTCGATCGACTCACCATACTCTCTCAGCGCTGTAGCTACAGCGAGAGCGCAGCACGATCCATGCACCGCAGTATAGTACATCGCCTAGAAACACCACACGTTGTTCGATCGCGATCACACGTGCTGGTATAACGCTTTCCAGACAATAATGTGGTCATATTCTAGAAAAAAAAAAAAAGGAATTTGTAGCAAAAATAAAGAAGTCCTAGTGCCTTAAAATCTGTAGTTTTGCTTCGTTCCGCTGACTCAATCGACTCACCACACAGTCTCAGCACTGTAGCTATAGCGAGAGCGCAGTATGATTCATGCACCGCAACCGCACATAGTACATCGCATAGAGAAACACCACACACTGTTCGATCGCTATCATCGCACGTGTTGCATGTCCCATGGCCCAGCGAGCAGCAGCAACATCGCGCTAGTTTTGCATGACAGTCGTTTTGTGATATTCTCATGCCCAAGTATAAGCGAAACATACTACGGAAATCGTGAAAGTGAATGTCCCGTAAGTTTAGATGATCATATTTTTTTCGTTTTTCTTTCTTTCTTTCTTTGCTTTCCCACACAGACGGAAATAATATCACGAAGCCGGAAATTGGACACCAAAATATGAAAAAGCCGGAATTCCGGCTATTGCCGGAAAACTGGCATCCCTGAGTAATGTGCAGTTTTATGTTTCCAGGTTAGCATGCCTGGTCAGTGACGGGGCATTAATCTGCACATTACCTGAATATGAGACCGTTCTGAAGCAAATAATTTTCACACAACAGTAGATATATAATGTACTCTTAAATTAATTCCACAAGGATTGGAACAATCATCCCTCAGCATTCCCACTGATTCCCACTGATTGATTACCAGCCATCCCCTTTAAGAGTTACAAATTCAAATGAATGGTCAGTATCGCAGCATCCCACTTTATATACTAGCAACACAATTTTGATTACAAAAATATGAGGTAAGACCATAGGCCAGATATACACAATTGTACCTGTTCCTGTACACATCACACACTAAAACTTATAATACAAACCACAGAACACATATATCTATGACTCAATTCTTTCCTTTTAATATCTAAGACAAACAATTGATTTAAATTTGCACAAATGTAAATGGTCCTAGTCTAATTTACCTTGAGGTCCTTGTCTTCCACAGATTTGTCTGACTGGTAAAGGCCAAGATCCACGGGGAGACCAGTGATCTTGAGAGGTCCATTTGGCATCAGCAGCACTGTGAACTTGAACTGAGCAACAAATTCACCTGTGGAGGAAAAATAACAAAATATTTATCAATACCTCAGAGAACAAATTGGCAAGATAATCATGATTTTAATTTTTTTTAACCATCTTTGATACCCAAAGACAACAGCAAACACTGATAAAGACAAATTAATTTCTATCTGAAATGGACAGGGAGGGTGTTGTGTAGAATACAGTTTACAAAGCACATAGCTGCAGCAAAGCCTATGCAAACGTGTCATCAGGTGATAATCTTACAGAAACCTTGATTTACAGTGTAGATGCAGTGAGTACAAGGGGACATATCAACAGAGAAGATCAATACAGAGTTATCAGAAGCCCTAGCACACAGTCAGTGAGGAACAAATAAGGAAGACTTATGGTTTGTTTGACACATTTATCCAACATGTTCATATCAAGTCTTAATTCTGAAACTGCTTTGTTCATATTATTTGAGCTTTTCTAAGATGAATAATGGGCAGAAATACTAACCTTCCTTTTCATAAAGGACTGCATAGGGCTCCACAAGGTTATGGTTCAGACATTCCACAATTCCCATCCGTGCTTTAGCTTCATCTTCAAATGCTCTAAGAGAAAGAATAGAATCAATGAGACAGAACATGAAAGAAAGAAAGCAACATTCTGGCACTTGCAGGTAATCCATAAATTTTTCTATGTGAAAAGAATAATTACGACAACTACAGGGCTGTCCCATTACAACAAATAATTCTAACAAAATTTTGTAGCACAACAAAAATATCAGATCCCAAAACTATAAGCTTTATATATCTTTATGTACTTTAGATGTTTCGCTACAACAAAACTGCAATATAACAAAAGGAATAGTGTCAGTCCCAAGGACCATTATAACGGGATTCACCTGTACAGTAAATATTAAATAATGACAGACTGTAACACACAGCAGTAGACACCGCTCCTATTACCATATGTAGAGTTCAAACGTGATTTCCATGTACCGGGATTTGCAAAAACAAATTACTGTCCTGTTGATGTTATAGCCTTACATCTTCCAAGTAGAGGAACAACCCCATCCCCCCCCCCCTTCCCCATATGATGGCCTTGCATCAAATAATGATAAATTAGTATGTAATGTCCTCTAGACAGAGTTGAGAAAAATAAAGCAAATCACTCAACAGTGGATATGGTTATAGCACAGCATGGGCAAGAACAATACATTTTTGAAACATGACGCCCAGGAACCGGGAGAGCTATCAAACACACCTTAGTGGGAAAGGCATTGTAGTAAAGCGATTGGTCAGTTCGCTGAAGAACACGCGAGACGTGCGCATCTTGAGCTGGTAGGTTTCGGTGGTGCGCTTGTAGACGGTCGTTCTTCTGTCCTTCTCCTTGGCTTTGCCATCCCCTGTACTGACCAGGACGTCGACAGCGTACACCTCGTGGACCTCGAACGCACACTTGGTGTGCTCTCGTCTGGGAGAGAGATAGAGATAGAAAGTGAGAGAAAGAGACAGGTGGAAGACAAAGAGGGATATATGTGAAATATAGGATCAGATATATATCCAGACTGTCCATTTTGATCAAATATTACCAATCAGTAATGTATATACTTTCAGTGACATTTTATGAGGAATGACATGAGAATAGGGGCTAAGTTTTTCACATGACTAACAAACTTGTTTTACTTATTCAGTGGTCAGGTTATCGTTTTGTTTGTGTGTGACAATGTAGGATCAGGAAGAACAAGCTTATAGGAAATTGACATAAATTATTATACAGGTGGTGACTGGTACAGAAGGAAGCACAACTTTTCTTCTATGCCATACATTGTATGTATGAAATGCTAATAGATTCCAGGTGACTTACAATCTCTCCAAAACAGCAGTCCAAATGCAAAATTAGAACACTTGGTGGACTAACAACAAAAGTCATCATGCATCATATCATATAAGTTTGTCATAGTATTTTGGGGACAAATTAATACCTCTTTAATATTTGATAACCCAACTTGTCATAGGTTCTTTGTATATTTGCTTCTCATGGAAAATAAACCACCATCTCTTAAGTTACTTGTTGGCCAAGAAAGGAAGCAACGATATGAGAGGGTTGCCTACATTATGCTAGTCCATCATGCTTTGTAAAGGAAGGTCAATACTAGCCAGTGTAACAAGTTTACGAGACAGTTGGAGCTACAGCAGTTAAAGGTACTGCATACGATGGGGAGCAGTGATTTCAAAAATGTTCTCGATATCACATTTGATGCATAAGTGTTGGTCAGTTGTATCACAAAACATCCTAACATGTAAAAAATTTGCAATAAAACCTGAAATATGAAGAGATATCACTATTTTTCCTAATAAACCACAACTGTAGACGGATTAGCCTAGAAACATTTCCATTATAACCATTGTTCACATTTTGTATATTGAATAATACTTAACATTGATTACACAGACTAACATTTTCACATTGGTTGTTTCTATCCCTAAGTCATATTTTAGAACTATTTTGAAGCTCTAAAGCTGGGTTTTTGTTTCATCTGCAAATAGTAAATAATCCCTTTAAAGACATAATTTACCATTTGCAGATGAAACAAAAACCTAGCATTAGTACTTTGAAATAGTTCTAAAATGTGAGTTAGGGATAGAAACAACCACTGTGAAAATGTGAATCCATATAATCAATGTTAAGTATTGTTAAATACACAAAATGTGAACAATAGTTATAATAGGAATGCTTCAAGAATAAACCGTCTGCAGTTATGGTTTATTGAGAAAAATGCTGATATCTCCTTATATTTTAGGATTCATTATGAAAATTTTACATGGTAGGATGTTTTGTGATACAACAGACCTACACAAATGCATCAAATGTGATATCTTGAACATTTTTGAAATCACTGCTCCCAAAGGTAAACTGGACCTTTAATTTCAAAGTTTCCTTACAGCTGCTCCTCAGTTGGGTTCTGAATGATGCTCTTCTCCCCGTTGATGACGTTCTTCTTCAGTTGATGAGACAGCATTCCTGAGACGGGCTTGCACTGAAACGACTCGGCGGCCTTCTGGATCACCTCGGTCACTTCATAGTTCTGGCAGAGGATCATGTCAAAGATGCATTGTAATATCAATACTTGACACAGTCAAATCTGTCTTCACAGCCATCTGTCTATGATCACCTGCTTATAATAGCCACTGAAAAAAAACTCGCACAAAAATTGCTGTACTATAGACCCCTTATATAGGGGTCAAATGTCTAACGAAGCCGGCGGCCACTCATTTTGTATCCTGTGGTGAATATCTTACTGCATATAGCAGCCAAAGAAATTTAGTTCAACCGTTAAATCAGCCATGAATATGTTAGCTTTTACGTTCATGGTGTGAACTCTACCGAGTCCTGTCAAAAGAATAAAAGTAGAAAATTGAAAATGAAGTAAATTAAATCCCCACATTATTACAGCTGCTCATGCAAACTTATTTGCTGTTTTTGTTTTTGTTTTTGTTTTTTTACAGAATAACACAAGGTATTTTATGCTATTATACAATGCAAGTGTTGAAACCATGTGGAGTAGAACTGATAGGCATATACATGACATAAAGGATCTACACCCGTCTGATATTGGTGTGATTATATATGACTGTAATTTTGCAAACTACCCAAATTATTCCATCTCACCTGCGTGTCTGGCTTGACTTTCCTCAAGGCAGCTTCAGCACACGTGTATGCCGCTCTCAAAAGGTCAGCCTTTCGACCCTTGACTTTCTTTTCGGGCGTTGCCCCGACAATCAACGTGTGGGCAACAACGGCGATGAAGCCGTCTATATGAGCACCAAGATCTCTGGATAGGAAGAAATCGACAAAAGTCAGTCAAGTATTCCAATAAGCAATGATTTCTGCTGGAAATTGAACAACACTGACATGTTGTCTTCCAAGAAAGGAGAGTTGTCTGAATGACTTCTAATCTATTGTAACTCACAAGTATCAATGAAATATGGCGGTTGTGATGAGCAGTTTATTTGAATTCATGTCTCGGGATGTGGGCCCAGGAGCGTTAAAAAGTTTGAGAGCTTTTCATCTAGCCTTCTTGTGTGCCTAAAAGTGCACACTAAAAGCATTTCTGACACATCTTGTAACTGGGGGAAATTTATTGTAAACATGTAAAATATCATAGTGTGGAAATTTTGTGTCTATTTCACTCTCTACAACATCCATACACATGATATGTCTTTTTCTTAATAACAATTTGTTTTGTCCACTAAATCTATACTAAAAAAAAAAAAGTTTGGAGAGCCCATAGACTTGACACACATATTTCATCTTACACAACCAAAATCATAAATGTGTAGGCCTACAAGGATCAGAGCCATTTCCACTCCCATTTCCAGGACAACATTTGGCTTTAAATGGCACTCTATATGCCATTCACACATGACTTCTTTTCCACTTGAACAAGAGGTGATTTATAAAATTCAAATTTGATCTGTACTCCAGTTGGAACACATTCGAATGGAAAGCTATAACAGGCAAACTCACATCTTTACGACGTCCTCGTCGTTGAGTAGTACCTCCTCCTTGTCGCTGCGTAGTGGCGAGAAGTGACACACGCAGTTGTTGACTGAAATGCATGTTGGGAATGCAATACCTGAAGGGGAGGGAAACAAAACAAAGCAAGGATCAATCACAGATGATCATCAGTGGAGGGAACTCCCTGTCACGCAAAAACCAATCCACAGAATCAAGCGACTCTAAAAGATGGAACTGGTGAATCTCCCAGCTTCTGTTAACATGGAATTTATGTTCATGCTACTTAAAGTACCCAGTCAATACTGAACTGACCTCAAGATATCATGCTGGATGATTTATTCAAATGACTGATAAACTCACTGAACATCCCCATCGCTCTAATTTTGCTTGATCATCGCAAATCTATTCATCCATTGCAAGCTGCTTTTCTTGGAGAGATCAGACCTCGAGGAATATAAATTCTCTTCGCAACAATGACTTTAACATCACGCTTGATTTTAGTTCATTGCATGAATGCAAACTGTTAATTTTGTTTCAAATAACCAGGAATATTGACATATCAGGGGTCTATGATTCCAACAAACACAAGATGTAATAATGTGAATTTGTATCATCTACTACCTTTATGTAATTACACATTGAAAGTCTCCAAGATATGGTTATTCTAAACATGATGCACATAATTTGTGGCATGCTTTTTAAAATATCTCTACTGATTTAATCACATTTTTTTTTTTCAAGGGTATGGCTAGTAACTGACCAGTGGGAATCAGTGGGAAAGCTGGGGGATGATTGTTTTAATCCTTGTGGAATTCATTTACGAGTACATAATATATCTATATTGTTAACGATCGCCTCGACACTGTACAGGCATGCTAACCTGGAAACATTGAACTGAATTACTTGAATATGAGACCATTCTGAAGCAAATAATTTTCACACAACAATAGATAAAATGTACAATACTCTTAAATGAATCCCACAAGGATTATAGAACAATCATCCTCAGCATTCCCAATGATTCCCACTGTCAGTTACTAACCATCCCCTTTTCACTCAACATCTACAAAAGGTTTGTTGTGTGCGTGTGTGTGTGTGTGGGGGGGGGGGGGGTATTGTACCGAAATAATGGGTAACATCTTGTTGCCACAAACTGAGACTACTTGCAGCTTCACAGCCAAGCTGGTGTCAGGCTTTTAAACTAATCAAAAAGGGATAATTTTCCCCACGATTCCTTTTGCAACAGGATACAACATCAAATCACATGTGCTAATTCCAAGATGCAAAACATCTCTGTGCATGCCACTTCTTTCATTCTTAGGGAACCCAGTTTACATAGGCTTTAGCACTGTCTTCTTCTGAAAAAAACAAACAAACAAACAAATTATGGTTTTCTTGGCATTATCATTTATTCATCTACTACAATTAACTTTTATACCAACAACAAATCTGTTCTTGATTCTATGCAATTAGTTTAATCTAATGGCTTGCATAGACTTCTGTTTGTAGAATGAATAAAAAGTGTTAAAAGTGGAATTTCTAACACGAGCTGAGTTACAAAAGTTGAGCAATACAAGTGTAAGAGACAGTTTAGCAACATTCTGAGATTTTCTTCTTTTTTTTTTTTAATACCTTTCTTCATTTCCTTTTCTTTCTTGTACACCTGGCTAGTCTTCTCCTCCAGCAGTTTGTCTCCAAACTCGCATATCGACAGCACCTTTGCCCCGGCGACACATTCGGCAATCACTTTCTTTAAGACCTCTGAAAGACAACAAGCATTAGCGAAGAACACAACTTTGATTCCTTGTCACAGGAAAAGATTAAATTAAAAGTAGTAAAAGTATATTAAAGTATTTTTACAAGAATAATGACTGTTGACATGCATACACTTCCCTTGTATGTACACATATTTGTATATCTGAAAACACATTTTATGCTATGACGATAAAACACTTTAAACTTTGAACTTTGAATAATGGTAGGCTTAAAGGGATGGAACAGTTTTGGTTGGGATGGGGTTTCAGATTCCCAACATTTTCTGATGATGATTTTTGGGAGAATGAGAAACCTCTTATGAAATATGAAAGAGCATACTTCTAAGAGGAATTCACAGTTTATTCGATGAAAACTGGTTTTGAAATGGATGAGATATTAAAAACAAAGCGATCCTTAAAAGGTGGATCTTTTATTAGGATTGCTTTGTTTTTCTTTGTTTTTGGATATCACAGCCATTTCAAACCGATTTTCATCAAATGATAGTTTTAAATTCATCTCAGATTGGTACATGCTCTCTTAACATTTCGTATGAGATTTCCTAGTATCTTGCAAAAATTTAAAAGCTTGATCCTCATCTCCACCAATACTATACCATTCCTTTAGATATATTAGCACTACAATCAGAAACTACTCAAAAGCACTCTTGATAATTCCTTTGCTACAGCCTGCAGCCAGCTCATGCAAGAAAATACAAAAGTTTTGCATCACACAAGTTAGTTTGCATGATTTTAAATACAAAAATGAATAATACAAAATATTAGTCATAACTAGGCTTCTAAAAGTTCTACGTACAACATAAAATTTTACACCTTTCCACTGAAGCCCTACAAAATGAACTCAGTAGTCACATTCACATGGCCAGCATGACTGCAAAGTTAAAAAAGAATCAATAGGTCTAGGCCTAGTTTTACCGTGTATCAGTCATGACCTTGACTTTTGTTTTGCTTATTCACAACATACAACACTTATATTCTATTTTCTTTAATTTGGATACAACAGCGTAGACTACGGGTTCAACTCATCAAGTCTTGTACAAATAAATGCTCTTCCACATTTTTTTTTTTTTTTTGTCTCACACACACACACGTTTTTATGGCAAAAATAAAATTGCCTCATTTTCATACTCGTATAGATCAAAAACTAGATTCTAAATATCGGTCAGCAGTGTTTCACCATCACAATCTGCACTCATCAGATTCTGCAGATAAAACATCACAGTAATTTTAGTTAATCCACATAGAGTAAAAAGATTCCTGCAAAGGCAATTTTAGTGAATGGTTAAATGTAGTGTGTGCCGATCAATGGGAATTGCACACATGTGGTGACATACTCCATCCATCTGGAAGCACCGACCTTGTGACAATCAACCGACATAAATCGCAACTTTACGGTCGATTTCCCCGACTCTAACATAAATAAAGGCCTTAAACTTACCATTGACCATGTCGCCAACCATCTTGTACTTCGTGACGACAATGTCTTGAGCTATGGTGGGCTCTTCATCAGTGTCTGAGTCTGCCATTTTGCCCGATTTTTCTTGCAACACACAGCTCGCACAGATGCCTGAGATGGCTTCAGTGAAGAAATGGGTTACAGGAATCACGTTGACAGTGTACACACATCATAAGCATGCAGGAGCGAAGCCCATATGCTTACCACACAACGCGAGCATATAACCATGTAACGGGGTACGTGAGTCGTATTCAGACCTGAAACTACGTGCGTTGTATTGCGACGTGCATTGGAAATGGCCACACGTGTTCGGGTGAACACAATAGAACAAGCGCGGGAGTTCAAAAGGATTACGCGCGAACTCGTACTCTCGGCTACTCAGTATGCACACGGTACTTGAGTACTTATAGTATGTGAATGGCTCTCCGATCACTGCGACTCCAGCACCAACGAACGGCACCACTGACGGAAACACGTCATGTAAAACTGCCGATAATGAAAATGAGATTTGACATGAACGTGTGTTTTCTATGCAGCTCGCATACATTATGTATAATAATTGGAAATGATTCATAAGACAATATTTTATCATGTAAAAAAATAATAAGTGAGAAGGCATGCCCTGCAGATCATAATATATTTCCGATAACATTAAGCGCCTCTCTAAACTATTTAAACGAAAGATCATGTCAAGTTCAAGTTCACTATTTTATGTCCAAATGTAACCTATTAATCTAACATGTAAAGAGTAACGCAATATTAAAGATGAAATTATATGCAAATTAGATGAGATGAATTATGTCATCGTTAGATAACTGTTTTTATCTGCGGGTAAATCAGTTTAAATTTAAGTTTCAGGTTGTTGTTTTTTTTCCCACAAACATTGGTGACATTATATTGTAAGTATAAGCGATTACTATTATAGGCCTTCAACAATATATAGGAGCGTGTTCACATATTAGAAATTATGTTAGGATACCTACAGTTACAAATTAGCAACAGGATTATGCATTGAATGCTGTGAGGAAATTGAATAAAGCACATCTTGTTGAACATGGACCATAAAGTAATCATTACAGAAGGGAAAGTGATATGCAGAAAGTAAAAGTGAGAAACAAAGTGTAATGGGAAGTGGGAGAGGAAGAAAAAATGGAGTATTATATCGCGGAATGATTCTTTGAGGAAAATTATAATTCACTGACTTTTGAAAATCTTCAAAGTTAGCTATTTCTTTCTGTGTCAATTAATAAGGTGCTTCCGGATAAAAGATTTTATGTCGAATTTCTGAATCATCACAGAATATACAATTCTGAATTTTCTCGGGGATGAGTAACTCAGCATAATTATATTCTGATGTCCATATGTATTTTAAAGCAAAACTATTAACGACCAAATTCGAGTGCTGTGATTTTATGATGCTTTAAAGATATTTCTTAATTCCATTAAATAATTATGCTGTAGGACCAATATGTTGGATAAAAAGGAAAAAAAAAAGAATCAAACTATATAGGTTCCTACCATCCAGCAGAGCAAGAATACGTTGGATGTTATTACTCATCATTATAAGGCCCGTTCACACACAAGGGAAAAAGTGCGATTTAAAAATCGATTTTCTTATCGCGATCAAAATTTCGAAATTTTTTCCAGTGTGGACAGAAAAATTTCACTAATTACCGCGATCCTTATCGCGATCCAACTCGTTAGTGCGATTTTTCAGAATAATCGCGATTATTTTGCCAAGCGTCGTGTGTGTGAGCGCGATCGAGATTCGGAAATCGGTATTTTTAATCCCATCGTTCGTAGCGCGTGCGAAACTCTATTGGGACTGCGGCGGGGTCAGTCTTCGGTCATGCAAGATTCGCGCATGCGCAGTTTGGCCACTGATCGTTCTTTCCTTGCTGCGAAGTGCGATTTTTCCCTGTGTATGAACGGTCGAAAAAAAAAATCGAAATTTGGATCGCGATTGAAATTTCGATTTTCGTTGTTTGTGAACGGGCCTATTGTCTAAATATCGTAGGAGACCAATTTGATGATGACCGTATATTTTAATATATATGATAATTCGTTGCATCATCCTATTTAGACCAGAATAATACTCATATAAAATTCTATAGTGAAAGAAAGATAAATTTTTATATCGATAAGTTTTTTAAAAATAGATTAGACTGTCAAGATCAAGATGAAATGTTTACAATTTTAAAAGATAGCCAAACAATATTAACGTCATCACCAATAGACAAATAAAGATTATTTATTTTTTGTTAAAATGTTCATGTGACATTGTGTTCATGCCATACAAGATCTTAATTATTTTTGTTCTATGATAGGGTGCTAACCCATGCTGACATATACGAGTAAATCTAAATCAAAATAGTAAATAGATATGATACTGTAAATACCTACAATGTAGATGTAGCAGACATGTTATGTTGATGTCGCCTTTCACGAATGAATGATTTACAACAGATTTGCCAGTGGTATTATACTGCTTTTGTTTTACCACAGCTGGAATAGGTGCGTGAATATTCGACAGTGTGTATGTTAAGACAACCCATAAGAATTGAAATTTTGACGTTGCCTTCTGCGAATGTTTCATATCGCTATATAACTTTTTATGCCTCCGCCACGAAGTGGTGCCGGAGGCATTATGTTTTCGGGTTGTCCGTCCTTCCGTCCGTCCGTCCTTCCGTCCGTCCGTCCTTCCGTCCGTCCGTCCTTCCGTCCGTCCGTCCTTCCGTCCGTCCGTAATGAATTTTGTGGACAGCGTAACTAAAAAAAAAAAAAAAAAAAAAAAAAAAAAAAAAAACCTTTTGAGGTATCCTAATGAAACTTGGCATGTACGTGTATTAGGGGGTGAATTTGTGCCTATGTCAACTTTTGGGAACACATGCTTAAGGTCGAAGGTCAAAAGGTCAAGGTCAAATGTTTAAAATTTCATTATTCCTCCATATTGCATATCTATGCAATGCCTGAAGATATTTTCTTGAAACTTAGTGTATACATGTATTACCCAATTAAGATTCTCTAGTGAAAGTTTGGGGTCATGAGGTGAAAGGTCAAAGGTCAAAAGGTCAAGTAAAAATGTCATAACTTCACTTTTTTCTCCGTATCTTGGAAATTGTTCAAGGTATCTTCTTGGAACATATAATGCATGTATACTGACGGGCAGTGATTATCTAGGGAATTAGGGTTTATGGAGGTCAAAGGTCAAGGGCAACACTTCAAAATTTTACTATTTCCCTCATTTTAATGCCATGCCAGCAGGATTTTTTTTTTCAAACTCGGTGTATGCATGTATAACCCAATAGAGATTCTCTGGGAAGCTTTTTTTTATTTTTCTTTTGGCCAAAAAGTTCAAAGATCAAGTGAAAGTGCTGAACTTACTTCTTCCTCCATATCTCTGAAGTGGCTCAAGTTATCTTGAAACTTTGTACATATTTATGCATGTTCTACCTGACAGTGATTATCTTATGAATTTTAAGGTCAAAGGCCAGATGAAAATGGTAACAATTTACTATTCAATACAGAAATTGCACTTTTTCTCCATACCCTGAAAATTATTACTCAATGCATAAACTTATGAAAGGGTCAAAGTCAAGTTAAAGTCCTTAAATCCCCAAATACATCTACGATGTATACGTCCCAAAACAGACAGCATTTACACTGGGTATTTCGCAGAGTTCTGAAATAAAATGGCATGCCGTTTCATTTTCCATATCTTATAAATCTCCTGGGTTAGAAGAAACTTATTTCATCCACGTGAAAGCAATTCAGGGTAATTAAAACCATATCAAGATTTAATCCAGTTTGAGACCGTATTGATGCTGCTCGAAACATTAAATTTCTTCATCATACTTACGGTAAATGTGCTTCAGATGAACTTATACAGGGACATTTAATGAATACTTTTGTAGCACATGACGAACATTTCAGTAGCGAAGCAAACAGCTGTATCTCCCTCTCCCTCTATCTCTCTTGCTCTCTCTCTCTCTCTCTCTCTCTGAATATAATACAGATTTAAATTTCCACTGTTTGTGTTTTTCACCTTATAGTCATTTTCCGTCGCATCCAGCAACAGAAATAGAGACAGCTGTAAACTTGGATTATGTTAGTTGATATAGAATGAGTGTATTTTTTTTTTTATCCATTATTATCAAACATTACTTTTTAAAGACATTTCCATTATAATGTACCAAATTATGTCTTCTGGGTTTCTTTGCTTTGGCTTGTTTGTTGGTTGGTTATTTGGTTGTCATTTTTTTTTTTTTTGACGTCATGAAGGTTTGACTTGCTAGTTGTCTTGGTCGATGAAATATTGTTGCATGAATTTAAACAATCACAAGTTAAATCCATCACCCCCATACATGATTATAGATCAAACACTTATCTACAGAGGCGACGGAGCACGTTGCCCTTGAAAAACAAGATAAAATTATCACGTGACTTTGGAATTGTCACTTCTCTTTCTCCCGACCGGTCACTATAGAATAAATGTGTTGTTGTTGTTGATTATGATGATGAAGATGCTGCTGCTGATGATGATGATGATGATGATGATGACGATGATGATGATGATGATGAACAGCATTTATTACAGCGCCATTTATCTGTAGAACATTCAAAGACACACGGCCCCGCAGTGTGTCACACATCATTCACAAAGTAATTATTGGATCAAGAAGTATATAGCGAGTATATAGCCTGGAGAATCAATGGCTTTGCTTGTTGAAGGCATCCAGTTATTCTTGGGTATAGGGTACTACACCGAACCGAGGGTTTTTTTTTCACATGATGTATATTGACAATTATTTCACTTTCGTTACTTTATACCAACCATTGTAATGTATTTTTTGAACCTTGCTCCCTGAAGCAGCTCTTTCCGAACTAAACTGGGATGTGCTGTGACAGTAGGTGATGGTACAGTCAATACTACTAGTATTTTATAGCATATTTACAATAAAAATAGTGATGTGCACACTAAAAATTCTGTAAGATGTACAGCAACATGGAACCCACAGGAGATTTCAGCCCTCTGATGACAAGAAGGGCAGCCTCCTGGAAGGCAGCTATACTGTTGCGGCAGTAACTACCATGGTTGACAACTGCTTACTGTAAGTTTTTAATAATTGTTTTCTTTGTATGAATTTATATGCATCATTTTTTTTTTGTCACTGAAGAAAGTGAGATTTATGTTCATATATTATTTCATTGAGAAAAAACAACAACACCGAAATAAATCTGAACTGAACTGAACTGAATTGAATATAGGGAGCAGACCCGCAAGACCCTGTGCCATGTTCTGTTCCTCCCCATTGCACATCAATGGTATATCCGCTTCTGCATGATGATGTCTCTGCAGTAACCGGTCCCTATAATACAGACAAACTATGAGGCAAGACCAGATGGAGTTGAGGTATCTTTTTTTTAACCCACAAAGAAAGAGATTTTTCATAGGGAAGATAAAGGATGTTTTGTAACAATTCACAGATATGACTGGACTAATTTTATACAGGGCTATTATCCTTGGCATCTTCAGGAGACATCCGTTCAGAGTGCAGGTATAATTTATTTATCTATTTGTTTTTATTATCTTTATTTTTTTTTAACTCTAACCCAGTCTCATGAATTGTGTGAGTGGCTGACGGTGATCACTCTCGTGCTAGAAGATTCATTCATCTCAGAAAAGACCTTGTGTTGTCCTTTTCGGTCAAATGATATTTAAAATACTTACGATTTTTACGATATCCTGTTCTACGTGTGTGTGTTCCGTTCCTTTAGTTACCAAAAAAAAAAAAAAATGTTACAAGGCATATAAGATGTTTAGAGGCCGTTGTCCAAGTCAAGCGATTTGCTTATTGATAACGGTCTCTCCCACCTGTATACACTTAAAGATCTGTAATGAAATTCATGTATTATTTCATGTGATTATATACTTGTACTGTGAAATCTTGTTTCTGTCTTTGTGACTTGTGAATACTTGATTTGATATTGTTACACTTATTTTCTGTTATGTACTTGGAGAAATAAAACTTACTGAAACTGAAACTTTCTCTGCATGCGTACATGTGGATAAACATGGAGAGGTACCATGAAAAGCGAGAAAAGATCACCAATTTTAGATAAAAAACAATCCGCGTTAATCATTATTTACTGATAGTCTGCAGTCAGTGAACATGGTGAAGTCATTTTTTAGGGCATGAAACATGACCAACCTATCATTTCATTGGTGAAGGTGTTCTTATAATGAATAGTTGACATCCCACTTACACAACTATGTAGATTTTGTTAATTTCTCTGAAGCTTTTCACCACTTCATTATGCAAGCAGGCCCTAAAAGTACTCCAAAAAGTGGTAAAAGAAACCCCCAAAACTAATGCACCGGCCATTAAAATTTGCGATTATCCGGGCGTTAACTCCAACAGAGCAACATTGACTCCAATAGAAGCATGTAAAATGATAACCCCATCAACCCCCCCCCCCCTTCCGTCGATTTAATATTCGCTATAAGAGACAAAAACGAATTTGAGGGAATCGGAGGCACGATGATTATTGTTTACAGATCAAAGAAGTAGAAATTTGAAGACACAACAAACAATGTCTTGTAAATTTATACTCTTTGTTGAAAATCAAAATGAATAGATGAAATGAAATGAACAAAACCGATTCTTTTTTTTTCTTTTTACATATTATGTATTTGTCGTTTCAGGGATAGACAAAACACATTTTAGTTGTAAAAGTTTGATTTCTCACAATTTTCCATGGTTGGGGTCTTATCAAAGTAGATTTTAGACGTTCAGTGAGGTCATGATTGCAGGCAAGATTAATTTGGGGTCAACTCAGGGTGGTGGAATAAACTACCTGTCAAACTGCAATCTCCTGAAGTTTATTAAGGTGGATTATACCTCCTGGTAACAACAAAATGTTTACTCGGTCTTGTTTACTGGGTCTCGTTCACGATTCGATTACCGGTCCAGTGGTGCGACAAGTGGTTGAGCGCCATCTACGACCATTCAAGACGCATTCAGGAAGCGAAATCTTCACTTGCACATCTTCCGCCTATGCAACCCATGTCAGTTCCTTGTACTTGATTCAGGGAAGCAATTTACGGCCCTAAAATCTATTTTCTCTGCGTCCACGGTGCAGAATTGTTCCTGAATCATGGCTGGCAGGTTACCTGCATGCGTTATCGACCCAGGGACTGGGTAAGTGGTTGCTGAAAATTCTCGCTATGTTCCCCAAGATTACATGATTTACGTTATGCCGGGTTCTGGGGAGGGACGGGCAACTCCCATTCGTGCAGTGTTGATTAATAGTCCCATTGCTTTATGTGCTGCGTGTGATGTGTAGGATCCATGTGATATGTGGATGTGCAAGCTACATTGTAAGCTTATAAGTTAGTGTCATGGGTAGTGATAATTATGCACTGTATTATGATACGGGATCTGGACAGATAAAGTGGCACCTAGGCCTAGGCTATGTTAACTGGTGCGCCATCGAACAGCACAAGCTGACAAGGAAATACAAGATCTAAATTTACATGCAAAGACACATGTATATTCTACATGTTCTCGGGACTCAGAATCAGGGACCCATCCAACTCTTGCTAGAATAGCAACTTCCAGTCACAAACAGCCATGCTAATCAGGAAGCTGGATTCTTGTCGTTACCATGATAATTGCTCTGCCAGCAAGAGTTGCTATCATAGCAACTTTTTTAATGAAATGGGACCCGCTGCACACACTGATGTCATATAAGTGAAGATGTTGTCTATCTCATTGTCTGTGAAATTTGGTGAAGACTCTGTCTCTGCATTATTTTACTGCCACGGCACAAGGCACAAAAATACAAAATCCCAAGGATCATTGCGGTAATTGGGCTTGGCCTTACAAATCCCCCCGCATCCCTCTGAAATACTCCTCACAAATGCTGTTTGATGTGGAATGGATATGGATCACTGGTAAAATTTTAAAAAGTGAAAGTGATTTAACAGTTGTGAATTGCATAATCGTGCCTTATTGATTGTGACAGTTGATAGAATCTTGTTCCTTTGGACCTTATCAAGTGTGAACATTTGAATCATCTCATATCGGGCACTGTTATGCATGTTACTACCATACTAGATTAGAAATTATATGGCATTATTTGTGCACATATGTGTTATTTCTGTTCTTTTTTTATGTTGATGTCTTTCGATGCATTATCTTTCTTTATTTATGGCCCAGAGAGGTCAAATATTCTGTATACTAACTACATTACCACCTTATGGTTTAAATTTTTTTTTTTTTTTTTCTAGAAAGGATTGATAAACCTTTGACTGTTTGTACTTGTGAAGTGACCATGTTTAGAGTCCAGGTACCTGTAGCAGTGTCTAATTCTTTTATTGGCACAAACATATTTTATGAAAAATGCTCAGGTTGCTTTGAAATTAAATTCCCAATGACAATTAAATGTCAAATTTGGCGCTGTCTTATGACCAAAATGAGGCCATTGTAGTATTGTCTTGTAAGCTGTTAGTGTTACATTTGCACATGGAAATTACTCTGATGTAAAGTTGAATGAATGTAAATAAAGGATAGTTGGATCTGCTTTAATATGATAAACTATACTATAACAAATAAAGTGAATAATTTTCCTGGTATACGTGGCATTGCCATTTGCTCTGCATATTTCATACCACTGCTACATGAGCTATCTGTGTGTCACAGCTTTCTTCCATAAAAGTGTACAGAATAACAATTGAAATACCATTCATCAGCTGATACTGATAGTCAAATTGGAGTTGAGAAATTATTTCCTGCATACTGTAAAAGTGAAAATGTTTGCGGTGTTGAAATTTTCGCGCATTTCGCGCAACCATAAACTACCGCGAAAATAAAAGCATGCAAATATTTTTGCTAACCATTTGTTCCTGTGCGTGATGTCTTGATTCCGCGGAATTAAAAACATGCGAAACTCTTCTTACCCGGCCCAGCGCTAAAAATTAGTTGCACGAAAATATCCACTTTTACAGTAATCACCTATACCAGTACTTCATTTCAAGTCTGACGTTATATAGATGATGACTGGCGGGGAAGGGAACATACCGAATGTTCCACCCAAAGTGTTTGAAATGCTATTTCGGGAGGCTATAAGACCCAAGACGAAGTCGAGGGACTTAAAACCTCCCTCAATAGCATTTCAAACACTTTGGGTGGAACATTCGGTATGCTATTGAGGGAGGTTATAAGTCCCTCGACTTTGTCTTGGGACTTATAGCCTCCCGAAATAGCATTGCAAACCCCGAGGGTCGAACGTTTGGTATGTTCCCGACAACAAAATTCATCATCTGTTATATTATATGGGTTAGTCAAATACCATCATTATCACTTGATTTCACGCTCGTGGCACATCAAACCGTACCACCGTACCTTATTGATATCATGGTACGCTTAGCGTAAAGGTCCAGCACGTGCACAATGCACTCGATCGCGCTAGCTCGCGCAGAGCCAAATTCACTGTGCGCGCGGGTATTTGTTACGTGAAAATGTTTTCCCATGGGAGAACATAACAACATAACGAATGTACCTCCATCACGTGACTGTGTTTAGCCAATCACTAACTGGTACTTGACTAACCCATTTCATATAACACAATACCTATAAGGATAAAAGGAGAACACAAGATACATGTAGTACTGACAATAAAAGTTTGGTTGTCCATCAGCTGTTTGACTTTGAGGTATAACAGGTTTGTATTTCTATCATGCATCAGGTACTGTAAGCTGGGATATGCAGGAAATACAGAACCCCAGTTTATCATGCCATCGGGTAAGTACAGTGTGCAAACCAGAGATTAATCAGTATAGATACGTGGTGTGTGTATGTATGTATGTATGTATGTAAGCATATTATATATTATATGTGTGTTGTTGTTTTTGTTGTTGTGGCTATTGTTATTATTATTATTACCTTATGTTTTATGATTATGTTTTTTGCTGGTGTTGGATTGTTTGTGTGCAAAATATTTCAAAAATTGTGAAAAGGTTTGGATAAAACTTGAATATATAGGAAAAGTCAATAATAGCACATAAGATAGAAGAAACATTTGATTAGATTTTTGTAGCTCAGACTTTGGTCTGGATCTAGGATTTTTTGGCAGGAATCATAAATGTGGCGGGGGGAGGTGATGTAGTTTGTGCATGTGGTGGTGGTGTTCCTAGAGGGCCTCTAGGGCAGGGCTCCTAAATACCCCGAATCAGGAGGATGTTGTGCAGGGGGCCTACAGCAGTCACTGAATGTTAAGATTTTTAGATATAGTTTGCCTCAGGTGTAGTGCCATGAAAGTGAAGTGGGCAACTCGGGTTAGCGCTAGACCCATATAAGAGTCTTGTTAGATAATTAAGCTTCTTTGTCGTGTCCAGAAAATCTCTCAGTATTACTGCAATTGTAAAAAGTTTGTGTGTGTGGCTCTCTGTCTGTTTATAAATGTGTTGCCTATTAGTGAATACTATGATTGCAAATGCATTTGTTTTTACTTCTGCATGGTGTGTACAGTTCTGGTCGAGGTGAGGATTTAGCTTTTAACATTTTGCAAGATATTCAGAAACCACTCTATGAGATGTCAAAGAGCATGCAATTCTAAGGGGTATCAAAAGTTTATTTGATGAAAATCGGTTTTGAAATGGCTGAGATATCCAAAAACAAGATGAAACAAAGAGATCCTAATAAAGGGCGTGGCCTGTCGCCTATTATTGTTATCACTTTTTTGGATATCTCTGCCATTTGAAAACCAAATTTCGTCAAATAAATGTTGAATCCTTAAAATTACATGCTCTTTCATATTTCATGAGAGGTTTCTCATTGTCTCACTTAGGAATGTTCAAAGCATGAATCCCCTCCTCAACCAGTACAGTACAGTCCCTTTAAGTACTGCATATTTGTTCATGACAAATGCCAATGTCAATTAGATGGTGTACATGAAGAGTGCATTTTACCATTCAGATAATCTGCTTTTTAATGTATCATCTGATATCATTGTTCATCTACAGTATTACTTACACGCTATGTGTATAGTGTATCTATTTGTGTTACTGTATCTTATTGTATTATCTAATTACTTTGAAATGAAAATTGAGTTCTAAAAAAACAACTGACAGAGTTGAATGGTTACAATTCTCCCCCCCCCCCCAACAAAAGTTCATAATTAAATGGAAGTGTTAAATGGCAGTATCCATGCAAAGGTCACTTATGAATGTTTCAGTTGTAGTTGAATGCTTTATAACAAATACCATACCTTCTGAGAGTAATGTTAATTGCTTTCACTTTGTCTGTTTAGCATTGGTTGAAAGAATGTGAAACAAACGGCTAAAAGATCAGTAAAGAGAGAGATAGAGGGAGAGAGAAAGAGGAAATGTTCAATGACAGATACAAGCAAAGAAGGAGGAAATTGGATTTGATGATAGGCAGAGAGTAGTTAGAAATGGTGACTGTTGTGATATGTGATAAAGCAGACAACATAGAGGAATCTAATCCATGGTTAGGCCAAAACTTATTCATGGACTTCAATTGTTACCATTAAAAGAGAATGAACTGTTAGAGGAAGTCAGTTGGCTGAAAGCAGTGACACAGAAGGAACCAGTCAGTAAAAATGATAAAATTGGCAAGGTCTTTGCAAAATAAATATGATTGCTATCAAACTACAAGCTAAATTAGGTGGTATGGCATAATCGCTAAATAGTTACCTCCGATTATTGATTATCAAGTGGTTTTTAGAGTACATCAGATTTCCCTTAAAAATCATTTGTCAATTATTTTCCTCTCATGAAAACCAGCAGATTTTTCCCTACATTGTCCTTCCGATATCGCTAGGATATTGTGATCTTTATGTCTGAGTTTGCTCAGACTTTTCCTCATTTACTGCTCATGTGCAAAGGCTTTCTTTTAAAGCAGTGCCTTCTTTGCTGGTAAATGATCCTGAAATTTGATGATGGTTTTGACAATCTCATGTTGACTTCATCCTACAGCGATCGCCATCAAAGAATCAGCCAAGGTTGGTGACCAGTCAGCACGCCGACTGGGGCGAGGCGTAGATGATTTGGATTTCTTCATTGGTGATGAGGCCATTGACAAGCCAAATTATGCCTGCAAGGTAAACAGTCATCCATCCATTTGATTCCATTCAGCTCATTATACCAGGATTGATGTTTGAATTCAAGTGATACTTTTGCCTGTATTGTTATGTTTCATACACTTTATGTAATGTGTCACATTTGCTTTACGTAATCTCTAATTAAAATGATGATGATGATGATCCACAGCATTTGTATAGGCGCAGACTCCTCGAAGAGAGGTAGCAATTGAATTCCTGGTGAAAAATGTGAGTTGAAATGTGAGTAAATGATTATATGCTTGTAACTTGTATTTCTATACTGCATATTATTTTCAGAGATGTTCATATCTCTGTAGAACCACTGTAAGTTTGTTTCTGAAAGGGCTATTTACGGCACCATGAAAATTCAGACAGGTGATAAACATACAGTGTACATGTACTTTCCTATTCCTTTAATCACACCCAGTATCCAATCCGTCACGGTATCGTGGAAGACTGGGACTTGATGGAAAGGTTTCTTGAGCAGAGTATCTTCAAATATCTCCGAGCGGAACCAGAAGATCACTATTTCCTCTTGGTAAGCACCCAGTACCACCTCAGAGTATAAGTATCACCTTTCTCTTGTCACAAACTTTAACTAAATGTGATTATTGGAATTACAATTGTTATTTCTTTATCTGCTATGAGGTGCAAATTTTTGAATTACGTAGTTTCATTCAATTTTAATTCTCTTTCTCTAGATACTCTTTCAAAGATTTATTCAGACTCTGCCAGATACATGTATCTTCTCTTTGAATGTGAAATTGTTCAGTGTGTTTCTTGGCTGATAAGTACAGGTGTCTCTCTTAGAGGTAGCAATAGTTTGCTAACCTAAGGTTAGGGCTAAGTATCCCTAGATTCATGTTTTAAACTGGTTAATCAGAAGCATTACAAATGATTACAAAGACCAATAGCCAATATTTTCATTGATTTTTCTGTAATGCCTTTCTATTGCCTGTATTGGCCGCCATCTGACCTTTGACCTCTACATTGACCTGCCCCGTGCAACTGTCTTATTTCCATATCAGACGGAACCTCCTCTAAACACGCCCGAGAACAGAGAGTATCTAGCGGAGATCATGTTTGAGTCTTTCAACATTCCGGGTCTCTACATCGCCGTCCAAGTAAGTGCTGCATATTGGTCATATGAATACTCAGTAATACATGCTACATGAAGAAATTTTGCACAGTCATTTGCAAATATTCATTATGAAGATGTGTGATGTGATATGATCTTGGCATGAAATGTAGAGGCTTAGTCTTTAGGCAAAATTGTTAAATTTAGGCAACCTTTACTGTCATCGAAACCAGCATGAATGAAATTAGAGCGTCTTTGACCAGATAACAGCATTACCGGTATTGGTAAACCGACAAAAAATTGCACTTCTAGGACCATTATTGGTGAGACAAGAGTATAGTAAAATTGATAATGAGAACAATTGAACTTTCCCATGCTGCTTTAAATCTGATAAGAACAATGATTACATTCTCTATACAGATGCTACTTTTTTTTTTAGGGCTAATAGACTATTTTTACAAAGACAAAAATTCTTCTGCAGACAATATTTCTAAAAGCTTGGCAGTACGCTGAGTGAGTTTCTAAAGCGAGAACCTCCCTAGTGATGTGGTTGCAATTTCCTTCTCAGAAAAAATTTATATGCCATCACCATTATTTTGTGATGAAGGCAGTTATATTGATTATTTGTAGCATGTGGGGCACAACACGCTAGCTTTTCCAGTCTGTTCTTCAATGAACCATGGGTGTACCTTTTCATTGAATAGTTCCTGTTACACATCATTGGGATGAGGTTGTGGACAGAAATATCCTACTATAACTAGTTCTATCTGAAACTTACTTCTCCTTGAAACTGAGAGCTTTGTTAAGTATATGAGATTGGTTGTTCCATGAGTTGTCACAAAGTAAGCTGATTTTGAGATGTACCCTCTGATTACATCCCTTTAATCTAATTCTTCCTGTCTTTCCAATTAGGCTGTGCTAGCGTTAGCAGCCTCATGGACGTCTAGACAGCAGTCAGAGAGATCCCTGACCGGTATTGTGGTGGACAGTGGAGATGGTGTTACTCACGTTATACCAGTGGTAGGTGGAAGAGAGTGTGAAAACTTGTTGGATGTATTGTTTGTCTATGTCTGTGTGTGTGTGTCTGTGTCTGTGTCTGTGTCTGAAAACTTGCTGGGAGTCCGTGTGTGTGTGTATGTGTGAATTGGGTTCTATTACTTGTTGTGTTTCTCTTTGCCATTTGAACTAATTTTTGTCATCTTTTTTTTTCTCATTTTAGCTGAATGTCTACATCTGTAGTCATTCTAGATGTACAGGTGATGTTTATCTACATCTCATGATTTATTTGTAGGCCTTTCATGTGTATGTACAGTGTATGCCTGTGTGATTGCTGTTTTAGCATACATGTACATTGTACATTAGTGAATCCATTTGATTATTCATAAGTGATGAGTGGAGTGTTATACTGATGGCATACTCATATCAGCAAAAATCATGATGACTTTTCAATCAGTGATTTGGAGAAGTCAATTTACTGTGACAATAATGTAAAATTGATTAATAGAGTATCAGATTTAGTATTAAAACCTCTAATTAATGTATAGTAGATAGATGAATTTATAACCTGAAGTCTGAAGTATACCTTTGTATAATGATCTTTGCATGTAGTATTATGAGTATTTTCAGCCATATTGGGTGTGTCCTTGTTCGTCCCGTAGGCGGAGGGTTACGTCATCGGGAGCTGTATCAAACACATCCCCATCGCTGGTCGTGACATCACATACTTTGTGCAGCAGCTACTGAGGGAGCGAGAGACGGGTATTCCCCCAGAGCAGTCCCTGGAGACAGCCAAGGCAATCAAGGTGGGTGGGTGGTAGAAGAGGGAACACCCCACACTCACATCGTATAGGTCAAACCCTTCTCTCAATAATGTTCTTATGGCTAGCTTTCATTATGTCTCACTAGATTTCATCTATAAAGGACAGTAGACATATGTCGGCAGTAAGTGTTAGATTTCCATTGCAAATGGACTTGTGGACAGAATCTTGCCATTGTGTATTAAATATATACAAAGTCATATGATTTTGAGTTTCAACTTCAGTAATTGTTTGTTTTAGTACCAATACTTTGAACATATATCAGCAAGATTTACCTGTAATAAGGCTGAAAAACCCCTGATTGCAGAAAAATCACGTGGGCGGGTTCCGCTCTCCTGTGGTTATTCCGTGATCATTTCTAAACCAAGGAAAATTGCACCGTGGTCTTCAATAACTTTTGAGCATAGAGTCTTACGCATCTCCTGATACCAAATTTTCAGTTCTTTTGCCAATTCCTTCTGAAGACTTCGTGAAGCATCCCAGACATGTTTGCTGTAGGAGAAGGGTTTCATTATGAGCAGGATTGATTCAAAGTGTTTCTTTTTAATTCTATATTTCATTTTCAGGAACGATGGGGTTACATCTGTCCAGACATCGCCAAAGAATTTGCCAAATATGACACAGATCCTGCTAAATGGATCAAGAAGTATGATGGGGTGAACTCTATCACGAAGCAGAAGTTCAGCGTTGATGTGGCCTATGAGAGGTTCCTCGGACCAGAAATCTTCTTCCACCCTGAGGTAAGGACCGGTGATGTTGATGTTGACTCATACTAGTGATTTCAACAGTACGATGATTATTGCGATGGTGGTGGTGGTAGTGATGGTGTGAGGGATGGTAACTGATAGCGGTGGTAGTGGTGATAGTGCTGGTGATAGTGCTGGTGATAGTGATAGTACATGTAATTAGGATGATGATGGTGATGATGATGGTGATGATTGTGATGGTGGTTTATAGTAGTGATGGTGATGAAGGTGGTGTTGAGGATGGGGATGATGATAATGGTCATGTCAGTGGTGGTATCTGATGGTGGTTGTGGTGGTGATAGTGCTGGTAATGGTGATGGTACATGTAATGAGGATGATGATGGTGGTAGTGGAGGTGGTGATGGTTCAAAGAAGCTTTAATATACTTTATTGCAGAGAAAGTCTCATACATTATAAGTGGTTTCTCACATAAATGTTCAGGAATGAAAATGTTATGGCATTTTTCCATAGTAACAAATAGATTAGAGTGTTGTATCATGATATTTTGAGTGGAAATAAGAAGATCAATGCCAGATCACAGACCAGAACCTTTGAAGTGAGTACTGTACGAGCTGAAATTTTCGCGGTGGTTTGATTTTCGCGAATTTCGCGAATCGCCTTTGAATCGCGAAAATAACAACACGCGAAAATAACAACGCGCAAATAAGTAAGTTCAGTTAGACCCTCGCAACCGCGAAATTAACAACACGCGAAAATGTCCTCGAAGGACCAATTCGCGAAAATATCTGTACGCGAAAATTTCAGCTCGTACAGTACTCCATACATGTCCACTGAATTCTGTCTCCCATCTTCTCTTTCCACCTACAGTTCTCCAACCCAGACTTCACCACACCAATCTCAGAGATTGTGGACACTGTAATCCAGAACTGTCCCATCGATGTCAGGCGACCACTCTACAAGGTCAGTTCATCTTCTTCTTTTTTTTTTCATTACCTCCCCCACCCTTCCCCCTTAAAAAGTGAATACTCCAAAACCATAAACATTGGCAGCATGAAACTTGGGATTGGAGCTGACAGCCTTATTTGCAGCGTGAAACTTTTGCGAATTGTTAACCATGAAAACATTACGAGTACACTGCATGTACTGGATTATGCGGGCAAAAGCTTTTTCGTTCATTTTGCTGTCATGAATTGTGGCCCCTTGCCAAATTTTGCGCAAGTTTCAGCATGTGTGCTATTTCTGAACACATTCAAGCTGACCAGGGGCCTGTTTCATAAAACTTGTTATCAGTGACAACTGCCACATTTCTATGACAAATTTGCTCTTAGCCAATCAGATGCAAGGATTTCAGTAGCATGTCACATCTATGACAACTTGTCACTGATGACAAGTTTTATGTAACGGGGCCCCAGGTTTGCATTTCTTTAACATTGAACAAGAACTTTCAGTTGCAGACGAAAATTTGATCCCCAGATCACACTTTCTTTTTTTCTGATTCTTATTTCTTCATCAGCCGATGTTTAATTCATTTAGAAAAGAAAAATGTTTGAAAATTAGGTCATTTTACCATTAGAAAGTAGTTAAAGTGCAACTCAAAATGTAAAGAAATACTAGCAAGTTCTGTCACTGTCATATAATAATTTGCAACTGATTGACAAATTGCCCTACATCAACGTAAATGAGCACTGAATTGATCAGTGTTTTAGTAGTAGCCATGATAAAAAATCATGGGCGTACATACTCGAGCAGGATTCGAACCTACGACCTCCTGATCACCGGACAGGCGTCATCTCCACTAGACCACCGAGCTTTCGCCCGACAGCAAGCGTTGGTTCTAATCCTTATAGCATGCAGCGGGTACTGCTTTGTTATTCAAATTCATGAAATTCTTCCGTTGAGATGTTTTCATTGCAACTGATTGACAAATTGCCCTACATCGACGTAAATGAGCACTGAATTGATCAGTGTTTTAGTAGTAGCCATGATAAAAAATCATGGACGTACATACTCGAGCAGGATTCGAACCTACGACCTCCTGATCACCGGACAGGCGTCATCTCCACTAGACCACCGAGCTTTCGCCCGACAGCAAGTGTTGGTTCTAATCCTTATAGCATAAGGATTAATCTGGTCTATTAATAATCTATAGACCAGATAAAAAAGTATTTGACATCCATAAGGCTATTAGCTGATAAACAAGTATTTCACCCTATTTCCTGCTTACCTTTTCAGTCAGTATATGGTGAATCACAAGACACAGGAAAGTGTCCTTCATACATGAGTAAGAAATGAAATATTTTCTCTTTTCTGCTTCCCCCTCACCCTTCAGAACATCGTCCTCTCTGGTGGCTCCACCATGTTCCGTGACTTCGGCAGACGGTTGAAGCGTGATGTCCAGAAGATCGTTGATGGTCGTCTGAAGCTCAGTGAGCAGCTCAGTGGCGGCAGACTGAAGGTAAGCGTGTACATCATGCCTGGCAGTGTGTTGATATGTATAGGGTATGACTGAGATTGTTTAGAAGACCGCTATGGAAGTCCATCCTGATCATATGTTTGTGAAACAGAAGCTTTGGTAACTGAAGCGTGGAAACTTGGTGGGACATCTTTTATTTGTGCACTCCGTGCTCATTGAGCAACAAAGGACTAAAAAAAACAAACAAACAAACAAACCTAGACTTAGAGAGTTTATTACATTCATATATAAAGAAGTAGATGCATGACATATGCCACAGAATGTGTATGAGCATTTTAGCAGGAAAAATCTTCGGACTGAACTCCCAGAAAGTCACAAGTTTTGTTGTATTTTTAATCGTTTTTAACGATTTGGGGGCTTTTTTTAAGACCCTGCAGCCCCCACCCCCCCTCGTGGAAGCTGATTGGCTATTACCTCATGAGCTGCAGTCATTACGAAGTCATTTGTTTATGCATGAAGAGATAAGTCCCGCTGCAGCCAATCAGATGTCTTGATTCTCCCTGTTGTTTCCCCCCTAGCCCAAGCCCATTGAGACATCAGTTATCACCCATCACATGCAGCGGTATGCCGTCTGGTTTGGAGGCAGTATGCTGGCTTCCACGGTAAGCCGAGTCAACTTACAACATAAGTTTACAGAATGTTTCCAAAGCCGTACTGTAGAGGTGGAAAATAAAAGCATGCAAATTTCGTACAGATTATGTGTAATACTAGTTTTGTATTTTGACTTCATGGAATTAAACAAGGGAAATTCATCTCAGGTACCTGGCCGAGGGCCAAAAGTTACCGATACTCTAGCAAATATTTCTGGTTTTACGGTAGTCATTATTGAGATGTTTGCCCCAGTTTGAAGTGAAGATATACTTGTGTGTCTTTATGCACAGCAAGAGCCCATCTATCTAACAGCTACCTGTATACAACATCCACCTGTATGTAGTGGCCACTAGGGTCTCCAACAACAACAAATAAAAATCTGTCTACATCAGCCTGTCTTCTGCAGTCACCGCCCTGTTTTCAACCGGATGACTTTCAATTTATACCTTGACTTCTAAATTTGTTCAATAGAGGACATAGCGTTCATCCTGATCAACCTGATCTCTTTGTGATGATTACTGTATGCGACATGTCTTAAGTGAGTCTGATTTTTCGCGAATCAGGACTTCCTGAAAATTTTGTGAGTGTTTGAATTTGCGATCGTGGAGTACAGTGATAAACAGAGAAATATGTGCTTGCAAGTCACATTTGTGTCGGGATCAGGTTGATATTGTCACAATTTTTATTCACGAACAGCTCTCAACCTGCAAAATTTGCAAAAATATTTATATTTTTATTTCCCCTTAACAATTGACAGCTATTTTTTTCTTTTTTCTTGATCTCCTGTTCCTGTCATTGACTTAATATCATTCTTTCCCCATTTCTCCCTTGCTGTACACCATTTCTGTCCTGCAGCCTGAGTTCTACAATGCTTCCCACACAAAGGCTCAGTATGATGAATATGGACCCAGCATTTGCCGTCACAACCCCGTCTTTGGAACCATGGCCTAGTGGAGGAGGCGGTGGGGGTAGCGAGACAGGGCCGAGCGACGTTGTGGTGGGGATGACAGATAGAGTTATTAGGGAGCGAATTTGGAGGAGGAGGAGAGAGAGAGAGAGAGGGTATAACTAGAATGGGTTGAAAATAGTCATCACACACTGTGATTAGATGAGCGATTATTGTCACATCCATTGTCATCACCATCCCTATTTCCGTCAAGTTTCGGCCAATTTAGTCTCCGAAGCAAGTTAGCATTCACTGACTCTCCCCGACCAGTCAGGTTACCTTGACTGAAGTGATCCCTCTCATTATTGTGATAAAATCTATTTTGATAAGCTCGGTATAATTCTACAGAATATGACTGATGTGGTAATTCCTTATTGATGGCACATACGAAACTACACCACCCATAGACCGAATTAGAGCCTTGAGTATGATTTGAATCAAAGGCATTTTAAAGCGTAGTTGCAACTGATACCAAATTTTATTATGGTCCTGTATATGATGTGATCATTGTGAAGCGGAGACAGAATACGTTCCATTTATCTTAGCCAGGCTTTGCATCGTCAACTGGGAGAGATGGATGGTGATTACGAGAGAGTGAACGAAGATTTCACTTGACGGAGGAGAGGCTAGTAGGATAGCCGTTATCAATACATGTAGTATATGTTATTTTATACTTATAGATGCATTTCTGCTACTAAGAATTATGCTATCATTACCAAATAAAGATAAGTTGATGCTATATGGAGAACACCGGAGACAGGAGAAAAAAATGAAATTTGAATTGTTTGCATGCATTTTATAACAGGTCACTGGAATCTATCAATTTTGGCACCTTGCGGACAAATCCAAAATCACTCTTTCTATTTTTCTTCTCTTTGTTTATTTCAATTTGTGACCTGTGTAGACAATCCAAACATGATTAGGTAGCTTGATCGAAAAGTTGAACATTTGTAGGCAGTAAGTGAAATAAATTGAGAAGCGATAATGTACCAGGTATAGTATTTGGAAGATGATCTCAAATCCTATATTACCGTGGCAGATAATGAGTGTTATCTCGGGATGGTTACAATACTGAACCTGTCAGCATGTACTTAGAAAGTAAATCTAACAAATCATCAGATACTATCATATGATATTGAATGTGTTATGATATTTTTGTTTGTTTTGTCTTTTGAAGTTCACTATTTTCTCCCACGTCAAACTATAATGGCATTGTATACATTTTGTGTTGTGTGTAGTCCCACAGTGTGAGATTGATGTCGAAGCAACAACGTATTATATGTTCCTTCGACAACAGTCTACCTCAAACGGTTTCTGGGTGATAAGATGATCGAGACTCTCTATGCGATTCCGAAAAGAAAAATAGAAAATGAAAATTGTCTTCTTTTCCATCCTAGTATTATTTTCTTAGAAGATCTCTCTATTCCTTATGTACATAACCATCCACTCTCGTGTAGGAAAAATGACACAGCTTGATGTGAACATGAAGGACATGTGATAATATATTTTCTCACCTCTTGTTACTGCACATAATCCAAGCAACCACCAGGTATCTGTAAGTCCAGCTGGTAGCAAAGTTTTCAGGATTGGAAGATATCACCTCGTCTTACCAACAAATGACCAGCCAATCTCAGACTTTGTAGTGACTAGTGTTCAATGTGGAATATGAGAGAGTGTTGGTTACTGTAGCAGGATACAGTGTAAAGTTTAGATATTGATTTCATTCATTTTGTCCATGATTTTTTGCTCCTTAGAACAAAATGTTCTTTTCAAACAAACAAAAAACTCACTCAGGATAATGTAAAGCATACTTGTTTGTCATTGTTTCCATGGAGATTTAACTTTCCAGTGTCACTTAGAAGTACATGTAGGTTTGAATCTTCAACAGGTATATAAGTATTTTAACTTTCTGATATTACTGGAAGTGAAAATGAGGACATCTTTGAATGGCATTATTCTTGTATAGAGTCATTGGCATGAAGGGTCTTGTCACGAACCAACATGATTGGAAGTGGTCTGCCCACTGTCAGTGAGCATCACTTCTTTTTGACAAGTGATCAATCAGAGGAAATCGTGTGGGTTTTACCCCTTTTTAGGGCAGTAATAATGTAAAAGTTAAATTCTTGACTTCTGTCCATTGCCTTGGATAAATTTTTCCTCCTATGTGCACATCAAGTCACAATGCTGTGGAGTGATTCTACAGGAGAGACTTAAACTTGTCCCTTGTATGTGTGAATATTAATTTGGACCAATTGTGTACAAACAGGCAAGAGTAAGTGTGTATTTATGTTATGTGTTTTGCCACCTTTCAAGCATTTCATCCTAATCATGGTTTGACAGTTGTAAACAAGATTCCCATGCCTGGTGAAATATTTGATTGGGTCTAAAAAACCCAGGGAATTCACACTGAGTGTGATGTCTTCACACAGCTATTTAAAGTGAGATCCGAGTCACTTTGTGGACAAAAAATTAGTGAATGGAAGATAATTTTGAGTTCTGTTAAGGTAGCTGTGGTTGTCTCCCCAGCAGAGCAGTGTGATTCCATCTAAATGGCATCTAAAGATCAAGTATTTTCACCCATTTAAGAGGTGATTTTTGTGATTTACACTTTTTTTTTTTTTGGTCTTCTCATTGTGTCTGATGTACAACTGAAGTAAAGTGCCTGAGTTGTTGATGACAGATTGTAGAGTGTAATCTATTTACTCAAGTAGTGACTAATCATGGAAGCTAAAAGGTATCGGTTGAAATCTATAATTATAAAGAATAAATCTTACAACTTTTGCCCAAACACACCCTGTTGCTCAAAAAGAAATGGAGGCAAGCACTGGCGGTTGTGGAGCCGAAGGGAAGGAGGCATTCTTCATTTTTCCAGTTTGTGGCACGCTTTCACCGCTTCCTCAGCAGCTGCGAGAGTGGAAATCCGATTTTGACTCCAGTGAACAATGACCCGCCCAAGACATTCGTCAGTTCCATTGACGTGATCAAACTCATCATCCTCTTGTGAAATGTAGTGTGTGACGGATATCCACACTGTCACGCGGATATGTTTATCTCTTTCCCTTCTACCATTGTCTGGTGCAAATAAAAAAGAAAGAACACTTGCAAACACTTTTGAAAGAAAAAAAAAATGGTCTGAGATGTGTATTTGTTGTTTGGGTTTATTGGCTTGTTTGTTTGTTTGTTTGTCTGTTTGTTTGTTTGTCTGTTTGTCTGTTTGTTTGTTTGTTTGTTTGTATTGTAGGAAATGCTGAAAATGAGCTCACTGTAATGGGATGAATGTAGTCTCCCACTTTGGTCCCATGGTAAAGTTGCAAAAATGGCACAATTTGCTTCGAGCTTGTGCATATCTTGCTGATCCGGCAATCCAGATGGATCCCAGTCCTGCTATGGCTGTACAACTTGGGTTGGACTGCATGTGGTTTTAACAAACTGTGTACAGTCTAACCCTGATTATCCAGCCATCTCCTATATGGACTTCTCTATCATCTGAACATGTTCACATCAAGAAGACAAGAAAAAAAAAAGTGATTTCAGACTCGATTAAAACTCCTACAATTTCACATGTTTTACGTATGATATTCTCAACAGAAACATGTTGCAAATTTTAAAGTGTTTCCATTTCTGTTAAAAATTGAATACAATTCTCATAGACTAGCATATGTAGAACCTCATTTTTTGCCCAATTTTATACCATTTATAAGAAAATGAATTGGAATTTCAGATTTTGGTGGCCATTTTGATGGCCATTTTGAGTATCTGAAAACTCTCATCGATACATGATTGCATCATCCAGATTCGGATTCAGCACCTTCAAAATAGGATAGAACCATCAAAAACATTGAGTTGATGGTAAAACAAGGTTCAGCCTCTTGCATCCAGACTAAGATGGGACAATTAATGTTGAAAACCAGAGTCAGGATTTCAAAGACATCGTATCAGGAAGTTGATGTTCCACTATTGTGACGAGGGGTAACAAAGCCTGCAAAAAGCTAGGCTCACTTCCAGACCATCTGCCTATAATTTATCAGGTGAGAATGATAAGGGAGTTAAGTTGCCACTAAAGCCATGGTTTTTGTAGTGTTCGAGGCATCATTCTCAACCAACGTATTTGCTTCCCACAATACGTCCTCTAACGACAAAAGACATACTGTATACGCCATATATTTAGCAAAACTAATTATTTTTGTTAATCTGGGTTTGTGGACAATTTCATAAGTGGTTAAATTCACGATCGTGAAGTACAGTGCTGAACGGAGATATGCGTGTGTGCGAGTCACATTCATGTCAGGATCAGAGTTGATATTTTCACATGTTTTTGAATTCATGAATAGTCTAGCCTTTGTTTTCATATCTCCCATTCCAACTCGCCAAACCAAACTTTTTTTTTCAAACATCTTTAATTACTGTGCTTTTTTATATCATTTTTGGCCGTGCACTGCACAGCTGTGAGCACCATTCACATCCAAAAAGTGGTTGTATTTCATGCGAATCTAATTTTTAGATACACATCATACTTGAATAAATGAAACAACAATATAAATTCAGGTACTGTGACTTGGGCATAAAACTCTGGACAATACTTGAGTCAGAAGTTATTGCAGAAACGATGTACAGTGTACGCGGATATAGATGGTAAACCTCACGTAAATCAACACACACGGGACCAGAGAAAATATGTTGACTTGGATGAAGAAGTTCAATTTGCGTATAAGTCAACATTGTAATGAAAGCCAATAAATGGAAAAAAAAAAGAAGCCTTTTTTGATGCATTGACTTATGAGATGTAAACTCACACAAGGTTTACTGTGTATAAATAGACAGATAATGCAGAGATTTACATATACATTCACGTGTGCATGTACTCATATCTTTCTCTCTCTCTGAATACTCTCTCTTACGTTCTCTCCTATATATTTCTCTCATATCTTTCTCTCTCTCTCTGCATACTCTCTCTTACATTCTCTTCTACATATTTCTCTCATATCTTTCTTTCTCTCATATCTTTCTCTCTCTCTCTGCATACTCTCTCTTACTCTCTCTTCTGTATATTTCTCTCATCTTTCTCCATCTGCATACTCTAACTCTCTCTTCTATATATTTCTCTCATATCTTTCTCTCTCTCTCTGCATACTCTCTCTCTTATTCTCTCTTCCGCATATTTCTCTCATCTTTCTCCATCTGCATACTCTCTCTAACTCTCTCTTCTATATATTTCTCTCATATCTTTCTCTCTCTCTCTGCATACTCTCTCTCTTATTCTCTCTTCCGCATATTTCTCTCATCTTTCTCCATCTGCATACTCTCTCTAACTCTCTCTTCTATATATTTCTCTCATATCTGTCTCTCTCTGCATACTCTCTCTTACTCTCTTCTATATATTTCTCTCATATCTTTCTCTCTCTCTGCATACTCTCTCTCTCTCTTCTATATACTGTAAAAATGGATATTTTCGCGCGACTAATTTTTCGCGCTTGGCCAGGTAAGAAGAGTTTCACGTGTTTTTAATTGCGCAGAATCAAGACATCACGCACAGGAATGTATGGCAAGCAAAAATATTCGCGTGCTTTTATTTTCACGCTAGTTTCTGGTTGCGCGAAATGCGCGAAAATTTCAACACCGCGAAAATTTCCACTTTTACAATATTTCTCTCATATCTTTCTCTCTCTGCATACTCTCTCTTACTCTCTCTTCTATATATTTCTCTCATATCTTTCTCTCTCTCTCTCTCTGCATACTCTCTTACTCTCTCTTCTATATATTTCTCTCATATCTTTCTCTCTCTGCATACTCTTACTCTCTCTTCTATATATTTCTCTCATATCTTTCTCTCTCTCTCTGCACACTCTATTACTCTCTCTTCTATGTATTTCTCTCATATCTTTCTCTCTCTCTGCATACTCTCTCTTACTCTCTCTTCTATATATTTCTGTATTATGTCCTGCCAAGACTACAGTGTATTGATGTCACATCATAGCAAGTCAATCAGCGTCACATCATAGCAAGAATCAATCAGCATGTACAAATCAGGCAGATGCAAACTTGTCTTTCATTTTGGCATTTTTAATTTCAATTTGTACACATTTGGTATAAAAACTTCATTACACAGGACCATGTGAAATCACATGGTTAGTATAAGTATTCAATGCCACTCGGCCATTGAGCATAAAGTATGTGTCTTTCCACAGCCATGACTTGGATGAAAAATAACTGCTCTTCTACAAGAATGTTGTAAATTCTCCCAACAGCCGCCTTCTATGTTTTCAAAATTGTGCAAAGTTTACGGCTGTAATCTCTTCCGTCGGACACTTTCCTTACCACACATATTCATCCTAGTGAAACTGGTAATTGATAAATCAATATATGCCCATTATAATTTACATAGAGAAAATAGCAGAACTATGTACACACCCATATAAGTAAATATATATTTATATATAACCATATACAACCTACATTAAAATGAACTTTGTTTTCTGCAAGCACTTCTTGCAAGACTTTTTGACGGACTTTGTCAAAGGAGAAAAAAAAAAGTACAATTATTCAATGTAAGCATTCTTTCTGCTAGTATACACTAACTAAAATCATTTGCAGTGGGAGTTCTTAATGTAACACTATGTATAGGGAGTAAGCATTCAAAAGATGTACTTATATACCACATTCACAATGAATACTGATGCAGCTTGTATATTTCATGTGATTATTTTAGCTGGATGAATGTACAAGGAGACACCAATGTGAAAGCATCAAACCCTTGGAGGCATACAGTGTAATTACAGCACAGAGGGTTTTTTTTGTGTGACAATTTGGGGTAGAGCAAAATATTCCCTCACTGTGCTATCACTGAATATCTAGGTGACGAATCAATGGGCGTGTTTGGTTCCCATCCAAGTTTGATGGACTCTCTCTAATTTCGCAGACAAAGAACAAAGATGCAGTTTTATATAAAGACCCATGCCTCCACACTAACATAGAATCAGTCACAATGCAGAATTATTGCTTCACATAAATTTGAAGGCAAACCAGCTTTCTATCCTCTTACTTTTTTCTTAACACTATGCAACATGTCAGTCAGATCATGACCATGCAAGATTCTAAAATGCTCTTGAAATCCCCATATCTTCAGTGTGAAAGGATACAAGTTTGTAATAGTTCCTGGTACATCGCTGAAAGGAAACCTACACATGTAACAAAATCCAACCAAACAAACAGAAAAACCTGATACAGCAGGGGTCTGAAATTGAGCTAGTATCCTAGAAACAACATGACATTCATAAGATAAACTGCCACATCGATTCTTTTTTCTCATCAGGATGTTGGTTACTGGATGACCAGCCTTTATGTCACTTCATTGAGGGCTGGTGACATTCATCCACTGAAAATGTTTTTCCCATCCTGATCACAGTTTCACAAAGAATTAGACATTCCAGGCCCTTGTCCCACATACTTATATCTATGCTGGTAGTTCAATGGCCTTTAAAGTCTGCAAAAAATGTATACATTCCATGGTGATTTTTGCTCTCCTGCAGATCCAGGATGTGTGGGAATTGTGCAATCACCTGGTATGACACACCTGGACACTTTCCCTTTAAATAGCACAGTATCAAAACTATATGAGGTCTCTAAACTTGACTGTACATAGTTTATATATTTTCACTGTAGCCAGCTTGTCAAGGAGGAGGATCTTAGATTTGACAGATAAGGTGTCGGTTAACTTATCATCTAAATATATTTGGGACTTTTCAGATCACTTCAAGGATACAGAACAAAGAATGTGGTGTGATAAGAATCAAAATCTCAGCAAAAGATGTCGAAGAGAGCAAAAAGATCAAGAGAATATAGAGAACGAATATGAACTGGACTCACTGCAACAAGCAGTTAAAAAATTGTAACGTTTGCAAGGAACAATACTAACTGGCTCTACTACTCTGCCACTGTTCAATAGAAAGATAAAAGTTGTATAATAAACTCAACACGAAAGTATTAAACAGAGAGAAATTTCTATGTTGAAAACAGGGTTTTCTAGGTTTATGCGAGTACCACATTCTGATCAGCCTACACACAATGCCTCATCTTTTCCAAGCAGAGCTTATAAATCTTTGTTTATATTACATGACACTTCTACTACTTCCATAGAGAGAGAGAGAGAGACAGCTATCATTGGGACAAGAATGTGTCTTTTCTCAAGTCTTACTCTACACATAGTGGCATACCTACAGGGATATACTTCACAGATCTGTACATGGGCTGTTCTCTTGGTACTTCTGTAATACAACACCCATTTGTACGTCATATCTGCCATTTTCACCGTCATTTGTGTAATGTTCCCTGTCATTTCTTTCACTCTCTGCTCCCCTAACTTGCCAGGCTTTGCATTGTCCTTTCACGAGTACTGGCCCCTCATCGAAGCTTCACTTTAACATCAAAGAGCTAAGAGGTTTTTAAACTTAAATGGAACATATATCTCAGGTGATAACAAAAACAACATAAAAACAAAACATAAACAACCTGGACTTTGAAAGGCATGTACTGAGTGGGAATATCATCCCCAGTGTTCAAGAAGAGACACAGCTATAACCTCGTACACAGGTATACTTCCAAAAGTAGGTCACAAAACAGTGAATTGGTAACAAATGCTTCTATATTGTCTCGAGTGTAACATTAATATCGGATCAGTTACCGCATTACCCATAATCAATACGGACTTCTCTCTCGTCTTTTACATCGGCTCAATGTCTGAGAAATCAAAGAAATTCATGGCTCAATCCTCTTACCAATAATCAGCTTTGCAGTTAAACTATGAAAAGTCAGCTAATCTTTGTGTTGCATTAACTAACAGAAAACATTAAACATGAAGTGACGTTTTATGACCACAGCTGGGAATAAGGACGGTGTTGTGCATTATCCCTCTACAGACCTGGTAGTGCAGGGATACCATGCAATAAAAAGGCTGGTCCGACTTGGATATATTCGGGAATCCCCGTAACAAATTGTATACAGCATTATCACTGATCTCTGTGTAATGTACACATGCAGCCAAAGAATCTTGACTGAAATTAAACGATACTGATGAGCGTACGCTTTGATGCACATATTTGCTAAAGAGCAATTCTATTCTAGCAGCTATTTGCTAGATATGGTGGTTTTTTATTGTACCCCCGTGGGCTGCTAATGAACATAAATTTAATCGGGCCAACCTTCTCTCCACACCCTACCAGGTCTTTGAACCTATTCTAACTGGGCTATTTAAGACCAAGTTTTGACTTTGGGGGGGTTGTCAATTGACCCCCCTCCCCTTTCAGATCTCGGCCGCCGATGGCATGATCGCTGCATAGAGCCAGATGTCAAAGACAAGATTATATGGTCACACAGTAGAAAAATATTGATTTTTCTATTTTTAGTTAATTATGCAAATTTATGCACGAAATCATATTTTCGCCTGTGATTCCATTAAAAAGACTGAAGAATTGCTAAATTCGTCTCAGAATTCCTCAAAACATGTCAAACAATTTTCCTGCAAAAAAATAGCACAATCAAACTCAATTTTTGTTTACTGTTTTGTGAATTTCTTATGTATTTTGTTTTTTCGACTTTTTGTTTTCTATTATTTTTTTGCCAAAATCAGCTGCAGACACTTTTTCAAGCTTATCTTTGTTAGAATTGATTAATTCCAATGATTAAAAGTTGAAATAATCTAATTTGTATCAATTTAACAAAAACAAAAACCCACAATTTGCATTGGATTTGCACACAATATCACAAATTTGTGCTGTTTCAGGGTTGACATGCATATGCAAAACATTATGTAACTTCAAAATGGTGTACTTGGACATTGCAAATTTGGTCTCAAAATATGCAACAGACTTCAAGGAAAAAAAGTCATGAAATGAAAAAAAATCTTTGCGCGTTGCGGAATCGTGGCGCGAAACGTCGAGGGGGGGGGGTGGTCAATTTTAAAGCAATTTCTGTTGACACTGAAATTTGTGTAGGGAAAACAGGGTAAAAATGAGATTTATGTAGTGGAAATTGCAAAATTGAAGGAAAGGTGATCATCGAAAAGGTGAGGACACCAGAATGATTGATTCACATTTTGTAACCCGGCACTGATCAAAGAAGGTATTCACTGTCTTGTTCAAGGACACAAGAGAAAGGCATAAGGAGATATGTTTCTTAGATTTGACAGTGTACAGTGATGCGATGTGGTAAGGATCCTCAGGTACCATTAAAAGATCACTCTCATTATTGCAAATGGTCCAAACATGAACAAGTCAAGATATCTTGCCTCAGCCATGACAGATTGTCAATCATAGGGACTTATATGAAGGATACTTTATAATCATCCTCACTATAATCTTATCAATGATTTAAACTTTAAACTGATACATGATTAGCATTTTACTAAGACCACCTATTTCATCTAAAGCAATAAATACAATAGTCAGAATAGGGCTCCATAGGAGGATATAGAATGTCTCTACAACTGTGCTGTGAAAAATGGGTAAAAGTCGAGAGAAAGGAGGAGATTAGTGAAGAATGATGCAGCATGACAGAGTAACTTTACACGAGACTAGAATGTTGAGAGAGAGAGAGATAGGTATGATAATGCCCTGCCCTAATTGCGGTACCTGAACCAGGCACATGCGGCGCGAGGTAAAGGCATGTCCAAGCATGGTCTCTGGCAGGGCAATATTTTGCGATGTTCTCCTGCAGGGCAATATTTTGCCATGTTCTCAGGCAGGGCAATGTTTTGCGATGTTCTCCGGAGGCAATATAATGATTATCATATCATATCATACCATATCATCCTGTCTATTGAGACGAAGAGAGGCACAGGGCAACATACATACATACAGCATTGAGACCTGTTTCTACAGCGCAACGGAATTTCAGTTTTGACCGATGACCCAAGGATTGTACAATGGGTGAGTGGACACAAATGTGACAACAGAGAGACACGGTCAGCGTGAATTGGACACGAAAGGCAACTGGGAACGTATGAAAGATGAAACAGATACAATCTAGACAATCATCGTATTCCTCATTTACATTCAAGGTACTGGTGTGATCAGGCACTTTACTTAGTGAGAAATCTGGACCGACAACCTCTGGACTTGAAAGAGAGTCCGTTAAATACACTTTGAGACAACAAAAAACAATTCACTCTGTGACTTGATATAGAGATTTACATAAGATATAACAATACTGACGCCTACAAGTAAACATGCGGAGTATCGGGTCTTGGTAACATTGCATGTTTGACACTTACCCCTAATCTTCCGCTAAGAGTGTGCATATATGATCTGTTCTTCATACCTATATAAATGTATAGTACAATACTTTATACACATACACATTTATATACATACACAGATACAAAACAAAAGTGTACAAGACATGGTTGTAAGGACACACACATTGATACGCAAATATTTAAGCCTGTATCTTTGCACATACTTCATTCCATGTGCATATCACAGTTGATTGGGGAAAAAATGCTATGAAGGCATAAACAGAAAAGCCTTTGATTTTCAGAGCATTTATCTCTGAATTAGGAAATACTTTGTGAGCATGTATATAACTAATCTTGCTGCATGTAACGGTTCTGAAATGGCGCCATTCAGCATGTAAATTGAGGGCGGATGCATTTTTCTCTGATAAGCGCTCAATTATATTTGCCATTTCAAACATTAAGAAAACAGCAACAAACAAAAAAAGAAAAATGTAGTCAAAGAACAGGTCTGTTAAAAGCCCCGTGGGGACAACCTGCATCAAAATGCTCTTATTGCCTTTTGTTACTCGATGATCTTTCATCTTACATAATTTGTAGACAATGTCTACAAAGCGCCAAATACAGCAATGGTAGAGAGTCAGATGTAATCATTCCACACATGAGCCCTCTCACAAAAAGCAAGATTAATCATATTTTGTTTGCACATTTCATCTTCATATACGTAGCATTCTAGTTGCCTTTTCTGGTCCACAGTAAGCTGTCAAAGAAATGCAGCATCAACGTGTAGAGATACACAAACTTCATATTCCTCCTTAGCTTTCAATCACTTTCTCTTTAGTTTCAGTCTTACTCTGACAATTTGATCCTAGGTTGGGGGAGAAGACACATGAATATATAGACTTAAAACTCATTTCCATTATGTGTGCGTACAATTCTTCTGAAACACTGCAGCAAAGCATTTGGGGTTCTGAGGCTTAATCTCATATCTAAGCAATTGTAAAGGATTCCATTATGGTAAAGGATTCCACTGCCGATCCCAATACATCATTTGAAGAGGACAAATTGTACATCTTGATTGTATGTGAAGTCTTTTGTTGCAGAGGGATCCATACACAGAGAAATGGTTTAAACCATACATCCAGGGTCCACTATGGGTATACGCCCATTTTTGACCTAGCAAACTCAAATGATGTTGAATTTTCTGCACAAAGAGCCCGGATAGGGGTTACAGCTATGCAGTCTTGCATCGCAATTTTTGACAGATTTGATTTATTCTCTTTGGAATCTCTCAGAAGGTCTCATGAGAAAAGGAGGCGTGTCTGGAGTCAAGGTCACAACCTCTGACTTCCTGTTCCTGTCTTATTACACTCTCCCACTGTCTCTTACTGCGAGGTGAAGGACTAGGGGTAGAAACACTAGATGTTTGGCTGACCAAAGGGGGGGGGGGGGAACAGAAGGAAGTAAGCATTGCAGAGCTGGAAGGTGCAGGCCATTCATGGTTACCTTATAATGGATTCAAGTCTACATTCTAAGCCCATTCAATGTCTTGTGTCTTCTCTTGGGTGTATCCCATCACAGCGAGCATTATTAATGTCAGTACATGGGTCTGAAGTAGTTACAAAATTCAATGATTACACAACACAATACATGCACCCTACTGTAGTTGAAATTGGTATAAATTAGAGATACTTAAATATTACATAACAACATAGGTGCTGAAATAGTGGTGTTGAAACTAGAAAAGCCAATGCAGGAAAATAACTCCTCCATTTGCCTGCTCATTTGCTTGAGTTGATTATCGATGAATTTATGGATGTTTCTCGCCAATGCTGGACAAAGTCGTCACAATTTACACACACACACATACGCACATCTGCACAGTGGCAGCCATCTGCGTGTGTTTGGTGCAGCCTATGGCTAACAAGTCTTTTCTAGTACCATAGAGTGGAATGGTTGGCCTTGGGTGACACAGAGCTTGCAGTCCACTACCAGTCCCTCCGCTGAATGAGTGGAGCTCATCACTCCAGTCGTCGCACTTTCCACTTGGACACGAAGCGTTCTTGGAACATAAACACACACACACACAAAAACAGGGTTTTTCCCAGCTGTTTTTCGGTGGACTTCAACTGCCACACACCAAGATCCATGCCATCTTTGTTGTAAGTATTTGGAAATGCTTCAAAAAAAATGAAGTCCACGGTCCGGGAGTTGTGTCAACTCCCGACCCTGCTAATCCATGGGAGCAGTCCTTACAAAATCATGCCGTAAGAGTTCGGCCGCTGCCGGCCGCTCCGGTATCTTTTTACTGAAGCAGAGCTTGAGAAAGTTGTGGGCGGCATCGGAGACGTTTGGTGGAAGTACGGGGTCCGTCTCCTGGGTGGCGATCTTGAAGATGGCTGCCATGGCCTCGTAGTCTGCCCATGGTGGCTTGGTGGTCAGCATTTCAACCACAGTACAGCCAATGCTCCTGGGGTTGAGAAACAGTAAACATCAACTTTCAGCAACAATAACGTGATATGTGGCTGATGCCGTAAAAATGGTTCTCTGAAACACACTTGAGTATAATTTCCATGACGTGTATAAAGCTGCAGCAAGAAGTGTTTTATCTATGTATACTGGTAGCACTGTAGATGAAACATAGATTTGCTTTGAAACTGATTGACAAATTGCCCTACATCGACGTAAATAAGCACTGGATTGATCAGTGTTTTAGTAGTAGCCATGATAAAAAATCATGGGCGTACATACTCGAGCAGGATTCGAACCTACGACCTCCTGATCATGATCATTATTCATGAATTTGAATAACAAAGCAGTACCCGCTGCATGCTATAAGGATTAGAACCAACACTTGCTGTCGGGCGAAAGCTTGGTGGTCTAGTGGAGATGACGCCTGTCCGGTGATCAGGAGGTCGTAGGTTCGAATCCTGCTCGAGTATGTACGCCCATGATTTTTTATCATGGCTACTACTAAAACACTGATCAATCCAGTGCTTATTTACGTCGATGTAGGGCAATTTGTCAATCAGTTTCAATGAAAACATCTCGACGGAAGAATTTCATGAATTTGAATAGATTTGCTTTGCTTGATGAGACATTAACAAAGAGATCAAAGAAAGAGGAGTGAGAAAGATGCAGCCCTGTACAATATGTCCCAAAAAAAAAAATATAATCAGATTTTCATATTGATAATACCCAATGTGATTAAACCATCTAAATGCTACTTCAGGGTCTTAAAACATAACATCTTAACTCTATTTTGCAGAAAACCCCATTCAAGTTGGTTAAGCGGTCAAAGAGAAACGTGGATTGTTGTAAAGCATGTCATGAGTCTGATTCTTCCAAGTTTAGCACTTGGATGCTCTTGGAACTGCATATTGATGTGTGAACACAATAGACAGAACTTGGATAGAAGAGATTCCCGACATGCTCTACAAAATTCCTCATTTCTCTTTGACCACCGAACCAAATCGAATGGGGTTTTCTGTAAGATGTGGGCACTGAGTTATCATTTCAAACCCTGAAATTGCATTTGGATTGATTCACTATTTTTAAAGTTATCATTGCAGAGGGTACTGTTGTAATTTTTTTGGGGACATAAGGTATACCAATGTGTCCCTTTACATCATGTCCTCGGCTCTCTCTGAGCTGTTGTTCTTGTAAACTCTATAAGCCAGTGTTAATAAGGTTTGTTTGTTTAAGGTTTCTTCCTGACAGAAAAACTGTCGAAATGATCACTCTCAGTACACATTCTGGATAACATCTCATTAAGCATCAGTATCAGAGGACACAAAAAACTGGATTTCTGCACATCAAACAAGGAATTCTGCAACATTTAAGTGCAATCACAGTAATGAAATGAATACATAGGGTGATAGTTACATACACAAGACATTGCTGTCATCAAATATGCACTGTACTGGACAAATTAAAAACACAGGAACTGTTGTAGAGATCTGTCCAATGTGATTTATTTCATCACATTTTCACCACTTTCTATTTGGCGTCATAATGTTCCAATCACAATCATCATTGTCATTGTCATCACTATTACTGATCCGGTCATCCTATCAATCACCAAAGCCCATGTAGGAGATTTTCTGTCAATTACCACATACTGTTTTTTTTTTTTTGCTCTGGACCTCCTCAGTAATGATTTCTTCTATATTTCAGTTGTTGAAATAGTGTCATCAACAAAGTAGTCTCTAAATACTGAAAAATTCACTAGATCCTGTCATATATCACTATACAGGCAACTCCAACTACAGCAAAGTCCTCCGTACCAGAAGTTTCCTTTCATTATATCAACATTTTGTTACACTCGCACACATGGAGTATACTGTACGAGCTGAAATTTTCGCGGTGGTTTTATTTTCGCGAATTTCGCGAATCGCCTTTGAACCGCGAAAATAACAACACGCGAAAAAAACGTGTGAACAGATAAGCACAGGTAGACCTCGCAACCGCGAAATTAACAACACATGAAAATGTTCTCCTAGTAGCAATTCGCAAAAATATCTGTACGTGAAAATTTCAGCTCGTACAGTATACACATACAAAGAAAATGATGTTGCAACCTGAATTTTTCATTCATTCTTAATTAATTTCTTTGTGACCGTGTTTGTCAAAGCAGGAGCACACTGCAACTCATTCATCGCTTGTGACCTCAGCACCACCTACCATACGTCGGCTTTCCTCCCGTAGCCGTCCCCGTTGATAATCTCGGGACTCATCCAATAGGGCGTCCCCGTCACCGTCTTCATGCCGGTGATGTGGTTGTGGATCGTCTGGAGTCTTGTCGACGCCCCGAAGTCGGCCAGCTTCACGTTGCCCGCCGCCCTCAACACGTTGGCTCCTGTGGAAGCAAGAGAACCAGGATGAATGCAAACTCTTCCTTTCAAAGAATTTATGCTACAGATCTTAAAGACACACCTACTCTAATCTTCAGGACAATTCCGGACTAGTTGAAACTTAGTCTGACAAGACAGAGCAAAATTCAATAAGCACAGCAGTAAAAAAGATGATTTGACAGGAGATGAAAACACACTACTTACAATGCCTCCTCTATCATCATGCATAATTGCAGTTTGTATAAATTAAAATTTATGTAATTTTAATGGCTACAATGAATAACTCCAAAAGAACTGTTGTACTTGCCATTTGGGCATGATAGCACAGAGCGGCATTATTTCATCCCTATCTCATTCCAATCTAATGTACCAAAGGATACTTAACTCATTCAAATTAAGCACATAAATGGTGATCATGATAATGACCAAACTGCTCAATCTGGTGAACATAACAAACATATTGCCCTTGCTGGAAGCTCCTGCAGCATATTTCAAATGTTCCCCTCATGATCACTAAAAGTAGACAACTCGTGAAGTTGGCACGTACCTTTGATGTCTCTGTGTACTATGTGATGGTCATGTAAGTATGCAGTGCCTTCAAGAATTTGCCGGGTGTACTTTCTCGTCACCATTTCCGTCAGAGGCCCGTAGAGTCTGAGTTCATCCTTTACTGAGCCCTGCAAAGAAAAAAAAATAGATACATAATGAAAAATTTGTAAAAAGGAACAAAAAATCATGACATCTTAATAAAAGGTCACACTTTCACATACCAACATCACATTGACATTAAAGACTAAAAGGATAGAAACTCACATAAAATCATATTGCCCCGTTCTTATTTGTAATACAAGAACAAAGTGGGGGAGGGGACTCTCTATTTTCTTGCAAACGTGAGCAAGAACTAACAATCAAACTCATATTAACAACCACCTATCTTCATTTTTTTTTCTTTACATAAAAAAGCATGGAAGATCCAACCAGTGATTATGTGACGAGATAAGAAAAGAGGGCCAGCACAGCAGTGAACTTTGAACTTTGAACTCACCCCTGACATGAACTCCATGAAGATTGACAGTGTGCCATTCTCCTCCAGACAGCCATAGTATTGCACTATCCTTGGGTGCTGCAGGTTGCGTAACAGCTCAATCTCTTGCTTCAGTGATTGCACCTCCTAAAATTGGCAACAATTATACAACATCTGATCAAATTTCTGAATTCTTTCTTTCTTTCCTCTATATCCTTCTCTCTTTTATGCCGTTTGTGAGATTTTTCATGCCCATTGAGCATTCAGACTGAGTGGTGAAGGGCGTTATAAATACCCTCTATCATTACTATCATTATTTGCTGATGACTTTCAAGACATTAATTGGCTTCTGACATATGCAGTGAAGGTGAAAAGTGAAACAAAAAGTGAATGGCCTTCCCTACATTGGCAATACATATGTGACTGATGCTCAGTACCTAAGTCATTCAGGGACATGTATCAAGTACTTTTTCTTCAAAATAATACTGGAGAGTTATGTAATTTAGTGAGGTTGCGTTATACACAGCAGGATTAGCAGCAACGAAATGTAGAAATATCTCTGGACAAGAATGAGAGATTACTCCACAGTGTGAAATCATCCCTTGCAAGAGGAAAATGATCTCGATGGAAGATTGCTACAAAAGAAGTGAATGTAACAATAATGCATTGTACACATAAAGAAGTTATGATAGACACAAAGCCAGGCTGCATGACAAGGTAATACAGTGCACTCCCGTTACAACGAAGACGGTTATAACGAAATTTCGTTATAACGGAGTAAAACTTCGGGTCCCAAAATTATCGCCATTAAAGTCTATGGCGCAAAATCCGCTTATAACGAACACGGTTATAGCGAAATTCTCGTTATAACGAAGTCTTTCCCGAGCGCCACTGACAAAGAAAAACAAAAGAAATGTGTTCCGTTATAACGAAATGCAGATCGCTTTCGAAAATTCGTAGCGGAACAAGCATTTAGAGCGTCTCTGCATGGGTGAACGCTTCATATAACTGATTATGTGTGTTCGCTTTGTGTGTCACCCACGTTTTTCGAGGAGAACTTGCGTTATTGTAATACAATAATCTGAAATCAAAATAATAAACTTCGTTTTATTGTTTTGAAGGTTCTTTACTACAAAACACACAGATTCTGATACACCTAAATGTCCGTTAGATCGGAAATGAAATTGGGCTTGTTATTTGTTTGTTGTTTCATTGTTTTTGTTATATACACTGTATTGTATTTGTTCGGTTATAACGAAATTTCGTTATAACGAAAGAAAACTGCCAGTCCCGAGCATTTCGTTATAACGGGAGTGCACTGTAGTCTGACTGCAGTTTAATAGCCATAGGGGAAATATTGATAACAAAGGAAGGAATACGAATTCCTGGATCATCCTTACTTTTCTCGCATCAGTATTGCTGTTTTCGGTCGGCACCTGCTTCACTGCTAACTCTCGTCCCGTGTCTGCATCATAGCAGACGTAGACGACACCAAACGCTCCCTGACCCAGCATCTTGCCCCGTTGCCAATTTGTTGGTGCTCTCGGCGCTAAAAGAAGAAAAAACAAAAAAATAGGCACATATTGTCTGAAGATCATGTCATTTCAACAGCATAAAAGAATCAATGATGCATTTGTCCCTGAAAGTATTCTTAAGACCCAAGATTCACGAAACCAAGTGCATGCGAAAATTCTTGTCTGCACTTTATGCACTGATTGCCAGCGGCAATTCACAAAAATTTCATGCTTTATTCATATCATGTTTTAAAGTAGTTCTTTCTGTCTATCTACATCCATTAAAAAAATTGATCAGCATTTCTACTTGGTTACACTTTAATCACTGTACTGACCGAGTGTTTAGAATATAATGTCTCATTTTGGGGCAAGATTCAGTCTCATTTTGGGGCAAGATTCAGCCTCAATCTTGTCCAAGAAGGAGATATCATATGCTAAACACTCTGTTATTAAGGTGGAATAGTTTGATTTCTGGAACTTCTCAGAGAGTGTACAGTGCATAAGTCACACAAGAACTCAAACTGGGTAGTTCTTAATCTTGATGATAACCAATTCTTACTTTTCTTTTTTCCTTGAACACCTGGTGTTGTCCAGGAAAAAAATTGTGTGTTACACAGAGCAGCCTACACTGAGAGATGTTAAGGTTAAGCATGTGTATTACATAGACTGGCCTGTATTTAGTGTTGTCTATGCTAATGTGTGCATTATATGGATTGGCCCACACCTGGTGTTATTGATGTCAAACATGCATATTACACAGAGTGGGCTACACCTCGTCTTAAGATGCCATGGTGTGTACTTACACCTGGTGTTGTCTAAGGCAAACGTGTGGTGATAGGACCCTGATAGACCCTCCAGGTCACCCTCTGTCCACCTCCTTGGAATGCTGCCGTCCGTATCATAGTCTGGGCTGTTTATACCGCTACTGCTGCTCCGCCCGAGCGATGACAACGAATCCGACGTCGGTGCCTGGTCATCGTGCATCGACGACAGTGGCGGCCTTTTGGCAGCTCGACTTGGAAATGTCTTTCGACCTGTGGCAAAGGAAACCAAATAACGATTTATCAATGCCTTCACATAAACCAATTTTGTCTTTTTAGTGTGTGTTGTTGACAAGCTACAAGTTCATAAGACATTAGAAAAAGATTTAATTTTCATTGAGAGAGAGCTGTCTGTGTAACTTTACAGCAACACGTGACAAGGAAAGTTTAAATTCAAAGTCACAGTAAAAAATAATGTGACCTCCCCCTAAAAAAAAAAAAGGAAGTCTCTCACATGTTTAGCCTTTCCACCTAGTATTCTTTCCTCCACGTCTATGCACAAACATCTCAAAAGGTGTTAATCAAAAAATTCTTTTCATGGCAAGGTTCAGCTGACTATAGGTCTCTGCAAAGCTTGCTCACATAAGTCCAAAACAAATTTTCATTGAACTCCTCACTCCTAGCATTTGTTTCTCTTACACTTTCAGTGTAATCTCAGTTACTATTCACTTTTCTCAGCGACTTTGCCTATGGATTACCTATATCCAATTCATAATGGGATTTGGCTCAATCATTTCCTTTATCTAGTTCACTTTCTTTTTGCTTCGAGAAGGAAGCGATGCTTCCTTCAATCAATCAATGTCACCTGCAAAAGATGCTCACGATGCATGAACCACTGTCAAAGGAATATAAAATATCATACAAGTGAAAACAAAAAACCCTCAAAGTGCTACATGCAGTCCCGAAAATCCTCATCTATCATTTTCCCAGGAGATTTGCTTCCATTATGAAAGATGCCCTACCATCATCTGTGTCTATTCTTGAAGACTTGACGCTCTGTCTCGACGGGAATGTGCCTCCTTTGATCATCCCTCGACCAACCTGAGAGTTTTCTGCTCACAGAATTGGGAGAAAATGAGTATGAGATGTTACAATCAATAATTACTATCACTAATTATCACTGCATACTACTCTAAACTATTCAACAACAAAAAAGAGAAGAAAATAGCAATTAACAATCATTCTTGTGACTGCAACTGACTAACAATTCATATGGAATTTATATGGAGTTGCCGGCTTATATGTACAATCGCCTATGGAGTCATGGAACTAATTTTTCTTCTGAACAACAGAAACAAACTGTTTTTTTTTTTTGTTTTTTTTTTTGAAATCATGATAATCACACTGATAAGTTTGCCTACATTTGAACAAACTTGAGTTCCTGTTTCTGGAAAATCTGTGAGAATGAAACATCGTAATGTCATATGAGAACATGTTAAACCATTAGAGACAAAAACAAGTATATTGTATGTATGATAATCTCATGTGTAAACAGACCTACAGAAAATAAGCTTGTGTGTAGGACTGTGGTCATCTTACTAGGAGGAAGTGGTTCAACCCTGTATTTATTGCTAGACAGAGCCACCCAGAATGTCTTACCTAAGTCTTCGTGATTAGCACAGCTTTGTGACTTGAAAATCTTCCCTGTGGCGCTGTGGGGAGTAAGAAATGGAAGCAGAGTTAAACATACATTTTTTCTTTATTTTTTATTTTTACTTTTTTTACAGTTCACCTCTGACTTTTACTATATGTAGCTGATCTGCTGAACAAACGAAAAGTTCTAGGAAAGGCCAGGCAAATGCTATTGTTAGATTTGTAGTATCATGTTATGCTGGGTACTTTGTTTTACAAGGGAAATTCATGTTTGAATAATCGGCATAAAAATAAAGGACAAGTACATTTCCACAGCTACTATAATAATATATTCCATGATATGTAATGTTTACCAGGTTCAGAGTGACATAATGACATTCACATGTCTGTCACGCTATAAGCCTGCCTATACTCATAAGTCCTGAATAACTTCAACCTTCTATGGCGCGATTGTTATGTGAAAGGACTGACATTATCACACATCCCATTCAGTTTTCTCCTTTACATGCAATCATTCTCAAATCCCATGTCAGATTGTCGACACTGACGTGACTAAATCCCGCGCATTGTGTGATGTGATAGCTGGGCCTTGAACACCCGGTCAGCATTTGTAAGTTTTCTCAGCTTCAAAGCTTAAAACCATGCTAATCCTTCTCTCACAAAGTCACATGGCATTACACACTCTTGATGCGATTACTCCCAGCTATTGCTTCAGTGAGCTTCAAGGTACATTCTTAGCACTCTGACAGCCAGAATATATGACTTTTTAAAGCCTACTCTGGATACAAGACAGCAAGACAGGATTTAAGAAATGTGAATAGCAGATATACCACAGAATTTCAAAGAATATATCACTTATTCAGATGACAGTACAACAGACATTCACAGCTTCTGGCGCTGTATCTTAATAGCCAGAAACAAATGTAGACAGTAACTACAGCAAATCTATACAGTACTCAAGCCTGCTGTTACATTCTCATGACGACAGCAGCTACATGTGGGACTATATGTTGTCTTCTCTAAAATCATTACCCTCTTGGTTTCTTTGTGTGTGTTTTTATGTCAATATCTCTCACAGCTTGGTAAGATGCTCTATGGGTAGGGATGGAGGGAATTAGGTATTTGTGTTTGTTTGAGATTCTCAGGAAAGTGACAAGTGAACTGCGATTATGACAGTGACTGTCTGTGCATGAGGCTGAAAAAGAACGAGTAGAAAATCCTGTTCTGGAGACTGAGAAGATGTGGCAACTCGACATGAAAAGAAAAGTGAAACTCACTTTCTCTCCGGATTTAAAAGCAAAACATTTGCCATACACTGCGAAAGCTCATCAATTTTAAAAACTGCAGATTGGTTACGGTCAACTGCACGCAGTAGATACTTTGGTTACATGAAGGGCTAGCACGGGAAAGTTAAACAATGCAAATCGCATTCACTTCAACATCTCAAACCTCACATAAAAGTTATCAACAGCACACCCTTTTCCTTGAAAAACTAGTTTCCAATTTCTAGTTTGTCCCCTGCCTTTGTAATAAAATGCCAAGCATGATAAAATAATAATCAGACTAAATTTCCCCTCTCTTCTCATTTATCATCACAAAGTCTGTCCCACTTAGTGCGTATACATACCTTCCTAATGAATGGCTACCCATTCTGATTTTATCTAGTGACTGTTGGCTACCATCTGGGCTGCCCATTATTCTCTGAAAAACAAAAGAACAAGAACAAAAACAAAGTCACACATCAGTGTGAGATTGGCCATTTAACCATTGTGGATTCAAGGCTATTTTCATCATATATGCAATGACGTAATTATTGATATATTCCAACATTTGTGACTTCTCTTTTAATTGGGAAAAGATGTTGACTCACGTTGCATTAGACATATATTTCAAACCTTCTCATAGGATCTTGCTGGGATGAGCATATTATATTTGTGGTTATTCCTAAATTACTTTCAATTTGTAGAGTAACACCAAATGGAAAATACAATTTGCTCCTGCTTCAAACAAATCTTTTGTATTAATACTTCCATGTGCCACGAAATATCAGTTAAAAATGTTCTGGAAAAAACAAAAAAACATCACCTCAATATAAGAGGGGGTAACAAAAACACAACCTGGCAATTAAATCTTGGGACTTTTCATGGCAGAGTGGACCTAACTTTTGATCAATTCAAAGCATCATTTTCAAAGATGACTGTATCCAATGGTAGAGCTGCCAACTTTTGTAAAAGCCTTTCATTACTTTGATGGTTAAAAATCAGTGATTTGCATCTTTTTGAGTGAAAATCAGTAATCATTAACAGTGTAATAGAATAGAGCACAGACCATGATTTCTAAAATCAGTAATTTGCTTGTAACCTTCAGTATTCTTCTCCTATTTCAGTTGAAATTACTGAAAATCAGTACTAGCTGGCAAATTCTGCAGTATGGTAGTATAGCTTGCTTATGACATGTTAACGTGTCAATCAACTTACATCTTCAGGTGGTTCTGGAATGAAGGCCCCCTCCCCAAACGACTGGTGTCGTGGCATACTGGGTATGCCAGCGTCCCCCGGCACGTATCCAGGGGGCGGCGACGGGTTCGCGTTGTCACGCGTGGGCATCTCCTGAGTGGAGTAGCGTTTGTAGGCCTCCTGGCTGTGGCCACCCCGCCCCCCTATCTGAGAGTCTTGGGGGACGGATTGAGACCTGGCTGGCGACGTGTGCTTTGTGCCTCCGCTTCGTATCTGTGTGTCAGGGGGGAGGGGGGAGGGCGAAAAAGTTTTCTTTGATCAGAACCCTTCACATATCATTCTTTTTGTCTTTCTAAAAATCAAAATTTTCATCACGATGTCTACATTGAGATATCAAGGCTTGGTTCATAAAATATTTACTTTTGATTCAAGCTCTGTACTCAATCATTGGACTTATATTAAGGATTTGATTGGTCGAAAGTCATGTCATGCTTTAATTAACATTTTGTAAATTTTGGGTAGAATTACAGACTGTATTAGTTCAGATATAAAAGCTACTGTGTTATCAGAAGAATTACAATGCTCATGCACACTCTTATCACCACTTCATCTCTCAAGTGTGATATGACTACATTCTTCTCTAGAAAGTGCCAATATGATCTGAGGTCACATATCTTGATAATGTACATTTTCTTGTTTTTACATTAGGATCCCATATTACTTTAAAAACTGAGTGCTCTGGTCGTATTTCTTGCCCTATTTAGTTCCGATGATGATAAACACTTGCTGCTACCATGAAATTCAAAACCTATTTCGTACAAACTAAGCTCACCATATCAAGGACATCAAGCGAGACATGGCTGAATACTGGAACTTACCGCCGTATCATAGAGTTCTCTTTTGGAGCTCCCATTGTTGTTTGACGACGCTGCCGTTACCATGGACGCGGGAGTGAGGTGAACTCTGAGACTCTTGGCGTTTGGATTGGCATCCGTTATCTCCACGGCCTGACTTAGGTCTTTCTGGTCCTTGATTGGTATTAATAACTGTAGGTGAAAGGGAAACAATGAGCCATCATGGTGATGTAGAACATTCTAGATGAAAAGAGCATCTGTAAAATATTGGTCACGAAATTAATGCTCTCTCTTCATGCTGATTACTGATACACATCCAGGTCCTCATGTCCTTGACTCCTCTAGTATTGCATACATACTGAAACAGTTTAAACATCTATCACTCATTCAAATGTGTGAAAACATATATACTCTCGGGGGAACCACATGTGATCACTGTAACACAGGTTCATGTCAAACACATAACCTATTACCACGGCATTTCATGAGAACTCTTTGATAACCACTATACAGATAACAGTGTCTGCTATGGCATTCCATGGCTGAGATAGGCCAAGGCCACGCATCATTCCTTGTCCTGAAGCTTCAGTAAATCCTTTAACATGGAATCCATGAGAGTAACTGACTAACTTTGTTTTAATTGGTGAATTCTACAAAAGTCTGACACAATTTTGATAGGGCAGCTGCAGTATCAACGATGTAGATGACAGAAATGAATTGCAAGAAAATCCATGCAAGAGATATACATGTAAACAAATATGTGGGACTGATGATATCAATTCCTTATGCAAAATATCACATTACAAAACTTGTACAATTGAAAATCTTAATGTCAGGAACATTTTCTTGGATGTGCCATCATGGAGAACACGGAGGAAACTAAAAGGCTTACCGACGACGCGTTGTTGTGATTTGTCAGAAACATTTCCAAGGGTTGACCGAAAGTTGTTCTGGCCTTCTGCACGAGGTCATCGTACTTGAGTGGTCGTGGGATGAGCAGCATTCTGAAAGAAAAAAAAATCAAAGATGGCTTTGAATTATTCATCATTGCAATTACATATTTGGCCTGATGACAAATCTACTTTGGGGACATGAACCACTGGATGATCATTCTTCATGAATACTGACACTCAGGATACAAACCATTCTGAGGATATAAAACCACTTCAGTATCAAGGAATTCAATTGATAAATCAACAAAATGTGGTGAAAATTATATCCTGACAAGCTATGGCTGTATGACAAAATTGTTGGACTCCAACACTACACCTTGAGTATACATTTATTGGCTGCAGGACACCAATGAGATTGTTTTACAAAAATTTGCATCAACCAGTGTAAAAAGCTTGCAATGTCCATGTTTACTTCCTTTATACAATTGAAAAGTAGACAAACCTCTACCATACATGATAGAGTCATCTTTGAATGTAAAAACACACATCTAACTTCTTATTTTTCTCTGCTGTGTTCCTATCATCCAATTTTTATTACTATCCAGAAAAATCTTGTCATATTATGATGGATATCTGTATGAATTATAGCCACAAGATGCGGGCCAGAAACTCAGCCAGTGCCATCTAATTTGCATATATATTTCACAGATAACCTAGCACCTGACCAAGGCAGCTGCACAGTCGATGACCACAATTTGTGCACATGACAGAATTCTGCTTTCACTCAATGTCATTCACTCTTAACCCAATATGGATGTACAGAATACTGTAAATGTTGACATTTTCGCACGAATAATTTCTCGCGCTGAGCGGCTCAAAATCATATTCGCTGGTTCTTGAATTCGTGCTCTGCAACTGTCAACTCATTCAAAATGTGCAGAGGTAAGATTGTGAAGATATTTTTGCAGGTTTTAGAATTTAAGCTAGCCAAAAGTAGCGCCAAATATACACGAAAAATTAGTGTACCACGAAAATTTCTGCGTTTACAGGATATCAATACATGAATAGTAAGCAGTCAGAGAGGGGATTCATGCAGTCCCCCCCCCCCCCCTCCAAATGTCCCTCACTCTTAAAAAGGACTTTTAAGCAGTTAATGAACCACCGGCACAGCAAGAGGAGTCAATTCCCACGTGCCACATGAAAGCGTGACTGATCATAACATCTGTGTGTGAGTTTGAAGTCATTTGCGTACACGACAAACTATCCAACAAAAACGGTTGCAAAAGGTTTTGACACCTTTGCACCGAAAAACACAAAATCGTGTGGGAATAGAGAAGGGAGGGGGGGGGGGGGGGAAACCGAGAAAACAAAGAGAAAAGGTTTGACTCATTGTTGATGATGCTGTAGATGAAGAACGGAAAACGATATGAATCTCTTCCAGATTTGCCCTCACCCACTCCTCCGCCAAAGCCGACAATTGGCTCTCCGCTTTCTTGGAGATCGCTGCATTCGAGCTCGCAGCGATGGCGGGGAAATTCGCTAACAAGGCTGTGATTTATTGGGAGGAAATTGGATGTGACCTATCTAGGAGAAATGAGAGATAGCATCTCCTCTACTGCTGTCACAACAGAGCAGCGCAGGAACTTGGCAGGGCTGTAAAGTATCTCGGAATATTTGCAGTTTCTCTCCAAACGTGTGACTGCACAGTGCGCTGTCCCTACAGTCACCTCCCGGACAGAATTCTAGAAAACGCATCTTAGAGGTAGCAGTCCCTACACCGAAAATGTCTTTCACAGTTTGTTTTTATGTTTGCTTGTGTTCTATTTTTATTTTTTTTTAGTAAAAAGATCTTGTTGGTATTGGAGAAGATACCTTACGGGTAAGAGCATAATTATTTTATATCATTCTTTTTCCCTAATTTTGAAAAGGAAACCAATTTAATGTGAATACCTGCTCTTAGGAGGTGCTAGTTCAAGGCAAAGGGACTAGTTTAATGGGGCACTACGTAACAGCTGAAGAAGGCCAGTAAAAAGGATTAGTTCAGTGTCGCAAGAACGCTTTGAGAAAGACTCAATCTAGGGCCAATAGAACTGCTTTATAAAGGGCTACTTCAGGGCCAGCAGATAACTTGAAGGGGCTATTTAACGGCCTTATTTACCATTAGCAGATGAAACAAAAACCCAGCTTTAATGCTTCAAAATAGTTCTAAAATGTGAGTCAGGGATAGAAATAACCAATGTTAAAATCTGAATCAGTATAATCAATGTTAAGTATTGTTAAATATACAAAATGTGAACAATAGTTATAATTAAAATGTTTCTAGACTAAACCGTCTACAGCTATGGTTTATTAAGAAAAATAGTGATATCTCCTTTACATTTTAGGCTTTACTGCAAAATTTGTACATGGTAGGATGTTTTGTGATACAACTGACCTATACATATATGCATTAAATGTGATATCTTGAACATTCTTTTTAAATCACTGCTCCCAATGGTAAACAGTACCTTTAAGGGTTAGGACTTGTCATTTAGGAGGAGGAGAGGAGGGGTGGAACAAGACTAGAAAAAATGATATCATGTGTCCATTGTTATACCGAAAAGTCATGACAAAACAAGTGTTTGGCATTACTGTCTTCCTTTGTTTTATAACTGATGATACATGCAGTTTAAAGGTAGGGAATCCCATTTGCATGCCTTAAATGAAGAGTTGTATAAACACAGTGGTATGTTGAAGAGAGTATCATTTTAGAAACTCCCATAAAGTATTGAAAGTGAAAGGTAACATTTAGTACATTTTTATTAACCGTTAGATTTTGAATTGAATTCTTTTCGGGGCTCACCGTAAATTCCAGTACATTACTAGGCTACCTTTGCAGACCCATGCACTGCATGTGTGTCTATCATGTATATTTTGTGAATAAAGTTCGTCAAAACTTACAAACATTTCTATATACTATATACATTCTTGCCACACACTCTATATGTTATTACATCAGCTCTTATACTTTTAGATTTGTGTTTATAGATAAAAAAATACAGAAGACTGCAACAAAAAGGCTTAAGTGTGGCTGACACACAGAACTACTGAGTCGTTGAGTTTTGTGCATTATTCAAATTGTAGATAACTGTTGACTTCCAAATTTCTAAGCAGTGGCCTAAACAAGTCCCGTGAGGTTCATATTTAATGTTTTGCTGCATTTTGGGAGTTCTGTAAAAGGTATCCCCTACCTTTAAAGTACAGACAAAAATTGTACTAACATGAGAAATGAGAGGATCCTAATCAGTGTTCCTAATATACACAGCAAAGCACGAGAAGTATTTAGTTTCATATTTCATGGTGTGAGAGAGAGGTATAGAACGAAGCATTATATATTTTTTTTAAATGGGATAGTGCGAAAGCGGAAATTGCCATGGTACATACACTTTAAAGACATCCACAAGGCATGCCCAAACTTAACCTTATGTGGTAATGCTTGCACTTCAGGTGAACATTATGCAAAAGCCTTTAATATAGCAAATGTAAATAGTAGGCCTTATTATATCTGGGTCTTTTTATTTTTAAATATATATCAATCATGATTAATTTCCCATGAAGATGTTTTTCTGATGCAATTCTCCCCATAAATAGAGCTATCGCCTTACAATCTGCGGCTGCCCTTTAAAATCTCTTCCTCAGCTTCCCTGTGTAATTCCCCGAAGAACATGACAGACTTAATAATGCCTTGGAATTCCAGGAAGGTCAGTCCAGGTCATCTTCATGATTCAATATCAAATTGAATATAATGTTTCTCACTCACAGCTTACTTTTAATATCCTGTTCCTATAAGTAGCAGTTCAAATCACCCTCAAGTTGAGGTGACACATTGTACATGGACAGTGTGGAAAAAAAAAAAAACAATGTATGAATTCATCATGTATATAAAGCATCCACAAAACCCGAGGTAGCTGTTTACAAGTTTCTGGCTAAAAAAAAAAATAAATAAATAAATAAAATAAATGACTGTAGCTGATTTGCCCAATTCAGAGAAAATAAGCATCCAAATTTTAGATGGAAGGATATGGAAACATTATGGTAAATTTCACCTCTCTACGATTACAATTGATCATTTGTGTGACAAACAAAGGTTTATTCCAGTCATGATATATTAGCATGCCTGTCCAGCATCATACAAGTAGGGCATACAAGACATAAAGTAATATGCCCAAATATTTTGTCAATTAGAATTATGAAATATTACTGCCAAAAGGAATGGCCTTAACCAGAAATTACATACCAATATGGAAATCATGCCAATATTACAGAGAAAGAGACAGACAGACAGACAGACAGACAAAGACTCAAAGTTAGTTGATTATCAATAAACATACATACCGTAAAATGGAATTCAAAATCATTTTTTTTTTTTTTTTTTTTTACTCACCTCTTTTCACCATTGTACTCGAACTTGACTCTGATTTCGTTTTGCTGGAATGGAGAAAAAAAAAAATGAATACAAAAATTCCATTGAATATGAAGGCACATTCTTCTTAGATTATAACAAGTAACAAGCAGTGGACAAAAAGACAGGGCAAATATCTGAAACCCTAAAAATTATGAGAGAGAGCATTGATGTAAGACTAACATGTATCCAATGGGAGTCCTGCATTGACAGATAAAGCAGAAGGAAAGGATTTTTTCCCTTAAATTTCCTACTCTTTGCTTTGAAAGCAAACATGCATTCCCAGTCAACCTCTAGATAAAAGAATTTGATGGAAACACTCAAGTGTCCAGCCTTTATGATGAATTGATGACAGTGATTTTGCAGTGACCGAACCAGCTGTCAAACTAAAGTACATTGTAACTAAAGTAAAAAGAATCTTTTTTTATTTTCTATTTAAAGTACCCTTTTCACCTTTTCAACCAGAAGCTGATTTGAATGAATTCTTTGAAAACACTAGTTACTTATGCCAGAATGATTGTCATATGATCAAACACACACATACACACACTCAAACACACAAATACATAGTTTCTACATGGTCACTTGGCAGAAACCACTACATTACACAGTTCAACACTGTTGAAAAATTGACATATATGTTTGACACGACAAAAAGAAAACAAAAAGTATGGGGGCTGCATTTGTACAGTTATGTAGTTCTATATGACACCAGCCAGTTTTCTAGCCCAGAATTTGTGCAAATCAAGACATTTCTTTTGTGAGAAAACAGTACCCTGGGCATTGCATGACTGAACAAGCACAAATGCCACTGACTAGTCAGCCAAGGCCTGGTTTGCACAGCAGAGGCATTTAATGAACAGACAAGAATAGATGGGACACGCAACCCAATCACAGAGCGAAAAGGGATGTATTTATACACATGTCAAGCAAAATATTGACTTGCAGATGAGGTACAGTATTATGTAGGTCTGTCCTACCATTAAGTCAGGAGAAAGGTCAAAGTTCACGCAGCAACAGAGAAGAAAAGGTTTGTGCTGTAAAGAATGCACAATCATTCCGAATTTGCTGAATTCGTATGTGCCTTGAAAATAGAAGCAGGACATGGAGACAATGTTAACTTTTTATTCTTGGTACTCAATATTATGTCGCCTTCATTCTCAAACACCATTCAACTTCCTGTTCACTTGAAGTTTTCACCTTATTTCTTCTCACCATAATCCGGATGATACGACTACGCAAAAGTCATTTCCGAGAAGCCATCCCTCACACTACTGACTCACAGTACATTGTAGGTCTGACTCCATTACTTTAATGCACTGAAGCGACAGTCTCCGCAAATTCCCAGTCCCACAAACAAAAAACGTTGTCTCCAGTACTACAGACTCCACTCTAGAAAGTTTCCCAACAGGTGCCTGGTCTACAACAGGTCCGCCATCATGACCAGAATTCCACCCCACCCCTCCCTCCCACCCACCCTCTGCGTTATAGCCAGATGCAAACTTGAGATAAATAGATATGACAAACCTATCAAAAGTTGGCAGAAGTGAGAATGATTTTGATGCACGCAACCAACCTCCGTCATACTCCCTACCATACACACAGAGGTCTCCCCCCCCCCCCCCCATACTACAGGCTACATGGGACAGCCTTTACAGCAGAGGTCATTTTTCAATTTTCCTTTCTTTTTTTTTTTATCTGTCAGTGGTGAATGGGTGATGGAAAGGCCATAGCAGATGACAGAAATGAATATAATATGAAATATATTGCAATCTTCAAACATAAGACAGTACACTACTATCACACTTTGATGTACATAATACGTAAATCTCTATATTCTGTGTGAATGTTGTTTTTTTTTTTTCAAAAATGATATCACAAGGTATTATGCAGAATATACTTCCAACTTGTAAGAATGGACATTCTAATCTGGCATAGGGTATCTTACTTTCAAAAGACATGCACCTACATTCACTTGCACAACAGGAAGTTTTAGGTGTCTTGGCCAAGCAGGCACCTGGGTTTAAAAATTGAATGTAGGGGTCTTTGGCTAAGCAGGCATGTGGGTTTGTAGTACCCTGCATTATGTCTGCATATTTATCTTGAAAACTCACCCACTCAATCATTTCCCCTGTAGCAAACATTTACATAAAATGCATTCAATGCTTTTTGAGTATGCTAAAAAGCTTGTTTTCCCCATTTTATGTTTAAACATGGATGGCTAAAAGGAATGATTAATTGATATTTTGAAACTACAGAAATGAGATTTGATCGTCAGTAGACGCAACAAACATTTTCTATGAGGGAAAAAGGAGTTGATTACATTATATTACTACCTTCAGTTCAATACGTATGACAGAGGTACGTAATACTCAGTTTCTGTTGTATTTACTTCGTGATGAAAACCTTGAACAAAAATCTAAAATCCTTGCAGAGTTTGTTTGATTTTTGTACTTTCAATGGTTCTTCTGCCAGAATTCCACGTATCAAAAACCGATAGTGAGATTCACACCAACCATACCTGCCAACATTTCAAGATGAAATATCTTACTCGTGGATTGCAAAAATCTGATTTTATATGCAAAGTGAAGTTAAAAATCTTACTTTCGGTCAAATCTTCAGAAAATACACATGAAAGGTATATCTAAATATTTTTTTAAAATCTGATTTCTCTGACAGAAAATCTGATTTTGCTATTTTTAATGTAAAAAATCTTACTGAATCTGATAAACTCTTACTAGTTGGCAAGTATGCACCAACGCGAATTAGTTGGATACACCTGTGTGGCCTGTGTGGACATAAAAATCCCATTTAACAGCGTGATCAGCATCACAATCCATATCCCAATACATCTTGCGATCATTTCAAAATTACCACAAATTTAAGAAAAAGCTCGATAATTCATACAGCGGCAAGTGTGTGAACGCTGGAGCAAAAAAATCAAGATTTTTTTATCCTGTCATTCAAAGCATACATGAGTGAACTGCACATGAACACAAGGGCACGGGTCACAATTTTGGTAGATTTTGGGCATGCGCGGTCTTGGTCATCAAACTACTGCAATCCACAATTAGAAGGATATTTCTGTCCATCTGAATGGGCACAAAAAAAAAAAAATCTAGGTTTTTGGATCCGACCGTTATCCCACTACTTTGTCCGTGTGAATGCGACTAATGTTTCCTTCAAAAGATGACAACAATAACAGTACAACCACCAGACCAGAGTATGCCATGCTCTGACTTCAATGTGGGTAGTGGGATCCACATTGATTGACATCATTCTGCGGTTCCCAAACCTCAGGGAAAAAGCCAGAAAATTACCCATCCACAAGCCATATATACCACTAACTGACGACGGGACTGGTGTTCTGTGACAATGTTGTTGGAAGACTTCAAGTTTGCAGTAAACAAAGTTCATGTTCAGGTGACAGGAAAAACTCTGGAGACAGGGAACGACTAGCCAGTGGGATCGAGCGGAGGCAGATCGTACGGTTTATAAGGAACGAGGTATTTTAGCATAATTAATTGCTTCCTAGCTCATGAATTTCAATGTTGTTCCTTCAGCAATTTTAGCAGCAGAGTGATCGCCTTGGGCAGGTATTTTGGGTAATGCTTTCAGGTATCTCTTTTAGAAAGTTGGCCAAGATAAGGCTGAAACTAGAGAGTAACTGCTATTAAGGGGTTCCACTATTAAAGGATGCCACTATTAAAGGATGTATTTCCATGTGTTCCTTAATAAAAGACAAATTCTCCACTCATCTCAACTAGAACAGAATGATCACATGTAATTCTGACAATCCACACGGTAAGATTGCATGAATTTAAATGAGTTATAAAACAAAAACAATAATGGTAGCACAGGCAGACTGTTTTGGATTATTCATCATTTGTTGGTATGGTAAATGGTCTGTGATAAAGAATCACAAGTTATAAAAAAAAAAAAAAATCATACAGACTTAGCTTTCCTTGTATTTCATGTGGCTGCAAGGACTTGCCTAGATTTTACTGTAACTGTTATGTATTTCAAACTAGAACTATGGTGATCACATTATGTAACAGACATTGTCCATACTCTCGGCTTGAAAGGAACTCTTCCTTCACAGTGTAACTCCCTCTCAATCACTGCGTACAAAACCGAAAAAATGAAAATGAAATTAGTTTTATCTATCTCCTTTCTAAAGTTGGATACTTTCAGTCCTGTATAGTAGCCCAAGTCTGGTTGCCACTCAGTGAAGTTGGGAAGGGGGGATGGGGGAACTTTAATACGGAACTATAATTATGTCTAGAGGAGGAAAAAAACGTGCTGCGTCATAGCAGGGGATTGGTCACAATGACTTCCCTTCTCGTGCAGCCAAAAAAGGGCGCTAAAAATACCCTCGTCGGAAGCGCCACCGCTCTCCGCACTCGTGCAAACTCGGGGAAAGGAAATGCAGCGAGGGGTTTTGTATGTCATTGCGCGTAAAAAAAGTGGATCGGTGCGCAGATAGCAGGCAAATACGTAGTAATTGAGTTTGGGACGTGCTGCTCCGAACGGTGCCGCGCTGGCTGCATGATAGACGAGACCTCAAACCATGTCACGGCCCTTCTTCCCACTCTTCTTGATAAATGGGGGCGAGAGATATGCAGGGAAGACCCCAGCCTGTGTGTAATAGCTGGAAGGATACATTATTGACACATCGACAACAACCTGCCGGAATTCTTCATGTAGCCTCAACATCTCCTGATATCCAGATCAACACTAGAGGGAGTGAAACAAACCTTGCCAATACATATGAATTCGCATCTAACTTCTTTTTTTTTTTTTCTTTTTCTTTTTTAGAGGAAACAACCTCCATGCCTCTCTCCGGGGCTTCTGTAAAATTTATCATTTCCTCTTCTTTAAGTTCATCTCTGATTTATTGGCAGATTGCTTTTCTGTTTGCCATTAAAAACTAGATTCAAATGCAACATGCCTGTATGCATTTACCAAGCAAACCACTGAAAAGCTACACAGACATCTAGCTTTGAAGGCAGTCCATACTCTTCGACAAGTTTGAAAAGATACAACCCTTTATTTTGGCTACATGAATAGAAAAAACAATATACATATCCTGTAATAATGTCATCCTCAGGACAGGCATTTTTTTCCCCCTCGTTATATTGAAATTTCGTGATAGCTGAACAATTAAGTACATAAAGACATCTAGATTATGATTTTGGGGCCTGAATTTTTACTTTTGTTGTAACAAGGTTTTTGTCAAAACATCTTGATGGAAGAATTCATGAATTTGAACAAGATTTCTGTCATTTTTAACTTGGTTCACTATCATGGGAGTGCAAATACATGCAGACCTCGGAAAGGTGTGTATAATCACAGTGCCTTGTACGTGGAAAGAAATCAAACACCACGGGACTGGCTCAAATTTTGTGGAAAGATTTTCCTAAGAGAACTGCTAGAGGTAAACTATTACAGAGAGGATCGGGGGGGGGGGGGGGGAGGGGGGAAGGGGGACTCTGTAGGACAAGACTTGAAACAAATTAGATTTAATTAGTCATTCATTTCCTAACGAACCTCTACAAAGGGCAAGAACGGCATAAACAGGAAGGGGGTCTAGGCTGCAAAGTTCATAGGAAGACTGAAAACAAAATATGACTTATAGTCTCGTTGTTTATATTGTCTCTGAATCACAATATACATTACGTTGTAACCATATTTCAAAATCCTATCACCAGTATACGCAGGCATAGAAAGTAGAATTTAAAGGAAAATGATATTACTGATCCAATTTTCCCTCTAACAGTAGCACCCAGCTTACGCTGAAAAATGACAAAGCTTACTGGCACTCCGATCTGTCTACACGTAATGTCCGTCACTCCTTTTAGCTTTGCTTGGAGGATTTTTTGGCATGCATATTTCATTATTTAGTTAGTTCCAGACACTGAGCTGTAAAAGGTAATATTTTTAAATAACCTTCATTAACAATTAGCTTGATCCCTTATTTCCACTTATGATTGAAAATAATTATTTGCATAGCAGTCAAGCAGAGCATAAGACCTCTTACTGTACCTTCATTGATTGATGAAGAGTAACTTTTTTTCCAGTTTCACATAATAACAAACTCATAATCTTGATATAGAAAAAACAAGAATGTTTAGCAGCCAGCCATTCAGGCTTGTCAAGTCCTGACAGCAACCCAAACAAAACTCTTGCAAACTCTCACGGATTTGGCCAGGCAACAGCCATGCCGGTGGGATAAGGCATATCCCACGGATCAAGCTCCCAAATCCATGTCTAATCCCCGTCAATCCCACGATAGATCCCACGTTGGGTAAGACCAGTAGGGACCCAAACACGCACACACACACACACACACACACACACACACCCACACGCGTGTGCGACCTGTCACACATGTGTGAAACGGGAAAAGTCTAAGTCTGTAGAAGGACAGTGAAGAGCATGTGAAGTTTGAGCTTACTCACTGCTGATGGCTGGCAGCAGATATATCCCTCCCTCCCTCTTTTCCTCCACTAATGACAGAGATAACTTGATATAAACTGCTTTTAAAGAAGAAATCCATTCCAAATTTTTATATAGTTCTCTTTTGGAATTTATCAATTTTTTTTTTAGGTCTAGATGTATTGTCCAGAAGAGAAAAAAACAAGAGATGATATCAAATGTTCTGGGAGAATATTCTCTGACTTAGTATAAACCAGAAATATTCGTTGCATAAAACTTTTGTAATTTGTTTGATCAACGGCCTTTTTCGTGGCATGAATTTTTTTGCAACTGGCATTCAACGCATTGTGTACAAAACTTTCATATGCACTTTACTTTCACGAATCTTGGCTCCAAGTGAAGTTCCTGAAAGCTCCATGCACACGAAAATTTCTAGTTTTGCAGTATGTGACATGATTACCTGCTTCTCAAGTGTAAAAGGTTTCAGTTTATGTTGAATTTACTTTTTAAAAAAATATTTTGTATGCGTACAGACTAGAGGGTGGGATTTGACTACAGTGCACTCCAGTTATAACGAACATGGTTATAACGAAATTCCAGTTACAACAAAGTCAAAATTCAGGCAGCAACATTATCCACTCTATGTATTTTTATTGTTTATTTGTTTGGTTTTAACAAAATTTTGATATAACGAAAGAAAACTGCCGGTCCCGAGAACTTCGTCATAACGGGAGTCCACTGTAGTTCCAATCAGTTGTTGTCACTATTAATCATAAGGTGCCTAAAGGCTAGTGATGATCTTGAACATTTGGGGATCAACCCTCCCGTAAGGGGAGGGGGGGGGGGGAGGAGTGTTACGATGATGTAACTTACTGTGTGAGAAGACGTCCCACTCCGTGTCATGCGAGTCCGTGACCCTTGAACCCTCAGCGCCTTGAGGTTGTCGGTGATCTCGGTGATGACCTGGTTACTGTCTGGCGTTTGATCCACTGTACAGATGAAGGCCAGATTAAAAAACATGAGGTGTGGTGAATGCAACAAAGATAGTATGTAAATATGAAATCTCTACGGAATCATGACTCGAGAGAAGCGAATACACCAGGGTAGCCAGTAGCCAGTTAAAACTACACTGTACTGTGACCCAGAAATATTTCACGTTGTGGAAATTTTCATGCAGTCCACTGCACTAGTGCAAAACACAGAGTATTTACTTATACCCTATTGTTACCTACAGGTAATCAGCATTAGTACATTTTAACTACCATGTATCACATGTGATTACTTCTCTTAAACAACATAAGTACTTACTGGCTGATGAAATCCTGACATTGTATCAAGGTAAAACAAAAAGTGCCTTGAACTAAGGCCATGATATGCAGTGTGAGACTGCAAGGGATCTACTTTCCAGATGAAGTTCATGTTTCATCCCAGCACACATACCAACCAGATTGGTCGTAGTGAAACCAATATGAGACCAAAGCTCCAGTGGGTTCCCTTCATCTGACAGCTAATCATTAAACTGACACCATCACCGTCAAATTACAGCCGTAACTAGCAGTCCCATACAACATCTATGTTAAATCCACTGAAACAGTCATAAATATACTGAAATATTAAAGCCAAAGATGTGGTTACAACGTAGATATCAGGCTGCAACCTGCAACCAATGTGTCTTGACGGTGACAGGGTTTGACTCTCTAAAATTCCTACATTTTTGCATGCAGGTTTTCAGATTTTACACTCGTCAACCATTATGCACACACACACACATCATATGACACCAGGATTTGTGTACTGATACTGTATATATATTGTTCAAAGTTCATTGACATTAGCTACCGAGATACAACAGGGGTTAAAGTTTGTCAACAATGGGTTAACACTGACATAATTCTATGGAAGATAATGTTCATTTCACCGATTGTGCAACATATCTACAGTCTGACTTCCATTACTTGGCGCTCTCTTGTTCAGACTTCTCTTATTATCCAAAGCAGTGAAGGCAAAAAAAAAAAAAAAAGGAATTTCAAACACAAATGCTTGCTTGTTTCATTTTACATCTGAGAAGATGGCTGGATAGCCTATATTCAGCTGCACTAGCTGGTCTTCTGTGATATCCAGTTACACATGAGGTGGGACCACTTTATCAGGTTAAACACATTGCTCCTTGCAAAGAATGAACGAAGCGGAATCTTTTACATGCATGAGTTTTGACTCTCCCGCACACGGGGCCTCAATTTTATGTCCTATCTGAGGGACAGAGCGTTTTTGCCTCTTTACTATTAAAAGGGGACGGGATGACTACACACAACATTGCTCAGTTACAACTCTGGAATCAAACCCCAGTATCAAACCCCGGTCTTTCGGATCTAGAGGCAGGCACTCTTACCGACTGAACCAAATCACTGCCCTCTAATTAAAATTAATTAATATACCTCCTAAAAAACTCACACAATAGGCCTATGATATTCCCTAACGGAACAGTTATGAATTTTACCGTAAAATGTTTCAATTTCACGAGTATGATTTTATGTAGGCTAGAAAGAATTACAACACTGTTGCGTTGTATACTACCTATGTGGCTACCACTAGGTCAGCAGCCTACTTGTACTCATATAATACACAAATATTGTTTCTCCCATATTCGGTGAAACTGCTTATCCAGATGGGCGCCAGTCCCGAAATGGCCGGAGAACAGAGGTCGGACTATACATCATTGATGATGTTTACTGGAGTTTTACAATGCTAATGCCACTGGGCATGTACTCAGTGTAATCTTTGTGACGTCAATTTACATCATTTCAAGAACAGGTACACTTTAATGTGTATGATGAAGAATGAAATCCTCATAGCTACACTCTGAGGACTCTGTCTAGAATGCTTCCCTACATAGAATGCATTGAACAAAATCTTTTAACCAATAGTCTAGCTATGCATATTTTGAGTACAGACCTGGCACTGATTTTGGGCAGGTTTGTATAATCCACAGGTGCACTCAAATGAACGCTCTCATGTCTTAGTATCAACAGTGAATGTGCAACAAACAAAAGTCCATGTTAGCCTTTGAGGACGGGCTGATATTGCTACTACACGCATTTCCCATTGACACTTGCCCAAGTACACTCAGGATTCGTCCTCAACGGGTTAAAACTAATGAGTTTCTAGGGAAAAAGAAAAATACCCAGCGCAATTTCAACAGGTGTTAATGCATCACGCATTGCCAGCAAATGCTACTTTGGAGTTATATACATGTACGATCATATTCCTGATTACAGCTACACTCTACAGAAGACATACCATCCAGTCTCATGCTTGTAGTTGTATGACTGCTAGATTCAAACAGAAGACACCCACAACTTGCCAAGGAGCTGTACGATCATTCTGAAGACTGATGGCAAAAGTTCAATCACACCAGTGCGGTTAGCAAAGGATCCGTTGAGGTCAGGACAGGAGACAAATTTTGCCAGCAAAACCCCCAAAGCACCTTGGAGTGAACTAACAAATCTGACACAATAACCAGGACGAGTCTGCATCCCACAGTGAGCAACCACCCCATGTCGCCAGCCCACAATAGCTGAGCCAAACCAGTTTCATTTCCACTCTATCGTGCTGCGGTCAAGCATGACAAATTCCAATTTCATTTGACAAAATACTCCGTGTAATTATGGGTCTTCACAGCTGAAGGTTTACCTTTCTCAACGGCTTGCAATTTCCCACAACGAATGAGGAATTCCTCCACAGGGAAACCACAATTCATGCAACCTGTGATATATATTCTTAGAAATTTATCACTCAAGAATTCACAAGCAAGCAGCAAAATATTTCAGTCTGTCTGCTTTGACTGTGATATGAAATATCAACATATTTGCAGTGAACACAAAGGCATTTGTACAATACCAATGTGCAAATATACAAAATATGTACAAAATTGGAATCTCTCAATTTCACTGCATATCTATACTCGATATATTGTGTAAATTTCTACACTACCATTGTACCAAGAAACGAAAGACACTACTGGTTAAATGCATTTGATCTGCTCAAATCAGAAGAAATGCACAACAATTAATCGCTTCAAGAGAGACAGTAAACAATCTTCTCAAATGTGTTGCCAATGCCAGAATTAGACCCCGTTTACAGTGCGGGGCCGGGCTCGGCCGCGGCCGAGCCGCGGCCGAGTCCGGCCTCAATTGCGCGGCCGAGCCTCGCAATTTTGTCCGTTTACACTGCTGGGCTCGGCCGCGCTTTTGATTCAAACCTTTCAATATTTTGTCGTAGTGGCGCTCTGCTTGTAAACAAACACAATTTGGTATTGTCTGGTTTTCAGACCCTTTGCCAAATGAATTCCGTGGCGACGAAGTCACCGTTCGGGCAAAGGCCTTTGCCGAAGGAAAAAATCCTTTGCAGGACAAAACCACCTTAAACTATACTAGTTTTCGACGTTGAGGGGGTTAATATCCTGAATAGCGAAAGATACAGGCAGAGGGTTTGGAAGCCAGACTAGAATTGGCCGCGCAATTGGCCGCACATTTGGCCCAGTTTGCGTTTACACCAAGAAACGAGACCACCTCCAGAGCGAGGCCAAATGCGAGGCCAATTTTAGCCTCGCATTTGGCCTTTTGCGCGTTTACACTGAAGCGGAGCTGGGCTCGGCCATGGCTGAGCCTCGCACTGTAAACGGGGTCTTAGTTATAAATTCAGCAATTAGAAGATAGTCAGAAAGACAAGGTTTTACCCCATCTGATGAAACACTAGTGATGAATTTTGAAAAGATGCAGCAACAAACAACATAAACATACGGTTGAGGGACTTGATAGGTTAAATATGATTTCAGAGCATTCATTATTTTATTAGAACACTGGGGGTTTTAACAACAACTTAAACTCCTCATTAGTGCTGTGAGAAGCTACAGAAAGGAAGAGAGAATCTGAGCCTGCCTAGCCCTGCAAACTACCGGTTGGTACTTTTGAACAGGGGGTTTGCCCCCTCTTCTTAGGTGTCTACTAAGTGGTCCAGACATTTCTAGGTGACAAACTGGGTCATATCCTATCAAAGCATCCGTTGTCATCGCAGCATCCATCCTCTGTCAAGGGCCAACTACTGCTAGCAATGCTTTTATCTGGTAACATTCAGGAGATACTGCACTGGCACAAATTATATGATATCATCCACATGTGCCCTCTTTCATTTCTACGAATTTCAACGTCACCTGACTTGTCAAAGAAATGCTGCTTTTTCTTTAAGTATTGGCAAGAAACTTGCATATAATTTTACTAATGCTTTATATGATACTGACCTCAGTTACCAAACAATCATATGAACACACTGATTTCATCAAATAACACTAATATCTTCATCCCTTGGCGCTGAGGGAAATATTTTCAGATTAAGATATTTGTACTCATTGCAGGGAATGCAGCAGGAATAGCCTCCTTCCTATAAGTTTTTCTCCTCAAATCACCTGACTGTACTGTGGAGCTACAATAGCTTCATGATTGTACCATACTTCCAAAACAGAGTAGAGTGCAAGCAATAAAAATAATGAAAATGATGGGAAAAAATCCCCACAGAAAACAGTAATATGAGAAGTTTGTACATTCTGTTCTCTCTACTCCATGGTCATAGGTCATAATCCATCTTATAATCATGTGTGGCATACAAGAGAGGAGCAGGACCTCTGTTCTTCCTACAGAGATGCTGATTCTGGGTCAGGGGTCCTGCCGAGTCTGTCCTGCCGAGTCCACCTCTGTGCAAACCGAAGTCTGTTTGCATCACACACTGAATGAATGAATGGTACAGCTTACGGAATCCGACCTCCCCTAGCCCACTGTGGACAGGCCGGTAGCATTGGGACACTATGGAGTATGAAGGTGGGCCCCTTCCCATATAGGCGGGCCCCGTTCCCAGACAGGCCCTACTGTAAAACAAAGAATGTTCGCATGCATTTTAATTTCGTAAGAGCCAAGATTCGCGAAAGTTCCTGTCTACACTATATGCATTGAATGTTAGAGGCAACTCGCGAATATTTCATGCCGCGAAAAAGGCCGTCGGCTCCAATTCACGAAAATTTCATGCCGCGAAAATATCTTGTTTTACAGTATCCAAGAATCCTTGGAACATAGAGCTTTATGCCTGATCTCTGTGTTGAAAGTATACACACAGCCAAAGAATCTGAAATGAAGTTGACCGCTGCCAATGAGCGTATGCTTTGACGCATGTATTCGCTGAAAAGTGCCTGACAGGATGCTATTCGTGCTTTTTGAATGATCACGGTGGGCAGCAAATTCAATCAGACCACCTATGTTTCCCAATGCTCCAAGGGCTTTAAAGGAATGTATCCCCAAAGCATTTGGTGACAGGCCTGATCAATAATATTGACAGTGTACATGCAGCAATAAAGAGGAAAGAACATTTGTGCAAACTCCCATCCCTGCATCTTACACATTTGTATTTAGTTGATTAACATAATAAAAATGATATCCCAACCATACCAAGGTTAACCAACATCCCAATTTCACTTGCCCAAACAGTAAAGTTTTGTTTGCCCTGAACAAGCAGGCATAGAATTGTAGTATTCTACAAACCAAAGGATACACGTATGTATGAATAGAAAAGGAACACCCATCTCAAAAGTCTTCCCAGAACAAGAGGCTAGCCTGATGTATACAAAAAAAAAATAATAATAATAATAAAAATCAGTGAAACCAGATCCTCAGCCACCAAGGTCTTCCCAACAAGCCTTAGTTCAAGGCTGTAAGTTTTAATATTTCCTATGTACTAATCTAATTTGATAACAGCAAAAATAGTTTGATCAGATTAGCTTCAGTTTCGCCCGAGTCCATACTATCTGCTCTGAAGGAGGCAGGGTGGCACAAAAACACAGCACCACGGCAGTCTAGATTCGAGCTTGGTAAGGGCAAAATTAGACTACAGTTGCTAGGGTAACTTGGCCCCTGCTGGATGTAACATGAGCACATGGCAACATGAAGGAGTATGAGATACATGCTGTGGAAGGAGTACCACTAAATGACTGGAATGTATTTCCTGCATCACACAGTATATGGGTTGTCCTCATTACTAGGGTCAGACGAACCAGTCTGATTTCCAGTGTGACAAAGATATGAAACCATGAATATCATCAAAAGATTCAGGAATGCAGACGCTGGAAGGATGTGACACCTCCGAAAGTGGTGAATTCCTCATAAATGCTCTTTCATATTTCATAAGAGGTTTCTCATTATCTCACCAAAAAATGTTAGAAACCTGAAATTAGGTCTCAACCAAAACTGCACAATCCCTTTAACAAAAGTGTTCAAAGTTGCACACTTGTTCATGGCATTGTGCATGGAGGCACTGAGGCATAGTGGATAAGACTCCTGACTCCAAATCGGAGGACCAGAATTCCATTCCCACCCAGTGCTTACGTCCTTGGACAAGATGTCTTTACCCGTGTCCCTCTTGACCCAGGTGTATAAATGGGTACCTGGCAATGCTACGGTAATAATAATAATAGCAGGGCCCTTTGGCAGAGCAGTGACAACACTGAAGAGGCTACCCTGGATAAAGAAGACCTTACCTTTAGGTGACTAGTGACAGGTAAACTGTACCATGGCACAAGTTTAAGGTGGGAGTGGCTACTTAAAGCCCCGAGGCCAATGTATACCTTTAAGCACACCATGCCATGCGTTTGAAAGCAGAAAGTGTTCAGTTTTTACGGTGCTCTGTGTTTCCTTGTGCTTTAGAATGACACCACTACATCATGTGTCAGTATCATTTCTACGTGATTTGGAGGTTACTTGGTTGCATTTCAGAATCAGAAATCATTTGATATGCATGATGATTAACTTACCATGAGTTTTACTTTCCAAAGTAGGTTTGTAGTCAGTGATGAAAGGCAAATATCCAATGCAAAAAGCCAGCAAACGTAAGAGGTTTATGATGACAACATTAAGTGTTATTCTTTATACTAAGACACTTCTTTCTATCTTTCTTTCTTTGTTTTTGGTGGTTTCTTTTTTTTTTTGGTATAAACTGTGCAAGGGTCTACACAGTAAGACTACTTTGTGTATAAATACCTCCCACCTACACATCATATCCGTGATCTTTTGTTTTAAAGACACCTGTTAAGTCATGCTGTCTAGCTAGGGATGAGTTCTGACCTGTTGACAGGCCTGTTCATATCACCCACAGGAAGTCATTTTTCACTCAGACCTCCTTCCACGGTAAAAGTCAAAGCAAACATTCGCCGCACTCGCATACCGCTGCCCAGTGCATCGAGTGTACACACTCATCATAAAGGGAAAAGGAGTTTGTGGGAATGTGTATACTGGGCAAACATTCCTCAGAAGATGACGACAATATTCACAGTTCTTTTCAGACGTCGTCAGACACCGTTTGTGAACAGATGCTTTCAGAAGAGAAATCACACACATGAGAATTTGCGATTTTAAATAGAGACAGCATCAACAGCATGATGGATATTAAAGGTAAAACAACCATTGCTTGGGATATTAGTGAATCTATTAACCTGGCATCATATTGGCACCACAAAACAGCCACATTGCTAACATGTCTATGGTCATCTTTAGCACTATAATCTCCATTTAGTTTGTTGTGGATGTCTTTGTTTTTTTTTTTTTATGTCTCAGATACAGGAATCTACTTCGTATATCTTGCATAATATAAAACTAACATAACATTCTTGACAAATTTAGAACCAAACCATCTCGATGTTTGGGTATGGGATAACGTAATACAACCGAAAACTATCTCCAGTTATTTGATATTTGATATTTTAATCTTTTCCAATTTGGGTCTTCACATTGCAATCACGTACAGCTGTAGATAATAGCCTTCACTAAACCTTGATGCGCTCACTTCTGTATTGTCCGAGTGTCTTAAGTCAAACAATTGAGGGTAATCAAACGTTTGTCCTATTTTTTTTGTTCCTTTTAAGTTTCCCATCCCAAAACAGAGGCCTGAAACGGTGGAAGATCAGTAGGAAGAGAATACCTCTAAGTCCCATGGTGTACGCGGGAGCAGCTCCAAACACTGATATGAAAGTAATTCACCCAGCACGACGCTCAATTGATCCTGACATGTGGCATGATTTCATTATCTGCTGAATGCACAGCTACATGTGGTCGACTGTCGTTCCCAAGTACAAGCTTTGCCAGATTCTGTCGGTGTCTCTGCGATCGGCCAAGCAATCCAGGCAGGTTCAACTTTTCCTGACCAGATTCACAGACAGTAATGCTCAGAAGACTTGATGGAGAAGAATCAAGTCAGCAAAACAAGGCTCAAACTATCATTCGGAGCTACTATCAGTTCACGGCAAGGAATGATTTGCGACTGGCTTCATTCTCTTGGCGACCAAGAAGTTTATAAACACATACTTTAGGTCCGCATCATACAAGTACCAAACTGCCATAAATATCCCAGCTTGCAGGAGACTAGAAATTACTAGAATTATCACTCTAGGACAATTCTAAGCCATCCATAACCATTGCAAAGAAGAAGAATGATCAATCATAAAAACAATCAATGGCATTATGTTACTATTTCAGTTACTAATAAATCAAAGGCACAATCTAAACATACACTGACCCTTCAGCTTTATATACACGGACTCATTCCTATGAAACCATGACGCAGAAGCCCAGTTGACACAGAATTAATCAATATTTTAGCTGTTGTAATGGTAACTGTGGGTATTTACCACCAGTGTAAAGTGTAATGGGAAACACACTCCTGATCACAACTCATTTATTTTGCAAAATGATTCTAGCATTTGAAATTTCTAGAAGTTGCACAAGTATCACAGAAATAACACTGTAAACACAGACAGTCACAGAACTTTTCCAAATGAAAGAGCCCATCCAATAAGCAATTTTCCTCGATGAATCACTCGAGATTCTCAAATCATTTTATGCTATTAATGTTGTAGTGCAAAACTCAGAAATGTGTGATGTTAATGAAGGACAAGTTCACCTTCATTAACATAAGGATTGAGAGAATGTAGCAATATTAGTAGAACACATCAGTGAAAGTTTGAGGAAAATCGGACAATCCGTTCAAAAGTTATGAATTTTTGAAGTTTTTGTGCAGTCACCGCTGGATGAGAAGACTACTGCAGTGTATGATGTCACATGCGTACAACAATATAAGGAAAATATGAAGAGAATTTCACTAAATTTCATCTTTTGAAAAAAGTACACATTCCCTTGACTCGTTACTGACATATGTTATGGGTAATATTATTCCCACTGCCTTTAGAAAGAGGCAAGTCAAGTGCTCTTTTATTATGCGAAAAAAGTGAAAATATGTTGAATTTTCTTTACATTTTCTTTATACTGTTGTACTCATATGACATCACGAGCCTTAGTAGTCTCTTCATCCAGCGTTTCCAACACAAACATTTTTAAAATTCATAACTTTTGCATCGATTGTCCAATTTTCCTCAAAACTTTCACTGATGTGTTCTACTAATATTGCTGCATTCTCTCAATCCTTATGTTTATGAATATGAACTTGTCCTTTAACCTGTCAATCTTATCAATATGAAAGTATCAAATACTGTGACGTGACAAATTACTGCTAGTACAATGTAACATGCCGACATTCATTTTTTTCCTAATAAAACAGAAAATTTCATTTTGGGGCTTCACAGAAGCAACTTTTAAGGGTCTTTACGCTAGAAACTTGAGACTGGATTGCTGAAGTTCATTAGGTGATCCGAGTATCCTCTCGGATCACCTTCTGTTTCTGTACGGATTCTTTCTTCTTCTTCTTTTTTTTTTCTTTATTTCTCCCCAAAAGTTGTGCAGAGGTTAGCTTAGAAAGCGCTATGCCTATCAAGTTCAAACTTATACCATGTATCGTGTCCCAAAGACGACAGATCTAATAAGTGAGAAAACTGATCATTGATAAAACTAAAGTAAAAGTATATAATAGCATACTGTTCATAGTGATCAGTCGACTGTGACATCACTGTGACATCACTATGACGTCAAAAATGAAAACACATTCTCAATCATATCTCATTAATGGAATGGAATTTTTCAATGAAATTTACGTCACATATATTTCAAGTCAAGCGCATTCTACTCATATTCTCAAAATTCATATCTACTCTTAAAACGTGCGTGTACGCGCGCGTTGAAATATTTACAATCTCCAATCGAGCTCAAATTTTTTTTGCACACGTTTCAGACCATTTGGAGCATTTTTGGAAAAATTGAAAAAAATGGACGGACACGTACGCGCGCGCGCATATACGCACGCACAGCTTATATGGAATAGAAAATTCCCGGTTTTTCACATGAATCAGATGTCTGAAATGTCAAGGAATATTTCTACCAAGTTTCAAGTCAATCCGACTCAATATGACGTCATGCGGGCCCGTCAAAGTTGAAATTCCGCGCGCGCGTCAATGGCGATATACAGTGCAACTATGCCAAAAAAAACCACCAATTTTAAACTCGATTTTACTCGTCAGGATGGACGGTGACCCCCCATTTTCTTTACATATTCTGAAAGCTGATAGGTTGTACATGTCATTTCATGGGTTGGCGATGATGAAAAAATGAAAGAAAGATATCAAATTTCTTAATAAAATACAAAATGTAAATCTTCAAAATGACGTCATCGAATTTCAAGTTCACTCGAGCTTATCTCACTAATCCTTTGCCTATTTTCACCCAGTTTTCAATATGTGGTAGCTTATTAAATGTACTTTCATAATTGCAATTACAATTTTTTGATTGCATGACGGTATCACCTCGTAAAAATGGATTTAAAGTAATCTTGTGAAATTTGACCAGTTTACGTGTTATCTCTATGGGAGTGCAGTTTTTCTGGAAATGAAAATTGACATGACTATCTTTATCGAGCACTAGCTCACTTATCCTTCAGTGAATTTCTCCCAGATTTTAATATGTTGTAGCTGAGACTTTGCGCTATCGTATGTGTGCCTTTGTTTTTTCAAACAATGTCGGGATCACGTTGAAAAAACTTGGTTGAAATTAAAGCTTATCTTCGATGTATTGAGATATTTCTTTCTTTTTGCAACTTTCTTTGCAATAACTCAAGAAAAACAGCCCCTATCACCCCCATATTATGCAACATGTTTAGTTCATGTCACGTACATTATTTCATAAAATAACAACTACTTGATCGGACACCATCTTGGGTATGTTAATTAGGGTCAAAGGTCATAAATGTTTCGTCTTGTATCTTGGTGACTACCTGTCCTATCTTTCCCATATTTTGCACACGTATAGACAATGTCGCAAGAATCATTTCACAAAATAATCACTTTTTCCTCAGATGCCTCTTGGGAGTGCAAAGGTTGGTCAAAGGTCAAACTATATGCTTCATTCTGTATCTCGTTACAGTGTATACGGAATTTAGTACCAAAGATGGCAGATATGACTCCCTTTTCTAAATGAGAATCCAAACATCACACGGCCAATGTCTCTAAACACAGATGAAACCTGTATGGTCATGCCTATTGCGATCAGGACTCGAATCATTGATTTTTTTTTTTAAATTGGATCACCTTAATTTGTCAGTACTGACAAATTACAATCTCTAGTTTAATTTGAAAACTTTAAAAATCTCATCCAATAAACAATTTTCCTCGATGAATCACTCAAGATTCTCAATTCATTTTATGCTATTAATGTCGTAGTGCAAAACTCAGAAATGTGAGACGTCAGCAACCTATCAATCTTACCAATCTTTTAATATCAAATACTGTAATCAGACAAATTACTGTTACTACATCGTACAGTATGCTAATTATCACTTTTCCAACTATACCAGAAAATTGCATTTTGGGATTTTTCAACAGCAACTCATGGGGACCTTTACAGTAGGAACTCTTTTGAGACTGGATTGTTACAGTCTGTTTACTTTGCGAACTTTTTCACGGGACAGACAAGTGACAAGTGTCTCACTATCATCCCCCCTTTTTTTTTTTCCTCTTGGAAACAGGATATCCAAGTTCATGTCAGGCAGGACCTCGATCTAATGCAGTCACACAAAACCAAAGCTTCATGAACTACATTCCGAAAAGATGAATAATGATACAAAGAGCAAATGATCTTGCAACTGATGTCTGCATCATACTTTGACACACATCATAATGACAGCATTACAAATCCGTTATTGTTTTATTTCCTTGGAATGGCGGTACACCTGCAGCCTTAAACTTACTCTACACAGACCTTGGCTGCATGATTTCAAAGTCTAGTCGCAACCTGGGAAGATTTGGATGTAAACAGAGCCGGAGGGGAAATTGGTGCTGGAAGCCATGCTAGATGGCTCGGCCAGCTGCTACAGACATTACACGATATCTGGCGACTTGGAAATGAGCTTACAAACATAACTTCCTGTCAGTTATGGAATGATAAGTTCAGCTACTATCACCAGAGAGAAAAGGTTCAGATCCACATAATGTCTAGAAACTGCTGCAGATGATGTTTTTGCAGTCGTATCACACTGATGATACATGTATGTGACTGGCAATACATGAAAACTTTGAATTTGAAAATTTGAATCAATAAGACCGCACAAGCACATGATAAGCGGTGCTGTTTATTTTGAATGATCAACAACACATATTGAGTTTTCTTGTTTTGTTTTGTTTTGGTTTGGTTTGTTTCTCTTTTTTTTTTGGGGGGGGGTGGGAAGAAATTTGAAACAAAGCAACCAGACTAAACTTTGTTAGTTAGAATCATGCGGCAATAGTTCATACTCTTTGTCACAGGTGTCAGTGAAGTCTATGCCAGTAATCAAATTATCAAAGCATGAACACAGCTTGGTTAGTACTACATGGCTGGACACCATACTTCACTGCCAGGCTGAAGTTTGATCAATAATTGCACAACTACAGTGGAATTCTCACTGATGTGAATTAGCAGAATACAAATCTTGAGATGTGCATTACGATTTGCATCACTATCCATATCTGAAGATTTTTGCTTGTGTGGCCATAAGAATGTCACAGATAGTGCAATGACATCACAATGATATCTTAAGTAGAAATGAAGAACTGAATAACCTGTCGTTATTTGAAATACCACTGCTACGAAATGATGTTAACACTCACTTTGTAAATCAAAACGTTATATCAAGATCTGGATTTTTAACCTTGACAGGTCAATGGTCTTGCACTTTCTAAGGATATTCTGAGGGATTTGTAATTTCTTTCTATTATACTCTAGTGTGTTCATTGACCATGTGGCTATAATGGAGGTCGAGATGGTTTCCAAAAGGATGAAATAACTTTTGTTCCTCAACCCACAATGACTGCCTACTACAGGTTAAACCCCCAACTGGTGGATTCATAAATCCCCCCCCCCCCCAAAAAAAAAAAAAAAAAAAAAAAAGATTTCATCCTCTTTGTGAGAAGTTAGGCAACAATTACAGTTTGAAGGATTTTATTTGATCAAAAAAACTGTCATAATGGTTTGGGGTTTTCTGATCAGCCTTTTTCTCCTTCTTTGGCCAGAGAAGCTTTGTCCCCTTGTGGACGGTCATTTGTTCCCAAACCATTGTGGTTTTTGTCTCTTCTGCCAACAAAACGCTCCCTTGTGTCCAGTACAGTTGCTTACAGAAATCACGATGTACATGAAATGTCCTCTTTCTAACCCTGTGATCACAGCTTTAATACAAAGCTTTGTTCCACAATGGCCATGTGAAGGTGATCAATATGTATTAAAGCCGATGCAGATGTAAAACAGACATGGATTGTATTAATCTCCTGCTAAAATACAGACGCTGTAAAGCTTTTACTCAAATGCTAGCACCAAACTTGACTAGTTACACACCCACACATGAGGCACTAACTGACTGGAGTACTCGACAAACCTTACTTGTATCTAACTGAACTACATCTGTAGTCTCCTCTCAGACGCCTATCCTTGAGCACACATTCTTTCTTCTTTTTTTTTTATAATCTGCATAACAAAACATTCCCAATCATGAATGCTTGCCAACAACATGCAATCAATAATTAATCAAAACAAAATACAATTAGTGATCACATACATACACACACACATTATTTTCAATAAGTGCAGGAATAGGAAGGAAGATTCTTTCCACAAATTAAGGAGTGCTCTTGAGTAAACAAAATGGCTTGTGTGTGTTGTTCTATAATCATTTACAAATTCACCCACAATTGCATTGATAAACATACTTGTAACTGAAGTTTTAAATGGCTAAGTACACAAAAGAGATTATATTCTTTCTTCTTTTAAATTATAATGTTAGGCCTATTTAATAAACTGAAAGCATGACTATATTGCATGAGTGAAGAACTCTTTATGAAGCCTCTGGAATATTATGAACTAGTCTTCTGATGACATATTAAAGTATTCTTCATATCCCAGCCTGTCTACTTAGATCTATAGAATAGTCCTACACCACTTATAGGAGAGTTGCAATAACTTGCTTGAAGAGCATACAATCATTGCAAGATTGGGTGACAAGTATCTATTATACATGATGTATATCGTACTTCAATCAACTTGTCAGAACAAGCAATGGCAAAATTGGGGGGGGGGGGGATTCTTCTACTAGCAAGGGGTTTGCGAAGAAAGACTAGCTCCCGGGCAAAGTTGTGGCTAAGCAAGCACATACTTTCACATTCGACTATTCATGTTTTCATTTGAAATGAATCAACACACAATGAGGAAACTATGCACTATTTCCCCTGCAAATAAGTGGTGACGGTTGTCATATTTGCTGATTTGGCTCCAAAGCCAGTGGGTACAGCTAGAGTACCTAAGGGCCAGGTATGGGTACAGTGTTCTTAGAATGTAAAAGAGATAGACAGAAGAGAGAAATCGAGTTTATGCTGTATTCTCAGTAAAGCACACATATGTCAATATCTTTTAATGTTTTTTTTCCCTGTAGGTAAATGCTACATTTGTACATTCCGTTTGTGATTAATATCAAACATATAATTAATGTAAATTCTTGAAGATGTAGAGCATGTACAAATTGTAGGATCTGTGATCACTCCCTCAGTTTTGACATCATATTTCTTATTTTCATACTGGAAAGACAAATGGTATATGACGCAAACTGGATGGAAGCCAATTTCAATTTTACAGACCAAATTTGCAGACAAAAGGAAGCCGGCTGGTGAGAGGTCCCACCTCCAAATCAGCTCTCTATCTTTACTTGGGGAGACTTTGGGGCTCATTCCAAGCCCACGCACTGGGTCAGAGGTCAACATAGAGAGATAACAGACCAGTGCCACAGAGCAGGTGGAAGTCATGTGCAGTAGGGTGGAAGTACATTCTTTGCTTCGGGCCTCTTTTGTCACATAACCAAACACATTTCTTTCGACATGTACAATAGTAACAGCAGATACAAGTTGAAACTGTCATAGCAACAACTAACAGCTTTAAATCTTGTAATTTTTTTGTCATGGTTATGTAAATACCGGAAGCTACAACAGAAACACTCAGTGATAAAGGGCAAAGAACTGCCAGTAGTTGCAACTCTGAAATGTGACACAAACTTTCTATGCAGAAAGAGTCAATGTACAACCTGGCGCATGAAAACCAGTGTGGGTACACACATCTAGAAGCTTCATACCGTCACAAGCTTTCACTTTGTACCCACCTCTCAAGGGGTATACAAAACACTACACCATGCAATGCACAGTCAGTGGTCACAAGTTAGTACCTCATTAACAATGAAACAGCAACCGGACAAGTGCCTTGACGAAGTGTTATAAATTGACTGTTTTACTATTTTAGGAGACAGAACAAACCACCTTCTCTGCTTTCCTTTAGGAAAAAAAAAAATATTCATGGTTCAACAATTTAGGATGGAATTCCGTTTGAGATAGCAAGTACTCCACAGTGGTAGCATGAATCACAATGAATGTAATGTAACATGCACTTGTTGAAAATTCTTCCAACTTTAGAAATTTATACATTTCAAGTACCTCATAACTGTAATCATTTGTTTGGTGCTTTGACAGAATATTTGTATTGTTGCTAGGGGCAACATAAGAGAAACATCGGGAATGTTCAATCACACACTAAATCCAACATCTCCTCCTTCTCTTCTTGGATATTCCCTCACAAAAACAAAACAAGAAAATCAAACATTTCCATGAGAGACAAGAGCATCATGAATTCCTCTTCAGCCCACGACAATGAACCCTAAAATCTCTGTGACCCACAAGAATGTGTAGGTGGATGTTTGTCAGTGGCTGGCCCTGTTCAAACCACTGGCAAGCACTGGAACAGTTCATTCACTCTCTCTAACCATCAACCGTTATCTAAAGAGGTAGGCCTTGTAGCATGATTGCAAATACCAGAAGAGAAATATAACTATATACCATAGCTGTATTGTGAAATTTTAATGAGTTAGAGGGAATAGCACAGAGAGAGAGGGATAGAAGAAAGAAAACAAAAACAAAATCTTTTTCATTCACTAGGAGTAGGAAGCTCAAAGAAACTTCCATCAAAGTTTCAACAACTATAGAGGACAACTACAAAGTATACATGTAGAACTAAGTGAGTGCAGAAAACAGAGATTGCTGTAAAATTAACATCACACCTATACTTACTTATCTATCCATTTATCTATCTTTTTTTTTCTTTCTTTATAATACATATCTAAAGGCCTGAAGTAATATTACCATTTTCCTATTTTGAGGAAAAATCCTCTTTTAGAATTACGTGTGACACACATCCATTTGGAGTATTCCCACCATCCATGGAATTCAGAAATGTTCCATCAAACTTGAATGATTTCATGTTCCAGCAGATACGGTCCTGTCCATCATCACATAACATTTCCCCTGGGAAATATTTGTGCCTTCAGTGTATGCACTTGGCACAGGGTCAAAGTTCAAAGTTAGCATGCCTGTTACCCTTGGTAATCAACTCAATGGGTTGACAAAGACAGGTAGATGAAGGGGAGATAAGATCTCTATTGCTATAAATCAATCTCCTTAGATCTGCCTAAATGGCTGCATCCCCTAGCCTTTTGTCCAGACCCTCATGAGTTCAAAATTCAATAAATTACTTTCGAAAATGTGGGTTGGCACATGTACCATGGTATATATCATAAGTTTCACGGAAGTAGATACACTGTAAAAACTATCATTTATCATACATGTATTTTTCTTTCTCACTGCGGCGGAAGTCACAAGCTTCATAAGCCAACCACTAGAAGAAAACTTAGACACATTATAATCAATGCACTATATCAGGGAAAAGAGAAAAGTGTTTAAAAAGATAAATCTATGTTACTCCTCAGCACTAAATCACTACTAGCTCCTCCATGACTACCATCCAGATTTCACTCCTCCCTTCCAACCCTTTGGAAACCATCTGCCACAACTCAACTTGTGAAAATAAATCAAGTGATCCATTTAAAAACAAGGCTGTCAAAGTTTGACATGTGACACCCAATCTCTGCACACCTACGCACTTGTATGAAATAGCTCCAGAAAAGATCTGAGGCATACATGTCTGGTGAAAGTAGAAGTGTTGTTGAGCTCATTTCTCTTCACAAGAGGTAGACAGTTACATTGCAATTTATCCCAAAGAGAAAGTTCTTTTGACTATTAAAATGATATGGAACAAAGGCAACATGTCAGGGAGTATTTCACTGAAACCACACAAATATGAATTTATCAATGGTTTAACTCTGGCAGATCAATTAGCAAATACACTGATGTTGCAGCAACAGCTAATTAGTGACTGATGTTTGTTGCGCACTCTTTGTTTTGTTGTTGTCATTATTCCTATTATTGAAAGAAATATTTTTCTCTCTGATTCATTAAAGATGTAGGCCCTATATATATACCTACGACAATACATTTCAGTACATCTGTGAGTTGAAAATCCAAGAGGGGAATAGTTTATTTTTGCACCATGCAAATGAGGAATATGTTTGCAATTATTTGCTCATCAAAGTTAGATAGCTACTGTAAAAGTGGATATTTTCGCGCGACTAATTTTTCGCGCTTGGCCGGGTCAGAAGAGTTTCGCGTGTTTTTAATTCCGCGGAATCTAGACATCACGTACAGGAACATATGGCAAGCAAAAATATTCGCGGGATTTTATTTCCGCGCTAGTTTCTGGTTGCGCGAAATGCGCGAAAATTTCAACACCGCGAAAATTTCCACTTTTACAGTATTTCAAACAGAGCATTATAATGTCATAACAGATTTAGTGCTGGTAACTCATGCTCTCATATGCTTGCTCTTGCTTCGAATTTTACTGCTCTGGTAGCTCCTGTGACAGCTTGCTCTTGAAACAAGTTCTTGTTGTGGTGAAGTTCCTGTTACCATACAGCTGCATTATGTCTCAAAATAGATATAATTCATGAGTATAAACCTCTGAAACCCAAGCAGCAAACACAACTGTTCAGGAAAATTAGACCAGAACCACATCAAATTTCTCATCTTAAATCACATCCTATCTCAGTCAAATGAAGTATCTTTCAGTTTGTCACTATCAAACCGACAGTATTCATATTGTCCGACATGTCATGTTCTATTTAGTAAGAATATTCCCGGACCTACTGTACCACTGACTGTCAGTGGTTGTCAGAGGGGGAAACCCCTTTGTTCCTCCAAAAGAAAGTGTCTTCATGGTTCCAAAGATTGTGGGGGTCAATGTTCTTTTAAGACGCTGGCTTTGAGAAAAACTGATTAGGGCCTAATTACAAAGAAGGGTGGAAATTTGACAGATCTTGGGGGGGAAAAAAGAAAAAAACTAGTGTCATTTCCTCCTTTCTTCTATTTACTTCTATTTCTATCAGGATATTCTAAAATCACTGTTCATAAAGTATGCTTTATAATTTTGTCAAACTCATCCCAAGGGCTGTACTAGTGAATGCACTTTTCTTTTCCGTGTTTTTCTCTATTGCTTTCAACACTAGTCACATAGTTGATAGCATTCAACGCTCAAATTGCATGCATTGTAATGATGTACTCGGTATATGTGGACTGGGGGTGATAATTTCACACTCGTAAGTTTTGACAAGTTTGCCATCTTGTCCCAGGCACTGTGAAATACAGCTTCATCGGGGTTGCATCTAATCCGGGAGATCAAGTTCTGACTGATGGTTCACTGGCGCTTTCTCTCTCACTGGTCCCCCTCCAAATATAGCAGTCAAATATCACGCATAAATATTTACGGGACTGAGCTCCCAACATGACAGCTGTGACCTAGACATGAAATGACTCTTCTGTACTCTGCAAAACTTTTTCTGTTCCCGTTTCCTTTAACCTCTATGGGGGGGGGGGGGGATTCTAACAAGTGTGCTCAACCCCCTCGGCCAGTTGAAAATATATCATCTCACATTTTATGTTTTCCATATGAGAGAGCAAAGCCTTTTGAATATGATAGTTTAGAAAAGTGAGCTGGGAGTAATCTGAGACTGAGGCTCTGCATGGCCTGAAAACAACAATGAAAGCATCCAGCCTTCAATATCAGGAACATGCAAGTTTTAAAGATAGCTACATCCCCATGTCATTCTGTCTATAAAAGTTTTGATAAAGAGTATTCAGAGAAATACCTGTTATTTTCTACATCAATACCACTTGTGTTAATTATCAATAGTCTAAAAATATAAGACGCAATCCTTTAAAAACGCTTGAATCATTGCATTCAATTTCAAACACCTTCATATACAGTAGCAGCATTCAGGAATCATTACTGATATAAACAAAAAATAATAAGAAAACCGCTCTTGCATCTATGAAGGGATCTGAGTGATAATCTAAAAATAACCCCGTCCCCCCCAAAAAAAAAAAAAAAACAAAAACAAAAACAAAAACAAAAACAAAACAAAAAAACAGCAACAACTGATATGAAAATACCGAGACTCAGTAAAAGGACAACCTCAATACACAAGTCGCTACTGATATTTTGTTTCATGTGAACATATCAAATTGTTTTCATATTTTGTGCCGACAGTTAAATCTCTGACCCTTGGCATTGACCCCTGACCTTGATCAGGCTAATACCCTACTGGTCGGTAAATTGACATAAGCTGTGAGTCAATTTGTACTTGTGCTACCAAAGTAATGAAAAGTTTTGCAAATAAAATTTAAGAATATCTGCTGAAAGAAAACTACCTGTAACATGTGACACACCTTATACTTGGGTTCAGTAAGTCTTCTTAAAATGAAGAGCAGAAAAGCAAGTACGTTGTTCTTACCCATTTTGCTGGTTCACCGCATATCATAGAGTAGACATTGATGCTGCAAACAGGCGAAGAGTATCAATCCAGGAGAAGATTTGATGTTGAACTCACATACAAGACAGTCCTGAAATAATGGAAATTAAAAATGGAATTTTATAACTCAGTATTCTTTACATATACTGAGAAAAGAGATAACTGAAACTACTGTCAATGAACACATTTTTTATAATAGATATTTAGAAAAAGAGGAACTTAAACAGCTGACAACTGAAAGTATCCTTTACAAATATTGAGGAAAGGATAACTTTTAAACAACTGTGGACAATTAAAAGTATTCTTTACAGATATTGAGAGAAGATAACTTAAACAGCCATTGACAATAGAGAATATACTTCATTAATACTACCAGAAGGATATCTTAAACAACTACTGACAATTGAAAGTATTTTTTACAGATATTGAGGAAAGGATAACTACACAACAACTGACAACCAAAAGTATCTTTTACAAACATTGAAACATGTAATAAATCATAAACGTTAACAGAAACATTGTTGTAAAAGTGAAATCTGTCTAACTTTGCAGACTTTGCAATATACTCGGGTTTCTCACTTCGGCAGTACATTGCTTGGGAAAACAACAGCACAAATACTCGGGTGGGACTACATCTGTACATATTTTGTTTTGTGTGCATACCTATGTGTGTTGAGGGGCTTACAGAGTGAATTCATTTCTTTCCTCTTTTTTTTGTCAATATTTCACAGTTCACATTGAATATGTAAATTAATTTCTAAAGTGTTCACAACCCATACAATATGAAGTTAACATTATCACAAAAAACACTAACATTGAAGAAAATATTCCTTCATCAGTTTTGCACCCCATCACTGATCCAACAAAGCAAAACAACTCAACTCTCTGATTCCTACTTGAAAAGATTTGAGAACTTGAAAGAGACAGTCACTCACTTGACCTCATTCAAACCTCCACTCAGCAAAGGTTAAAGGTCAAGCTATGTTATGGTCTACCCACTTGAGAACAACAAATAGCCTTCAATCTGGAACAACATTACTCCATCATTATTCCATCCATGATTGAAATATGTCCCCCGAGGAATTCAGTCCCTCAAACTGCCTTTCCTTTATTGTCAGGAAAGTAAATCAATGAAGTCCTGGCATTTCTTTGTCAAACTTTCATCATTCACCATAACTTGGAAAAAAAAAAAAACAGAACATGACCCATACGAATCATACCACGACAGATACTGTATTGCGGTAGATGTCATATCACCCATCTTCACTCTGAAGAAAGAATATGCATTGTAAACTCTTATCAAATTCATCTCATGCTCAGATACATACTTAAATGTCAGAATAATCCATCTCATATGATTTTTTTTTTCAAAGCCACTTGGATGCAGATAAAAAATTTCCACCTTTGTACCTTGATCAAGTCCGAAACTACGAAGTCACAATCATAATTAATTATATTTGAGGACACAAAATATTCTATCTGGTCAGTGTACCACTTTAAAGTATTCAAAAAGGACAAAAGACATACAAATAAGGCTGTCATATCTCAAAATTACAAAACTACACTATTTGGGAATTAAGGCTCAATTTGATGTACGCTGTTGTTAATTAACACTCTATTGAGTACCCTGTGTCACTGTCAGATCAAATTTGGCAGACTTGTGAAGGTTTGCAAAACAGCAAGCTCTCAATAATGCTCCTACTGAACCACAAGCAGAAACAACCAATGTAATCTGTGGCAATTATCTTTCATTCAAAAATCACGTGAGACTACTACAGGAAATCATGAAACTTTACAGAATATACTATTTACATGTGACTGCCACAGCCGTGGAAAAGATTGAAGTGTTTATCATCTCACACTGACAAGGCGATATTCCCCAATGACAAAATTTGTGTTTCTATAATGCGTGTGTACCAACATTTGATTTTATCATTGTTTCAATTTTTTTGTGTGTGTGACATTGAATGGATTGACAGCTTTACAAACAATGCATAAAAGAGAAAAAAATCTCATCCTCCAGATGCTCACTGCCTATAAAGGGTGCATATTAAGGTCACAGATAAACCTGAACAATGCTGTCAATAATTCATCTTTCCTTGGCAAAATAACTAGGCTATACAATGATATTTGATCAACAGAGCATAGACAGGAGGAGAGCTAGGCATTGGAAGTTCACATAGTTTAGGTGCTGTTTATAGCCGTGTTAATTCTTTGGCCACGTGTGAGTGCCATCATAACTGAAACACTGTCAACTCATGTGTGCGAATAGGCCTAAAACATCTGGAAAACCTGGAAGAACCCACTGTTACACAATTTGTTTTTTTCATAAGAAATATTGAGAAGTAACTACGGATTTTGTAATAATCACACACTATACAACAAGACTTGTTGGGAGTATATGGGCATTTAAATGCTCCCTTTTAGAACATCACAATTAGCTGTGTTTATTCAATGAGGCTGCTTTCCATTGATGGCGTTCAAACACCATCAGGCACAGAAAAATTCTGTAACACACTAGCAAACAGTTTAATACCAATGACAAAATACTCAAAATTTTAGTCTTTTTCTATAAAGAGCTATTACTGAAAACCAAATCTGTAATAATCACACTATACAAGGAGTATGATGCAAGCTCACTCCTTCGTGCGATATGTGAAATCTCATTGTGTAAACATACACAACCATCTAGTCTACAATGATGGGACCAGGTTCAACTTGATATGACTTCAAGAAATGACTATGGCTGCATTCATGCGAAACTAGAATTGCATTTCTAAATGCGTTTAGTCGCTAAACGTGTTAAGTTGTGCTGCGTTCATGCGATCTTTCCATTTAAACGCGTTTCAAAACGCCGATCTGAAACGCGGAAAAAAGGGCGTTTTGAATCATGATTCTGCCAGAATCACAATCGCAGAAACAGCATGAACGCAACCGTGATTTCAATCATGATTCTATGATGTCATTGTGCTCTGTGCGCATGCGTGTCTCACGGGGTATCCCACAGCTTCAGGTTCTGTTCGCGCGCTTGTGTATGTCTTATGAATCGTATGTTTCGGTACCATACTTGCACTAGTTTGTTTACATCAATGCCATACACCAATTCTATGCTAGTATCTGGCTGTTATAATAATACATGTAATTACTGTCCGATCGAGTTGATAATAGTAATGGCTGCAGCTGTTCTACCAAAGGAACCAACTGGACATACGAAGAATTAAAATTATTCCTCGTTCTGTGGGCAGAGCCTAAATGCCACAGAAAATTGGACGATATTCACCGAAATAAAAACGTAAAAGGCCTACAATAAACTGACTGATCAGTTGGCAAAAGGATTTAACAGGAGGTCAGGCTCGAGTTGCAGAGACAAGGTCAAACTGCGCAGCGTGCTGCGCAATGGCAAAGGATGAGCTGAGCCAGAATCAGCGTTGCGAAAGCCCGCGTGAACGCTCTTCCGCGGAGACCATGATTTGAAACGCCGTTTTGAATTATGATTCATGTTTGTGATTCTGGCTACGAAATTCGCATAAACGCGCCCTATGTCTGGTGAGTACAAGAGTCTATTTTCAGAAACCTACAGAAATATTGAAATATCAGCACATGTTGACTTTCACACTGTGTAAAAGCAAAAACATAACCGCAAGTCACTCTCAAACTCCCAGATATGAAATGGGCCAGCTTTGTTATTCTAAATGGCTATTATTAGAACTCTGTTTGCAGTCCTCCAGCCACGGTGATACAAAGAGGGGGGGGGGGGGAGGGGAGGAGTTGCATGTTGCATTGCTTTTCGATGATTTATCAATATTTGAGTGTTTGCTCATGATATATTATATTAGAATCACCACATTCTCTATATCATTTATGATTTTCTGTTTGTATTTTCAGTTGAACAAAGACACATTATAGCTGTGACTGCTATATGGTTGTCATAAGAAACTATGTTGATGCTGCAATGCACTTAATAACAGAATTACTTCTGTCTGATCTCTCTACATCAGTCATGTATATGGCATGAAATCATCAATATATTATTGCCTAGTACTGGTGCATGCTTGAACAAGGCTATCTCTCTTTTTTCCTTTTCTTTCTGGGTCCATGACAGTATGAAGATAGTATAATGTGTGGGTAAACATGCCATGGGAAATATCAACAAAGTACATATGAGATTCACTCTGTTATTTCCCATGAAGGTGATCTAGTCTGCATTTACAGACCCAACGTACATGTTGACAATATCTCCTTGTTACTGTACAGTGTAGCAGCAAGAGATGTTCCGGTTCTACCAAGACTATTCCCACATTATCAACATAAACTTATACATTACAGTTGGAAATATCAATTTTTACCCCCCTGAATTATGCCATATATTATCTCAATTCAGGGACTTGAAACCCAAGACTAGGCTTGTAGGTAAACTTATTGGGTACAGTGCTACAGAGGCATAGTTCAGTACCGTGAGCAATAGAGAAAGAACAGGTAGGTATGGAGAGAGAAGGGGCAAGACGTGACGGTTTAATGTCTGGAAGAGAAAGAGAATGTTTATGAAGACGCATTACACTGTTTGCTTCCCTCACGTCTCATCAAACACCGGCAAACAATGTCAAGTTTGGTGCAATCATGTGTGTACCCAATGCAGCCATTGTGCTTGAAATAGTCTCCATGCCATCAAACACTTCACGATACAGCCGCGGTGTCCTGAAGGCAGGATGGATCATGGGGAATCAAGACATCTTCACTATTAGGAGCTGATTGGGGTTTCCCAGAGGTCTTCCAAAGGTCATATCTAATATTAGATGCATTCACATAGACAAAATAGCAGGATAACGATTGCGATCCAAATACTGAGATTTTTTTTTTTGCCGCCGTTCAGAGGGACAGTAATACCTTCTAATTGCAGATTGTGATACTTTGTTGACCAAACTGTGAATGCCGTGAAATCTACCGAAACGGAGACCCTTGCACTTATATGTTCATGAGCTAATCAATCATGTGTGTTTTGAATGACGTGATGAAAAATCTCAAGGTTTTTTGCTCCAGTGTTTATACACACTCACCACAGTGCAAATTATTGCTCTTATTTCTCAAATTATTGCGATATTATAATTCCAAATATTCAGTTTTGTGGATATTTTGATGTTTTAAAAATACCTCATTTTCTTATTGTAGAAAATTTATTTTTAAAAAAAATATTTTGAGGCAGTCTCAAAATCTAAAAAAGTTGGGGATAAGAAACATGTTTATCATTTTATTGCACCTAACAATTGCTTGGTGGAATTTTTCTATTTCTAGCAATGTCAATAAAAACAAAACATCATTCAACTGTGCAACCGTCCAGGACTTTCAACTCATGGCAATTATTTGTTGGTAGGATTTCTTTTCTATTTCTAGCAACATCATTGTGTCCAAGTTAAAGAGTTGTTGTTTATGTCTTAGTGCGTAATGTTTACCAATGAGAGTTTTGATTATTTCTGGAAGCTGCGGTAGGGATAAACTTTGATCATAGTCAAGGTCATTGTGGAGTTGATGGCAGATACTCATTACACTGTGCCTATGAATATCAGTGAAAGAGCACATTGCTCCCTGACAGGTGGCAATAAAAATCTCTTCCCATACTGTGATGGCTGGCAAGCCTTTTGTTGCTTGCTGTATTTACGTCACAAGCAGGGAACATTGGCGGTTTCAGAGTAGTTATATCTAATACGCAATTTCCCATTATAATTAATCTTTCTAGGCAAGCAGGTTACCCTCAACCAGTGTACAAAGACACGTCTCCATTGTTCAGACACATTCACTTGCATTTAGTGCTCATACGTAGGGAGGCGGTCGTCATGAACAAATGTCTTATCGTGCATTGAATGGAAGCAACTCACATAATGGGTAATTACAGACTGCAAGAAGAACCCACTGGCTCCCTGACTGTAGGAATCATTTGTTTGGTGCAAGAAAGCCACTTTGCCACAAAAAGCAGCATTCCTCATCCCTTTCTCAGTAGTGTTAGCAACTATTAAAAGAGGAAAATGATCTTGTCCTAATTGGTGCCAAGGTAATATCTGTCTTGTAGGACTTTGGTCGATGGCCAACAGGAAGAAGTTCAAGTCAGAGGGCACTCCACTCTGCATGCGGCCTCAATTCAAGGCTGACAGATCATTAATAAAAACTGGAATGAATTCCTGTAAACGTCAAAAGCAGTGCCGACACCACTTGCTTGTGTATTTCCCCTACCTCCATACAATATCAGTCTCGACACGGCCATTGACAATAGAGAAGTTGCAAAATTTCAGCTCACTAGTGCAATATGAATACACGTCTTAACCCATTGAGGATGGTTTGATTTGCTACAACAAGCATTTCCCATAGACACCTGCCCGAGTATACTCGGGACTCGTCTTCAAGGGGTTAAGATAATGGCAAAAGTTTACATCTTCTAAAAATAAATCCTTTTTATTTGTCTTCTGATTAAAAAATAAACAAAAACATAATTTGTATTACAAAGCAAATGTTGCCTCTAAGAACAAGGCTCAAACAGTCTGAAAAGCAGGTGAACACTTAAAAGGGTTAATGGATCTTTGTAATGGGACTATTAGAATGGATAAGTATCTGGACTCTTACAAAGCAAACACGATGTCAAGAGCTTAAAGGGATCGTATAGTTTTGGTTGAGACCTAATTTCAGATTTCTAACATTTTTTGATGAGATAATGGAAAACCTCTTATGAAACATGAAAGAGCATGTAATTCTATGAGGAATTCAATGTTTATTTGATGAAAATTGGTTTGAAATGGCTGAGATATCCAAAAAAGAGTGATTCGCTTTGTTTTAGGATGTTCCAGTCATTCCAAACCCGATTTTCATCAAATAAACTTTGAATTCCTCTTAAAATGGTATGCTCAGTACTATATCATAAGTGTTTCTTAGTATCTCGCAAAAAGTTAAAAGCTCAATTTTCATCTCCACCAATACTGTACCATCCCTTTAAATCATGCCCCCTGCAGACTCTTCTGGACAATGTTTTATGCCTTCAGTGGTCTCTATAATATAAAAATTGATACCTAATGATACCTACAACTGGCAAAACACTGTGAGCAGTGCCAGATTGGTCAAGAGGCTACACTGGGTAAATAAAAAAAAACATTATCATCATTATCAAGGTCCGCACAGTTTATTCGAAGATTGTTTGTACTTACATTTTTTCGTAAGTTGATTGTGTTTGTTTTCTGTGAGACTATTTTTATATGAATGGCAGAGAAAAGAAATTGTTAACATCATTATTATCATCTCCACCACCACTATCATCATCAATTATTCATTTTTGTGGCAGTATATTCTCCTTGAAAGTACAGTCATGCCTTTTCTAGTGACTACCTGTCTTAACGAACACATTGTGTGTTTCCCTCAAGTGGTCATTGCATTGTTGGATAGTTACCTAATAACTCAAATAATACTAATAGGCAAGCTGAATAATGTTGTTATAAATAAGCTGTCTTTATTGATAAACTACTGTAAAAAAGGACATTTTCACAAGAGTAGTTTTTTGCATTCTGCCAAGGAAGATAAATTTCACGTTTTTAATTCCGCATAATCAAGACATTACATAGTGACCAAAAATATATATATTTGTGTGCTTTTGGCATGCTAGTTTCTGTTCGCTAAAAATGCCTGAAAATTTCCCCATCACAAAAATTTATACTTTTACAGTACCCTGTGCTACACACCTCCTGAACACTGAGTGTCTTACACTGTCAACACCTAGTTATAAGGAACTGATTACTTTGGCCTTTTTTTTTTTCCTTTCTTTTTTTTTTTTCTTTTAAAGCTGTAAAGTGACGCCATACTATAATGCAGGCACAGCATTTTTCTTAACCACATTGACCACTGATGTTGACGTAATGATATCTGAATTGGGTTTCCTTTCACAGAGCTGCAAACATGAAGCGCCAAATCCAGGGTTATTTTCACATGTCCCGTGAGTGGGTAATTTGAGTCAAGATTCTAGTGATGCACCACTAGAATCATAATTTTCAAATGACACATATTGGCCACGTGTATGCAAATTGGAACTGTGGAGGGTGATTCAAATTGTAATTCAAATCGTAATTCATATGACGGTCCAGAGGTGTTTTAAAGTGACTATTCTCCAGAATTACGAGTGAAGCAGCCATGTGTATGGATTGATCTCAAAATCATCATTCATGTTTTTAAGGGGGCAGAGCTTATGGTGACCTTTCAACCACTTCCACTAAAAAAAGCTCCTTACCACTATTTAAAGAGTGATTGATGGAAACTTGGGAAGAAGCCACACCTCTCTTCGCTCTAAAATTCAAAATGCAGAATTCGCAAAACCTTCCTCGGTCATGTGTAGAGACGATAATTCTTATTGTAATCGTAATCGTAAGTGTAATTCAACATTGCAATTTACATTTCCTGGCCCATGTGCAAATGGTCAAGGAGATGCCAGTGATGAAAACCAGCTGAATAGCAAATAGGAAGAAGTCTATAGCTATGCCACGAAGGGAGTAATCAAGCGGCAGACATCAATGGAGATAGGGCAGATTTACAATTGGCAAAAAGGAGGTTGAAAAAACACACACTCAATAGAAGTCGGGACTATTCACAGCAAATATCCAATGAAGGTGGAAGGGAAACGGAGAGATAACTCGTGAGGCCCCTATTCTCTGCAACACGACCCGGATGGGATAAGGTGAGGATTGGCTAGATGTTGTTAATCGCTACGCTTGCCCCTCAATGGTATGGATCCTCTCAAGCTGAAGAGTAAACAGTCTCATCAAGAACCAAAAAGTCCAAACCAAACCATGAAACGGTATGGAGGAGGTAGCCCCCTCAAATATCAGTCTATTGACACGGAAAGGGGCCCACCGAAACATTACAAACTATATTTCAAGAATTATCAGTCCCAATCACCGATCCTACCAACCCCTGATAACTGAGTAAATATGTTTTGGTCAAGTTATGAATCAGTTTGAGCACAGCATAATCAATCTCTGTTTTCACATAACTGCAGTTAGTAGATTTCTCGATAAGCAATGACTATTGTGTCGTTGGAACTCAATTTTTGGCTAAAGAAAAAAATGAATATAATGCACACAAACATTACATACACAGGAAGTATTATACAATCAGTTACACAGTAACTATGTGACAAACTATGATCACAAAGCATACTCTTGTGGATTGAAAGTATGACACCTGTTGCCACAGCAACAGCCAATCGGCTTTCAGAATTTTTGCTCGCTGCCATGATAGTTGCAAGTTTCATTTGTCTTTTTTTATGTGTATGTAACATTGCTATTACCAAATTAAGAAAAAAAAAGAAGGTTCACTGAAAAAAAGAAATTAAAGGACATCAGACTTTTGGGGTGCTCGAGGTATTAACAACTAAGTTGGCCCTTTAACTCTGAGAACCTTAGATGGAGGAACACACATTCTTGAGTCTTAAGAAGTCTATGTCTTTCTTTCGTTTGGCTTTGAATTAATGAGAGCGGCTTACAAGTAAATCCTGATGTACCTCACGGATCTGGGAAGATGAACACCCCTAATAGATGCAGTTCCCTTAGTGAAGCAGCCAAACATGGGACAAACCAAACTAAACTGCCAAAAGGCTTAGGCAAAGAAAAAAGGGATGCTTGACTTTCCTATCAAACACTTGACAAAAACTACTGCCATTTGATGTCTGGGGAAAACAAACTTTTCAGCATTCCTCAAAGAATCTCTGACAAGTGTTCCACTTTGTTTGTTGTTGTTTTCAGGGAATAATTTTCCTAGTATCACACCACAATTTACTATGCATTTTTTTGTACCACTGCTACACTATCTTTTGTGCTGCAATTTTCTTCGAGAGATGTGTACAAGACACAATTGAAAAAGTAATTCATCAGCTGTAATCGTAACCCCACTAGCAACATCACTGCACCAACTGATGAATGTTGTAGTAGCACGTCACAGAATGCCCAGATCTCCAATTCCTTGTCAACAACACATTGCGAGACAAACTAGAATACTAGCACATGGTACTTCCGCAATGGATACTGTCTTTCGAACTACTTTATAAACAATATTGATGGTCCTCTCATAACAAGGTAAAAACTGTGCACATATTAGAATGCTCACATGGTAATGATTATCTTGCAAGATTTAATTTCCTAACAACAAAACAAAAAAAAAAATATATATATAACAAAATTGAAAGGGGTGCAAAATAATTCTTGGCTAGCCCTTCATTCTGGTCTTCATGCTAATCAACATATCCCCCTTTCTGCTGAGAAAATCACATATGAATGATTCACACATTGTAAATTGCCCTCACTCACTTGCTTCTGACAAATATCCCTCACTTGTTGAATTAGTGCCATAACCAATGTCTCACTACAGGATAGATATCATATCATACTATAGTATTAACATGAGGCAAACACAATGTCTGTATAAACCATCACCTGCAAAGACAATAATGGCACCCATAGATTTTATGGTCATTCAATAGGAAGACCCTTCATTATCGTTAGTTATGCCAGTAATATATCTTAGAGCAGTAGTCCTTTTCAACATGCATTTTCCTAACAGTTCCAGTTTCATCTCTTCCTATTGGCACTTAGTTTTATAGCTTTGTTTCAATTTCAGGCTGTGTAATTCTTGGTTTGTTGATCTTTTTTAATGATTATTATTAATTTTTTTTTTAGTTTATGATTCAGGAGAGAGGTTTCAATGCCGCACAGTTCTTGGTTTCTGGCGTAAAGGAGATTGCTGCTATTGATATACCATGAATCATTACAGCAGTCTTCATGCAGGAGACCATGCGGGAAGTCCAGGTATCTATCTCCTAGCTGTCTTATCTCTGAAAACTCACAACCATTTTCTGAGTGCATATGACCTGGGGAACATGAACTAATGATAATAATGCTCAGAGACTTATCAGAGACATGTTATCTCTGAGTTTCATTTGATACTCACCATGATTAATGTAGACTTCCTATTTTGCTCAACATTTCATGGGAGATGGACAATTTGCAGCCAAAATAATGCATATTTTCAATGGGAATACCATCAAAAGCACATATTTTCTAAAAATCATTGTAATAGGAATTCTATCATTTTCTGAATGACAGTATAATTAGTGTCTCATATAAATCTATAAATAGTTGTCACAGTCACATGACTGCAGCTGAGAGTGAAAATGTGGTGAATTCCATGTTTTCTTAAAAATGATATGAATATCCTGCCATCTCATCCCAAATGACGTGAATATTGCATTACAATTGCATGCATCTTCAATGACATAGCATTAGCAGGGGTCGCACTTAACTTTTTTTTTTAACTAGCCAGGCGGACTACTTAGAATCAATTTTGACACTGACGCAATATTTTGGCTAGCCAGACGGACTAGTAACTTCAGAATTTTATGATTTTTAGCTAGTCCGATGTGATTTTGGGTGGCCAATGGCCAGCGGACCATTGCCAATTTCGAACCCTGATTAGGGGCCATTTCTTTCATACAAATTCAAGGGAATAATATTTCGATCATTTTGAGATCAAAGCAACTAATGACTTATATCACGTAATGCTGTATACTCCCAAAGGCACAAATAGATATTGTTCAGGCATACCAGTGTTCATGACTTCATCCTTTGTATAAACCCAATGTAGTATTCACAGATTTATTCACTGTATCTATCTGGTATAAATTTTCCATTTTAAGTAGCAGTCATCCGTCATATACCCAGGCTTTCTTGCCGCCAAGGTGTTTGTCAGCATAGGATACTATGGGCATGATTTTCAACGAGGCTCGTTCCGATGCCCAGCGTACGGCGCTCCTGCCTTTAAGACAAGATGACTGAGTCTTCTCTCGAGCTCCGCTATGAAGAGTGTGTTCCGTGCACACAAGTAGTCTTTTGTGTGTGCTGTGGTTGAATTTCAATGAATTGATGAGGGGATTGTGTACATAACTACAATGGCAGGGAAACCTAAGAAGGCAAAGTCTGCATTCTGCAATGAATTAGGACTTATTCTCTCCTTCTTCTTCTTCTTCCTCGCTTCTTCTCTCTGTCTCATCTGCAATTTCTCATCTTTAACTCTCCTACATTGTACCTGTCTACCAATTCATTTATCTGTCTATCTATCTATACATATGTGTATGCATATCTATCTGTATCCCAATTTATCTTTCTACTTTCTATCTATCCATCCATCTATCTATCTATCATTCTACCTACCTACATAAAATCTTCATCAACACAATGAGTAATGTCATCACACTGACTTGGAAATGAAAGACAGGGATAGTGTAGATTTATCAATTCAATGGTATGCAGGAATGTCCCTAAGAGTATACCTAAGAGTATACAGGCTTAGCAACATAAAAAAGTCCTGTGACTACACATTTGAGGCAAAATCCATGTGGCAAGAAAGAAAAACACAAATGTGCTGGTGAATCACATTTGCATTTACTTTTAAATTTACAGTCTAAACATACTTGGGTATAATATTTTCATAAACTTCTGCAGCCTTACCAAATGGATGACCAAAGCAAAATTGTGCACTCAAATATCATTATTCCCATTTTTGGGGCATACTTACACAAGTTTAAACCAAAATGATTTCACTATCAACCTTCCAAACTGTAAAGTGAAATCAAATTTACAGTTCAACGGAAAGTGTCAATGCCAAAAATGGCGAGGAGGAGTCGAGTTACCAGGCTCAAAAACCACCATGTTGGATTCTTTATAAAGAGAGATAGGGCTAATTTGTTGACCCTACTAGCAAAATGAAGGAAACCACAAGTACAGCCCACAATTAGACTCTGGTGCAGGTCTTCCTTATGTCATTAATCATTACAAGTCCACTGTCACCTCACCATAGGTCATGCTTTCCTGCTGTACGTCCATTTCAACACCCGAAAGTTCACCCTGCTCTCTCCAAGTGTTCTTCAAACTTTACTATCTCTTAGTTGGGGGATATTAATCACAACACATCTTGATAAGACATCTCTTTACTGCCATTAAAGAGAAAGAATACTTCACAAAGGTGTAGAAGTATCTCTACATCAGAAGATTATTTTTCAACTAGATGAGAAAAAAAAAATCATACTTTAAATCAAATCGTACAAATACCCTAAAGAGAAAAGACTCCAAATCATAATCTTTAAAAAAAAAAAAGCAGAAAACAAGAATAAGCTAAAATCAAAACTTTATGGGCAGTATTCTTCTTACACAGCTCTGATATCTTGAGAGTTTCGACTGTTGAAATTCAAAGATTAGCTTTGGTTTATTGTTCTTTATGATGAGCCCATTCATTGCCAGTCCAAACCTATTTATGATGAGCCCATTCATTGCCAGGCCAAACCTGAGCAAAAATGCTAGACCCTAAATTACAAATGCATACCTGCCAACATTTCAAGATGAAATATCTTACTCGTGGATTGCAAAAAATCTTATTTTATATGCAAACTGAAGTTAAAAATCTTACTTTCGGTCAAATCTTCAGAAAATACACATGAAAGGTATATCTAAATATTTTTTTAAAAATCTGATTTCTCTGACAGAAAATCTGATTTTGCTATTTTTCACGTAAAAAATCTTACTGAATCTGATAAAATCTTACTAGTTGGCAGGTATGCAAATGTCTTTATCTCCAAGAACAACTAACAGGGGTGAGGAGATGAAGAAAAAAATCAGTCATAGATGATTGATTTTGCCACTACCACGATTCTTTTCTTGTAATTGTTAGATTTGTCTTGACCTTGCAAGACCTACATAGATCCTACAAAGTCTTCTGGCAAAAGCTTGTGAAATTATGAAAAGTTTTGAATTTTGCCATGGCTTTAGGTTCAGTGCAAATGCACCTAATCTTCTTTCTGTTCAATCCAAGAAGAACTGATAAAAACTATAATTATGAACATGCGAATGACAACAAGCACGATAATAGCCACAATAATTGTTACGATGGTAATCTTTAACATCACTTTCAAAATAAAAATCACCATCCCAATATGAATTTATAATGTGCTAACTCTGAGAGTAAAAGCTCACTTCAAAAAGTGAATACAGGCATGATAACAAAAAGTACAAAAACATTACATAAATGATACAAAATGCTTGCCTTAAAACACTATCGTTGCACACAGAACCATTGATCTTTCAGTCTTCCTTTTTCCATTCCAATAAATTATCAGCTTTCACTTCTCTGTCCTTAAATAGTATAAACGGTAGAAAGAGAATTTAAACGAAGGGGTAAGAATATGAAGGAGGAATGTAAGGTTGACTCATTGTGTGTACTGCTTCCACCAGTATGCCCATTAGTATCTTTTGAATCCCTTGTCTACATATCACAATCATCCATAATGACTTAGTCTGGAGGTCTGCTGGTACTACCAGATACAAATATCTCAGTTCACTCTAGTTTGGCTGCAAGGCTCTGTTACATCTGACATATTCTTTTCAACCAGCTTCATGCTCCACATCTTACAGACAAAGATAGGTCTCCTGGCTTCATATTTTGTAAGCAGTGTAGTTCATATATAAACAGTGGTGTATATAAATCTATAAAGACAACAATTTTAAGAAAAATATATTATATACATAACTTTTCAATGGCATGTGAAGATTTAAACATAATTAATCATTTGAAAGAAAAAGATGTTAGTGTCCTACATTTAAATTCTGAAATTATAGGGGTCATTCTACATGTGATTTGATATGAAATGAAATCAAACAGATTAGAGGGTAAGACCTGTCACATGTAATATGGTTTGTTGTGAAAACTGATGAAACTTAGAGCCTGAAATTGAGGCTAATCCCAGAAATACTGATCCCAGACTGTCTTGTTTGTGACTTCAGGCATGAGGATGTTTGTTCCAATTACCTTTTTAAACATACACAATAGAATCCGACCAAAAACACTCTGTACCTTCATGCCTTTACCTCAGAACCTGGGCACTTCTTTCTTCGTGGTATTTCATGCACACACCAAATAGCATGTACTCTGATACATTCACCAGCAGAACACTCTGTAATGCATTTCATGATGTAGACCCCTATTCTAAGTGTAAAGATTGCTCCACATCGTTAAAGTGTGACCTGCATAATCCCTTGGTCCATCTGATGACTGCCAGTGCCCATTTCTTATTTCCAAGTAGTCAAAAATCATGATCTGATGCAATTCTCATTATGAATTTGTATGTCAGAGGATGGTTACACAAGGTCAAAAATTCGTCATTTGAATGATGATTCCAGTGAAAAATAATTCTAATGACGAATTTTTAGCACGTGTGGAAGCAAATTAGAATCACGAATGCTAATCACAATCACAAATTCAAATTCTAGTCCGGAGGTGAATTCCAGTGAAGTTTCACGCAAATTACGGTGCAAAATTTGCATGTGTAATGCTTAACCTCCAAAACATCTTTTGAGGCGCGGAGCTTACGTGACCTTTCAAGCACTTCCGTAGATAATACGCGCTATAGAACCTCGTTGTTTTGATTGACAAGTCACCAAGGATTACGTAACGCCTTCGCTCGAGAATTCGAATTCTAATCACAGTTTTCGAGCGAGCGTGTGTAAGGTCCGATAATTCTAAAGACGAATTGCAATCATCATTACAATGATGATTCAAGTTACGAATTTTCTCTCGTGTGTACCCGATCTATATTACTTGGGCTGGAGTTCCAACGGTCTAGGTACCTGAAAACAGCATTATTATGCTTTCCACTTCAGTAAGTTTGTATAGAGGAGAAATTAAGAAAAGTTACCATGGAGCTTACAGAGCAATCGATAAAATTAACACAATTTTGTCAGAACGTACATCCACTAAATCCCTAAAATGCAGCCTTTTACCTTGGACATGCCCATCTATTCCTGTTAATAAAATGTTTGAGTTTAAAAGGAAGAAACAGAGACTGATGAAAGATTATGGAAGACAGTCACATAGGCATTACTTGTCTGTATGGAGTAGAAGCTAAGAAAAGTCTTGTACCACTCTCCTTCAACCTGTGGTATGACTGGAGCTTTAAGCCTCTTTGGTCTGCACTATGGGTCAAACTTTCAGTTCAGAGGAGATCGTCCTCAAGGGAGCAGTGCTCAATTGCTGTTTGTTATTCAGATTTAAAATCTCCTCACACTGTATGAGCTTAGAAAAGATAGCCAAGTTAGCTGACTGGTAAAGTATGAGGGAGATTTGGATCCTCTGTATTTCAGCGTGATGAGCTTTTTGGTGTCACAGTGTTTCAGGTATTGGGTCTTTTCACTGGAGTAAGAAAAGCTTTGCCTTAATCCAACCAAGAACAGGAATGCTTCTGTTCTTGACTTACAGTCTGTTGGCTTACGCTGTGTCATTTTACACAGAGAAAATGAGAAGAGGATATTTAGGACTTGCTAAGAACAGTGTATCTCCATTCCTCATAATGAGTATACTACAGTAACTACACCAAAAAAAAAAAAAAGAAAAAGAAAGAAAAAAAAAAGAGATGCCAGCTCCCTTGCATGTGTTTCTGGGGAGATGGAATCATTTTATACACACAATTGTAGGTTACAGGAGAGATGGGAGAGCATGTGTGAGTGTTTACTTGCACACATTACTCTGGTAGTTGTCAGCTTGACAGCTCTAATCATTTGACACTGACAGGTTAATTACAACAGAGCAGTTTACAAGATTGTGACTACTTCTACAATGTCTAATGTTCAGGTGCGAGTTTCTTCACTTTGGGAGACAAAGTGAAGATACTCGCACCTGAACCTTCCGCCCTCTGAATAATATCTTTCTTTCATGTCTAATGTTCTCTGAAAGCATTGGTAAAACAGGTAAGTGTTTGTGATTAATGCAAAACTGGAAACTAGAGTTTGTATGTCTAATGAAGGGGAAATCTTTATACATGATATGAAAAAGGTTAAATTTCTGGTACCAAGGTATCTACTTTCATGATGATATGGAAAGGCAAGATTGTTACAGTAGCATTTTGTAACTACACTTGACATACTTCACTATGATCCATGGATGACAAAACAAGTTCAGACTATTGGTCTCCTAATCCTACACAGTAGCTGGCAAGGACATTAAAAATACCTAGTATAATGTATCACAGCTTGCACATTCTTACCACTAAATACCAGCAGTTTATGTCAAAAAAAAAAAAAAATATGTGTTGGGCCACAGACTGGGATCACAGCTTGCCAAGGAATAGCAAATTAAATACAAGCTCTTTCCACCTCTTTCTGGAGTTTCTCATCAAGTCAGCCGTGGAATGAGATATTTTGGAAGAAAATCAACCTCTCTGCCACATACAAAGAATTTCCATCTCATTTGCTCCGACAACACTCAATAGAACCACTCAACAAAGCCCTGGAATGGTGTAAACCGAAGTTTGGCATAACGGTCCAATCAGATTTTGGTGCAGGATTCTGTTGTCCTCAATAAATCATAGAAATAACCTCTGATTCACCTGATTCAAGAAAGGAAACCCCCTTTCATTGCACAATATGCCATACCAATGCATGTCTGACCTGGCTTCAAATATTTTTGTCTCCCTTTTAATGACTAAAAAATAGAAAGAATCTGAAGGACATATCTACTTGAATTTTCTCTGCAGTCATCTGAGCTATCATCACAACCTTTGGCAGATGGAAATAAATAAATAAATAAAGAAACAGCTTGAGTGCTTCAAAATAGTTCTAAATGTGAGTTAGGGATAAAAATAATCAACATGAAATGTTAACCAAGAGCATCGGATAGAGGCATAGAGGGCTAGCTTTAAGATCTGCGCTTCTCAACCCTTTTTTGTTGTTGTTGTTTTGTTTTGTTTTAAGCCGAAGCCCACTTTGGAGCCTACAAAGTTTTTTAAGGCCCAGTTTAGATCAAATACAAATCTTTTTAAATCTATTTTGGAAAGACATCCCGACTCACCTGTGACAGCTGTGCAGTGCACCGGTTGGGAAGCACGGCTTTATGACAAAGGGTTGCCGCCTACCAACCCTTGGTGCCTACCAACCCTTGGTGTCTCACACTTCAAAGTATCATACCAAAAAGGTGAATGATCTTAAAACTAAAGCCACTCATGATCGCTTCCACAATTCGTGCCTTCTGCTCCACACACAGTCTGCTTTCAAAACAAGCTAATAACCCGAGAGTAGTCTACATCATCTTACCAGATGCCTTGCAAAGCAATTATATGTATTTTAATGAATCTTAATCCTTGCTTGTAGGATGCCACATCAAGCCACAAAAACCTGACACACACTTTGTAGAATGTTAAGACAGGCTTGTGCAATCAATGCAACATCTTATAGAATGCCAAGCCAAGTCAGGGGGAAAAAAGACACGACCACATCACATTTTGTGGCTGGAACCCCCAGGGATGTCGCCATCCCCTTGCTGAGATAAATTAGAGCTTGTTGGTAGCCATGGCAACCCCTCGATGCTAGTGTCAAGCATCACTTGCACCCAGAGAGATGTTTCTAACTTGCTTGGACAGACACTTCACAGCCAGGAAACACTTGTCTTGGAACGAGGATGGGATAGTCTTATTCAGATTGTATCAGAAACAAGGTGACAAGATGAAAACTGAAATGCTACACAAACAAATCAGATAAATATGCTTCACAACAACAGAGGAATGGGTAACATAGCCATCTTCATATTTGAAATTAAGTCTACAACAAAATGAAGTCAAGAGAAACACATACTTGTTTGTGGGAAATTTACTGGAGTAAAACTAGAACAGTCTGGTAACAGCCAATGAATATCAAGTGACGCCATGCTTCTTTGTATCTATCACCCATCTCATGATACTGACAACACCGAACACAGAGTAAAACAAGTGGGACTGAGGGTTCCTGTACAGTACTTGAAACAACTGACTATGTATTACCTGTCTCATCACATTTTGATAACTAAAACTCATGTGCATACATGTATCCGCATTAAGTTTTTATTTTTCACAGAAGAGGCAGAAAACATCACTGAAGTGGAATTTGCCTTCAGTGAATGCAATGCTACAAAAACATGCTGGCAAACTTTCACATGAAATCTGACTTAGAACTGATAAAGTCTTACCTATCAGAATCTTACTACGGCATCAAATACAGTGATATTTTCACTTCCCACTATCCTGACCATTTCTCAACTCGTGATATATTAAAACTATGCATATGGATGACCCACCTCTTCATATTAATGTAGAAGTCAATTCCTTGACAAAGATCGGGGGTGGGGGGGTTGTCAGGGAGGGATCCACAATATGTCGCAACTGAGCAATACAGTGTTCCAGATGTCAAGGTTTCATCATATTGTGCGGGTTCATTCAAAAATATAAAAACAATCTTGCCACTTCTCTCTTTTGCTCACATTTTCTTTTACCTGCTGCTGTGTTACTACTTCTTAAGTCATACAACATTATTTCTCTTTGAGGTATACTTCTTCACCTTTTTTGAATGTCATAAGTAAATTTACATGAGTTTTTACTCAATATTTTCATGATTGCCACTAAGGTCATCTTGTTTAATTCTGTACTATTCCGAACACTTTGGAAGTCGGTGACTTTCAATCTTCGAATCTCAATGAAAACTGCAATGATTATCACTGTCATTGCCCAAGTTTGTAAAAATATGTCTTTATGCATTGTGAGTACACTCTATAGATGCACTTCATATTCAACATGATATTATAGAGCATCAATCCCCCCCCCTTACAAAAACACAAAAAAACAATGTGACTATTACTTTTATTACCAAACTGTAATTAGTCTTGAAATAAAAAAAAAATAAAAACATATCTACTGAACTGACAATAATTCTTATAAGCGACAACAATAGTGTAGTCGTTCACTTAAAAACTACAGACAGAAGGGGATCTGGAATACACAAGACTAGGTAAACCCACCTAGACCATGAGTGTGGAAACTGCATAGCCGAGACATGGATCCTCCATTATGTCGCGGTAAATGGCACATTAACTTTCACCTAATTTGGAAGGCACAATTTTTTCTCCCATGCTGCAGTCTCATTACACACAGCAGGGGGAAGAGATAAATGAGAGAGGGGCGGAAATCTACAGGAGGGCTCATTTTCCCCTAAATTTGTTCTCCCAATTTCTCCTGGAAGAGATTCAAACCCACCATCACCTGATCTCATGACGTATGTACACTCTTGCTGATCATAGCCAGGCCAGTAGAACAGCACAGTGTACTCCTTTTTCTGCTCCACGTTACAATTACAAGTTGATGGCTGTTTTACACTGCTTATACCACTTGGAGATTAGGGAAGACAACAAATTGGAACTCAATATAGAACTATACTGTGTTTGCCATCAAAGATATTTTCTATCCTACAATACACTGACATCCTAAACGATGATGAAATGATTAGTGTTTAACAAGGAACACAAGTTAAATAGTTTTGTCTTCACACAGATGCTTGTTTACAAGAGATCAGCATGGCTGTATAATTTCCAATCGTGAGTTCTTTCATATGCGATATAGGGGGGAAAAAGTTCCATGGTGCAATAAAGAAACTACACTAAAATACCAATCAACATGCTTCTCTGATCTAGATCAAGGGATTACATTTCTGTGGTTTAGACAAGTGCTGTATATTTTTTATCATAATCTATACTACCCAATGTCCATGTTTCATATGCTGGAGAAAAGTATTCTCTTTCACTTAAAGGGATCGTATAGTTTTGGTTGAAACCTAATTTCAGATTTCTAACATTTTTTGGTGAGATATTGAGAAACCTCTTATGAAATATGAAAGAGCATGTAATTCTATGGAGAATTCGATATTTATTTGATGAAAATTGGTTTTGAAATGGCTGAGATATCCAAAAAAGAGCGATTCTGATAAAGTGTGGCACCCACACTTTATTACAATTGCTTTGTTTTACTTTGTTTTTGGATGTTTCAGTCATTCCAAACCCGATTTTCATCAAATAAACTTTGAATTCCTCTTAAAATGGTTTGCTCTGTACTATATCATAAGTGTGTTCTCCGTATCTCACAAAAAGTTAAAAGCCCAATTCTCATCTCCACCAATACTGTACCATCCCTTTAAGCCCTTCAAAGCTCATATACATGTGTTTTGTTTGTCTCTAAATGGATTTACATAAATACATTGTACATGTATAACTGTTGAATTGGCAACACATCTTAGAAGATTAATGTTCCAATTTCTGTTGCAAACTGACAATTTATTTTGAACATTATTTCTGATTGCTGCAGATCGAATTATTCTGAACAATACCATCTAATCTTTTTCTGATGTGAGATACATAGTGAAATCCAGATTTATATGCTAATCTGCTGATTGTACTGTAAACATACTAACCTAAGAAGGATAATAATTGCTCCAGCAACTTTCCCCAAGGACTCATGGGTCAACAACCAGACAGATAATTCCTTTCTTTATTTTTTTTTTATTCCTGATATCGTAACTTAGCATTTTCTTTTTCTTTTTTTAAGCAAATGAGGCCTACTACTTTAAAACAAAATACACATGCACAAATGAAAGTATGAAAAATGTGTGTGAAACACATGCTTTGCTGTTACTTTAAAAGACGTTGTGAAAGTAAACATATGCTGAGGTTTGCCTGTCACCAGTAAGTGACTCCAGTGTGCAGGAAGTGGCAAAGTTTTACTCGTTGTGATAGACTTGTTGTGGTTTCCATACATCTCGGCTCAATAGCGATTAAAATGGAATGACTGATCGGTGTATGGATCAAGAAATCATACTCCTTCTCGCTCTTGGCATGGTCTGGGGTGTGAAGGCAGCCAGTAGCAAACGATCGCACCACAACTTTGGATTAACAGTAAATAAATATGAGCCTAGTGTGGAAGCCTACACGTGTGTCATACGCTGAAGAGATTTCATGGTAGGACTTTGACGTGGATTCACACAGACATGTTATTATCTCTCTCCGCTTGCTTTCTTAACCCGTTGAGGATGAGTCCCGAGTATACTCCGGCAAGCGTCTATGGGAAATGCGTGTTGTAGCAAAATCTGGGTTGGTAAATAGCAAGGAGAGGGAAATTTGAAACAGATCTTTTTCATTCTGCATCTTTTAGTTAAGTGCATATCAATCTGAATCCTATAAAGATTTCATACAGATACATAGACTTCATGTCGTAGTATGCTGCTTAATTGGGATATGACCTCTCAGCTCCCCCCCCCCCTTTTTTGCTATTAATACAAGAAAAAAAAATGTGTGTGTGTGTTTGTGTGTTTTTGTATATTGGTCCAAGGCCAGCTATGTTTATTATGAATTATCTATAAAATGGTCATACCAGATTGCGTCATGAGCTGCTGAAGGATTACAAGTTCTTTCAGTATCTTCAACATCAAATACATAGAAGACGTTACTGAATAGACTTGATATTAAAAGGGCTTAATAATTGCTCAAATGTTTGTGGAATCTCCTCTCAACAATTGTAACTAATAACCTTGTTTTTGCATATATGCGATATACATTCACAAACTACAACATGCCCTTCCTCACCAACACATCCAGTTTGAAACAATAAGAGTTAAGTGGCTGTAATGGCGTTATGAAAGACGCATTCTAGTGTTTACTGCCTCATGTGCAACGTATGTGAAGATGTAATCAATTCTCCAATGCCTTTTCTAGTGCACCCTCTACCAAGCTACAGACACAATGAATTCAAGATCTTCTCTGTGTACTAGCATGTGATTAATATGTTCCATTCAACCATGCCTGCCTGACAAATTTCAGTGAAACTGAAAGGGGAGAAAATCACAAAGTCAGAGAGGATTTTGCAGTTCAACAGTTTCAGTGGCAGAGAGAGGCAAGTAGTCTTTTTCAAGACTTCTACGGAACCGGCTCATCTGACATGGTAAAGGGGCTACAAGGCTCTACTGAACACTCTAATTTGATGAATATCAAGCCATACAATGTATAATCGCACAACACGGATGAAAGCTCTGTATTTATAAGTATTCATAAGTATTCATTTTGATGTCTTTTTTACCCTGATATTTCTTTACATGAGCACAACATGTGGTACCATCGATCAGGGATTGCAAAGGAGGGCAAGTGACTTCATACCAATTTTACTTGCCTGACATGGCATTCTGGTTGTCACAGGCCAGTAAGCATTCAGGGTTGTACCAAAGGTATAAGGGATGTATCTAACTGCAATTGTATGCTTGGAGAATTCATACACTGACGAGCAAGAAAATGCATTTTTTGTTACATATAGATACAGGGCCTAAGGAACATACAATATAGCTCAGAACAGTAAAAATTTGTTATTCTGTGTGTTCCATTTGTGAGCGACTAAATATTCTACCATGGGGCATTAGTTCAACTTTAATTGCAGCCATTTACATCATATCTAAAAAATCTTGTATGGAGGGAGTAGGGGGTCTGCTATACAAGCTATTTTCCATATTTACTGAAGGGCAGCAGTGTCAAAATAGAGCTGACACAAAGCGCTTTGTATACATTGTAGAATAGGAAGGATTATTTCCAGAGAGTGGTATTCATGCTCCAATGGTCTAGATAACAGGTATGAACAAAGCTGCCATCAGTTTTTATCTACCAGTAAACAAATGTCAACTTTTTTTGACACGCTCAGTTTGGCATTTCCTTCACAATGTGATCCACTGCACAACATCAAGGTCTACTGTGTACGCTGACATGCACACTTGTATAATTTGCTATGGTTTCATTTCGCAAGCTTTCATTCTCTCATACAGTGGTATCAGGACAAAAAAAAAAAAAAAAAAAACTCAACCATAGATCTATGTACATGTAGCTAATATATAAACATTTCATCATACTTGTGCAGAATATGACAATTTTGTCTCAAGGAAGAGTGCATAATTCCTCAGGTACCCGTAGATATGTAGATGTAAAGAAGTATGAAAACACAATAATAACTTCCAATGCCACACCACTGACCTTGACTTGGAGTTTCATACAAACTGTTGATCAGCATAAGGCTTGCTAGCCTCTGAAAAGAATTTTGTGCGGCTCTAAATTTTGTGACATACTGTGACTGTCTACCACTTCAACCTGAAAATAATTCAACAAATCACAAGAGGATTCTCTAAGATCTGAATTATCATACTTGGTCAATGAAAACTAGATCCCTTTTGATTGGAGATTAGGGGCATAAAAGGATGAACCAGACTGCAAACATGACAAAGTTCGTGATTCAGGAATAAGGTGTGAATGCCCATTAGGCCAAAAAACAAAAAAAAAATGTTGTACTGGCGTAACCCGCCCGACCCTAAAAATTCCGCCGACCCTATGTCTTTTTATTATTCTTTTTGCTATCGATATCAAGTATCTTGTTGACTGCGATCGTGATCGCAAAAAACCCGGAAGTGGAAACGGCTCTGGGGATATCGGATGTACGAAGGAGAGATCTCGCTAGCGCCTCGCATAGCCTCGCTTGATCAGTACGTCATCTGTTTCCAACACGGACGCGTACTCTATCAAGATTAATGCGGTGTATACTTAGCATTCAGACTGCAATGTATTGTGCACAGTTTTGCCATAGGTTTCTTGTGTGGAGAACTTACACAAATCTGTATATGTGGGACTGTAATAGAGATCGCCGTGTGCGATGAAAAGATCGTACATATGGGTCAATTTGCATCTATCTTATCTAAGTCAAAATAGTAAAAAATGAAGTGAAAACATTCAGGATAGGGATTTCAACATCTTTAAATTCTGTGAAGAGGTATAATTTGAGTAATATCGGCCTCATAAATGATTTGTAGAATAGATGAACACAGCACATACGGCGCAGCAGTTGTAACTGTTTACTGAGCACGAGTTTTACACGTAAAATGCAGGTAGCCAAAAAAAAAAAAAAAAAAAAAAAATCCGCCCGACGGACCCTATTTCAAAATCTCATGTTACGCCAATACAACTTTTTTTTTTTTTTGCCTTAGCTGTGTTACATTATATTCCTGCAAGTACAATGTACATGTACCTATAGCTTAGTATACGATTACAATACCACAACCTCAATGTAAGTTTGCATCATCTTCTTTAATCTATCATCATCTTCTTTAATCTATCAGGAACCCTTTTTTCTGTTATTTTTCAGCAGTAAGTACTAACAAACATCAGGTTTCTGACCAATGGAAACGGCAACTGATTCATACACATTTCAATCTCCTACTGCATCAAAAATAGTCATAGCCCCAAAAGAACTTCAGCCTTTGGAGAATGGGACTACATCGGATTCTTGATCAGTCCACAGCTTTGCCACCACACTGACAATAAAATGCATACTTCATTTGCATTTTGTGACTTGTCTCACGAGCAATCCACATGTCAGAGACGAAGGTTACAAACTTAGAATATTTAATACATAAGAGACCTGGACCACCCTTGATCCAGAGAATTTTATGTGCAACACAGCATACAAAATACTTTTTCATACTATTCTGATATCGAGATTTTACGTCACAATCTTGTAATACCCACCTTATTCCTGTAGAAATTCAAGCTATTCATTGCAGTTTTATGACACCTCTATGATTTATGACTTTATGGAAATCAAATTGCATCACGTACAGTGTATATTTAGTTTTCTGCCAAACATGTACACAATCTGAGTTCATCCTTTTTATGGGCAACCATAACAGAACCCGGTAGTTCATATTGGACTTTGGTTGACTTCTTCTTTCCCACCCTTGACCGTATTCTTCCAGGACACAGTTCCAGCAGAAACCAGATGAGAAGACGAAACATGTCAGAGGCAAGTTTATGGTTGCACCAGACAGATGTAGAACGAAAACCACCAGAGGATATACATGTATTTTATTGTGACCACCCCCCCCCCCCCCTTCTACCGGAATGACGCAGGAATGAATAAATAGTATGTTACAGCTAAGTAATACTAATTTAGAACAGAATACTTGTGATTTTATGACAAAGATCCTTGTGTAATCCTTGTTTGTGGTTTACTTGAGTGTTTAATATATATTTGAATACATGGGCACCTCAATTCTAGACTGCCTAGGGGGTCTAGGGCGATTACTCCCTGGCATTTTTAGGTTATGTACCTGTGGTGTGAGTCTGGTGGTCATGGCTCGTATCTGTGGAAAGTTATAGAGAGTACACCAAATTGTTGACGACAACACAAATGCCAACAATGACAACAGAAAAGTGACGCCTATGTCTCAAGACAAAAAAAAAGCAACAATAACATGTTCATGCATGTACAGCACTCACAATTATCCGATACAACAAGCTGATAGGCTGACAAAAGCTAGGGTTCCATTTGAAGTACGAAGCAATGGCCAGTAAGTGGTGTTTCTGATGAGTTAAAACTTGACCAGTGTCATCAAATCAATCATTTCTGATTCATGAGTTTTAAGGTTTGAAGTCTCCATTGACCAGGTGACAAAAAAGATTTTGGAAAACTCTGTTGAAATATCACACTTGAAACTGTGTGATTAGATGCCACGAGAAGCATGACAGAGAGTTGATTGGATGGGACTAATGTGAACATGAAGCCCTAATGACTAGAGCCCAGACCAGCATTCCACATACATGTAAAGTGTGATATGTAACAGACCTTTTTTTTTTTTTTTTTTTTTTGCTATGGGATCAAATTAAAAGTACAATTCTGTCAGATGATTGACAGCGAATAACTGCTGCTGTATGTAAGTTTCGTCCCTGGAGATATTCTCACTATCATCTCAAGTGCAGATGACGTCTTGCTTAAGACATCAAATCTATTTTTGTCCTTATTACAACACTGGTATTAGAATGTTTGTTTACACAACCACACCTCACTTTCTCTGTTTTCTTGCATTAAAACCTGTCAAGAAAACTTCTGTTTGCCAGATGGGAATCTGGGGGTGATGTTAGAGAGGTTCAAATTACTTACCACGAAGCATGTAATGCTTTCACTAATATGGTCATCAAGTTTGCAATGAATATCGTGCACTTCCCATGAATCTGTCTGGATTTCTTGAGGAAATTCAGGCAGTTTCATGCTGCAGTAGGTCCTTACAATTGTACCTTTTTGCAGGTTTGGTCATGGTAAACAGGGTGTTCAGATACAAAAAAAAAAAAAAAAAAAATTATACTAAAACGGCATAGCTATACCAAAATGGTATAGCTACAACTATACGTGTATATGATGAATTTATACATCTGAACACTAACGAAACAATGTAAAACGAAATAACAGTCAAAGCATAGTTTCGAACTAGAACTCGATAACAAGTCAGCATTTCATCATGTCCATTATGCGTCTGAACGTATGGTGACCATAGAACGGTATAACTGGGTGGGGCTTAAAGGGACTGTACAGTACTGGTTGAGGTAGGGATTCATGTTTTGAACATTCCCAAGTGAGATAATGAAAAGCCTCTTATGAAACATGAAATAGCATGTAATTTTAAGAAGGATTCAACGTTTATTTGATGAAAATTGGTTTTCAAATGGCTGAGATATCGAAAAAAGTGCTAATAATAAAAGGCGACATGCCCCAACTTTATTAGTACCTCTTTGTTTCATCTTGTTTTTGGATATCTCAGCCATTTCAAAACCGATTTTCATCGAATAAACTTTTGATACCCCTTCGAATTGCATGCTCTTTGACATCTCATAGAGTGGTTTCTGAATATCTCACAAAACGTTAGAAGCTAAATCCTCACCTCAACCAGAACTGTACACACCCTTTAAGGTGACCCTATTCCTCTCATTAGCGGCAACGCCTGTATAATATAATGCGCAGTGGGAAACTGTGCATCTATACAACGTTTTCCAGAACGGTCGAGATTAGCATCTGAACAGTCTGTCGGCTATACGATGATTCTCTATACATCATTTCTTTATCAAGTTTTGGTATAAACTGACTTGCGTCTGAACAGGGGGAGTCTACAGGGTACCTGACCTACAGGCATAACTTACCCCACCCTTCAGTTATAATTACAAGAGTTCTAATACGAGGGATCGTCACTCAGCCTACACAATCTACACACATCCTGGTGTGTCCACAAAAACACAGACATGTCAAGGAAATGTTGCCTGCCCCTGTATCACTCAGTGCAGTAGAAAAATCAAACTCTCGCTTTCCATCCTACATGAATAGGAAAGCCCTTCACTTCATTATAGTAATTATGTAGCTGTATGAGTAATTTCACGCCTTTGAGTAGAAAGCTTTTTATAGATAGAATATCATATGGGAACAACTTAAGAATGTTCCAGATTGACAAGTTCTCACCATCAACCCACCTACACTGACACACCTACACATAAACAAAATGCTTAGCCTATATGATATATCTTCTAATATATAGAAATTTGGCAATATGTTTATTTTTATATACGGGATGGGTCAGCATTATTGCTGGGCTTGTTACATAACCTTAGGAGTCCTGTCCACTTGGTGGAATGACCAGCAAAATTTGGGGGGGGGGGGGAGAGACTCAGAGGCTTTTGCAAATTTCTTTTTGCCAAAGGTAGAGAAAGAAGTATTGTTGACATGTTTGCTCAATCTGACAGAGTATTATAACAAGGACTGCAGGAAAAGGCAGATTTGGACACAGATAGCTATGCATTTATCACAGGTGACTTGCAGCAGTCAAGGAAAGCTGGTTCAAACCACTTTACAGGTCAGGGGGCATGTACTTTTTCAGGCTGATACTGTTCACTTGGCCCATGGACAGGTAACAAATGATGATTATAATTATTCATAGACTGGATCTCACTCTTGCAAACCTTCCGACCATGTTCTGAAAAATATTAGGGATGATTTGGCTCTAAAGTAGAAAAGAAAGAGTAATTACCATAGGTGTGTGGAGTAAAATTAACAAGAAAGTAGGAAACTTGTATTGAAACAAGAGCTGAGAATGGCCAATATTCGGATTCTTTCCTCCAAATTCAGAATGGTTGGGACGTCTGCACTTGATGCACACAACAGGGGACTAGCTTGAAGCCTGGTCTGCCTCTACAACAAACTTTTTTGCTCTTTCCAATGGGAGCAGGTTGTACCACCTGCGAAGGAGTGATTGTCCCCCTTTCAGAAAAGTCAAACCTTTAGGTGTGCCGTTGAAGACGGGATGATTTTGCTACAACATGCATTTCCCACAGAAACTTACCCAAGTATACTCAGGACTCATCCTCAACGAGTTAATGTGTCTCCATATGAGAGTAAGTATAATCCTATCATAATATACTCTAAATGAAAAGGGTACCACACATAATTGGCCTTCCTACTGGAGGATGAGCATTCAATATCCAGCTTGCCCTAGATTTGGGTAGACCTAAACCTTGTGTCACTACTAACAGGCTAGTTGGATGATTACCAGAGGGTCATTCTCATTTCAAGAGCTACTGTTACCATGACGAACATGGAGCTATGTGATGTATTACTCTCGTTTGCCGCTATAGCTATCAACATATAATCCAATTAACAAGAGTGTTTAAATGGAATGTGGACTTTAAAGGTAGTAGAAATTATTACAGTGCTCTTTTCATGTAGTAAATAACAAAAACCGCCACTGAAAATTATGGTGTAACATCATCAATACAGTTGAATCTCCGTGCATAGATGTCGTACGCATTTGTGATATGGCATCATGATTGGTATCAAATTTGTATTTTGAGGAGTGTCCCAGCCATCAACACACCCACAGCTAACCACATTTTAAAACAAACCTGCCATTCTTTGCAAATGTTAAAGGGATGCTATACTCACTCTAGATTACAAACACCAATACCAAAGGTAATACTCAGGGAGTTAATTATGAGGCCAGGCTTGCGCAGCTTACACTCTGGAAGGTGACTCAAATCAATTCTAGCTCCAACACCTGCAGACAAGGATAAAAAACAAACATTATCATTAGATCAATTACTATGCATTGGTAAAAGTAGAAAATATACTGTACACTGTAAAACTGTAAAAAAACAAGTACAGCAAAGTCACAAAGTATGTGGTGTCATAATGAGCTACATAAAATGCTTGAGGTCAAACATTACAACCATAGAAAATGTCCTCTGATTTCCATTCGTCTGATATCAAATTCATGCTATGATTATCTAGTTTGCTCTGCATCATGGAATCCACTGGCTGACTAGGATTTCAAGCAAACTTATGTCAGTTTGATGCTGAAATATGTGAGGTGTTTATGATAGTCTGTATAAATTACATGACTTTCTTTAGTCCCACTAATGCAAAATTGTGTGTGTGCTCCATTTGTACCCTCCTGGATGGCAAAGGGATTTAAATCAAAATTGTATCACACGCATTAATCATTCACATCTAAGTGGCAAAGAAGCATTACTATAAATCCATCATCTTAATCCATTGAAAAATAGCTGATTTTGCTGTAACACACATTCCCCATAGACACCTGCCCGAGTATTCTAAGGACTAGTCTTCAACAGGTTAAAGAACAACTTCCCAATATAACAATACTAACAACATCTCAGTTACAGGTACTCTGACAATCACAAGTACACATACAGAATACAGTCCCTCATTTATCTGAAAAGTGTAACACAGATAATTTTGCATGTCCAATGTTTGAAAGAAACCTGTTATGTGCAATATGAAAAATCATCCTCTGATGCCCTTTGCCCCATTATAGATAAGTGACCAAGAACAGATAAAATCGGAAGGACAATACTATTCACTCATCAAGCAAAGCATGTCAGTGTAACACCACATCCTGTCCGGTAAGCATAAAGGTCATCCATCAGTGCAATTCCACACAAACAAATCAGGTGACATCTCGACAATAATGCACTTTCCACAGAGCGTGACAAATTCCAAATAGCAATGCATGTTGACAATTTTAGCTTAAAAATATCTCTTTATCTTACCAGGTATTCATTCAGCTATAAAAGGTTGCATATATACCACAAATGAAAAGAGAAAAAGGCCTTCTGCTTACAGCTTGTGAACCACACTGCTGCTCATCAATTATAGCAGAATTCATGTCTGTGTATTTCCAGCACATCCCACTACAAAAGAGTAGTCTCTACCAAAGACACTATCAAAATGCACTAGCTTTACTGAGTAGAAAAAAAAAAGACAAAATTGTAAAAATAGCTATTTCAAAATAAACAAAAAGATGTTACAACATGGCTTTTAAGACATACAAGCAGGATGGTATGAGAATAAGCACTTCTTTAAAAGCAATCCTTTGTGAATGTCAATGGCAAGAGACATTACGGACTGTTTAGCTAGACTAGCTTACCCACTGGTAGCTGAGAGAAAATGAGGATAGCGAACAGAGGAGAGCACCCAGGGAAGAGATTCTTTGACCATGACTCACCAGGCGTTAGCAGGCTTTACAACACAAAGTCATTACCATTGTTGTTAAATACCCACTGAAGAAACCGAATTTAATGTACTTGCAGAATAGACAGTTTTTGTAATATATTAAAATCTATGGATATTTCTTCTCCTATAGCCTCCTCCAATCAAGTTAAGTTTCTCAGGCAGGAATTCACTTAGCATTCATCAGTGGTTGCTAGATAGGGCATGCCTCTGGCAAGCACTGTCGCTGTTTGGGCAATCTTTTGTGGACAAGGCATGTATAGCATTTCGATAAATTTGCTTGTAGCTGCCACCTGTACTTCATAGAACGATATCTCAAATACCACGTCTTAGTTCTTTGCATTATCATGTCGATATAATCCACTTTCTCTTGATGCAATGCCTTGCTATCTACTCCGGTTTCCACTTAAAGCTTAGCCATGTTTGTTTTTTTAATTGTACAGGCCCGTAGGTAAAGGGAAAACAAAGTCCCACAGAGTCATATCATCACAACTAACTCACATGCTCATAACCCTTCCATGTGCTATCAATTTGACCACTATTTCTGATATTTTAGGTTTGTGGGGTAAAAAAACAACAACAATAAATAAGTTTCCACATTGAACGACATCGGAAGATGGAATAGAAGTCACTACAGGTGTCAGAATCTTACCACCAAAGCCAACAGCTCTGATACTCGCTTGTGGGATCCTTTAAATCAAACAAGATCATTCCTCGTTCATTATTTCCATCACTTCATTATCAAATATGAATGTGAGGATAACGGTTCGCCAGGCAGCTTCATTAGTTCATGGGTGTATCCCTTTGGTTATTGTTGGTGAGAGCTTTGATAATAACCTCTGGGTTTTCATGCTGTTGTTGACTTGTGTTTTTCTTGTTACCCCCAGGGAGGTATTCACTTGTTTTCTCTGCAACATGAAATCCACATAGTAGCACGTATATTCGGAAACAGGGTATTTAGAAAGATCTCGCCAATGGGATGAGCAGGCGGTTGTACACAATAAGTACAATGACAATCATTTTGGCTTCCACACCCTTCAGTAAACTTGTATGCCGAGAGGATTCTCCAACTCTACAAGCATAGCCTATGTACCTAAACCGTCATTTTTGGAATGAGCTGTCTTGAAATATTCTCCTCAGTAGTTTCTCTGTTTTCAAGTCTTTTACAACAGGATACCTTAAAGGCAAAGTCTGGAATATATGAATGAATAAGTCATCAAAAATAGTCATGAGCACCTACTGATTACATGTCAGTCACATGATCTTTCTCATATAATGGAATGCTCCTCAAATTTATTGATTTATTGATTTTTCTCTGAACAAATTTACCACAATTACCCTTCAGGCAACACTGTTCAAAGGCCCTTATTAATGTGTCAAAAGGACAAATGATCAAATGTATTTCAAACAGTCATATCTTCTGCTTTTCCAACTGAACTCAAATTGTCACTGATTCATTGCAATTTCAATAATTCTCCTCAAATACTGCCAGACTATACAATGCAGTAAAAGAACTTCTCAGAAGAGAAGGGAAAAAAAGTAAAAAGATCAGGAAAAATTGTCATCTCAGATTTGAAGGAGGCCCATTCTGACAATTTTTCTCCTACTCGCTAAGGGCAATTAGTCTATGTTTTCAATCAGTGGTTGTACACATGACATTTTTTATGATTCCTGGTAATAAAAAGCTGAGATCTCAAATCTCAAAAGGATGAAAATATTTCTACAGGTGTCACAATCAAAGATGCTGAACCACACTGGGTTCTGGTCATCTTCTGATGATAATGAGTGTCTTCAAAACAACATTCCATCCTCATCAGGAGCTATATCAAACTAGAGACAACACAGGAGTCATCCACTGTAAAATGAACACTTCAGGGTCTGAGAGAGCAGACTAGGTATACAGTGTCATTGATAGGTGTCAGGAACGTGGTTAGCGTGACATTTGAAAGATATAGGCCTCCATGTGGCAGTAGTCTATCGATGCTGTCCCTCCGATTACATCAACCCATTGTTTGGGCATGATTTCCATTCCTGATCCGATACTACAAGACCTAGATGGAATAACAGACAAAATACTGAGATGCATGAAAAACACAGCTCAGACTTTTGCCACGATACACATGAACAGCACTCATTCATACATGTTTGGGATGGCGGGTATCAGAGTACAGCAGTAAAACGACTGGCACCGTGGACTAATCAGCATTTGTACCAGTTCCTCAGTCATGCATGAACCTAAAAAACAATAGCGACTGTCTCATTCCTCGGTTTACACTGACTAGGGGGGGCACAGAACAAGTGCACATAAGCGCAACAACGTTACAATAGCAAGAAGCACATGTGGTTATTACACGTTGGTAAAGCTGCAAGTGCTGTGGTTGATTTAAAGTTGTAACTGTAAGCATTAACAAATCATAGAAGCTGGGAATTCTGACCATTGGATATGAATCTTGCCACTGAGAAATTGCCGTTCCATCTAATATCACATTAAACTCTTTCATTCTTCAAAATGATAAACACAGGCAGAATGTTCTCTGCAAAATCTACCATGCCAAATACTTTATACTCCTCAATTTAACTGAAACAGTTCCCATGCGAATGTACCTTTATGTCAACCTGATAATCTGATAATAGGGCACTACAAAGTAGTCTCTTGTTTATAAACAGTCATTTCCATATTCAAATATTACGACAAACATGTTACTTTAACAGTTACGTTTAAGCATTTGAATATCAATCCCTATGTAGAAATATGAATTTGAAATTATAAAAGAGTTTATAATTGAAAGTAAAAATGCATGTTACATATTTGCCATCATTTCTCTACATGTGCAAGTTGGTGATAAGGAAATGACCGAACTTTATCAATACATTTTTGTTACAAATTAAAGAGCCCTTTAGTGAAATTTCCTCCAAAATGAGTTTGTGACTGTCCAGATACTATTACTAAGTGTAAGTGTATTATGAATACAGGCCTAGCTACTAAACACACAGAATAAACAGAATTATAACTGTAACAGGAATAGTGCTTTTACTGTGCGACTTCAGCATATGAGAGAGTTTCACCTAATTACCAGTAAGTACGCCTCCACATCAGGAAATTGATGCTCGATCCATGCCACCATCATAGTGCAATGAACTTGCAGTGTAATAGTAATACTCCTCAGTAAAATTATTGTAGTATGCACATATAGAATATCAAATTTTAAGTGGGAATAATCCTTAAGCAATAATGCACAGAGAACATTATGCCTATTTCTCTATTCACAAATATCTCAAAATGATTTGACTCCATAACTTTCTACTATACGGGGAAAAGCTACATGTACATGATTGTATGTACTGGCAGGGACAACAGATGCTGACAGGTATACTATTTTCCTGATCAATGCACACACAACAGTCAATGCTTCAAAGGTATACGTGGTACTGAACACCAAAACAGCACAGCAAGTAGACCCATAGGACCTATATGAGGAAGAGTTTTAACAGATCACAGCACCTGCGCCCCTACCACACCATTAAAGGCATAATTTACCATTTGCAGATGAAACAAAAATCCAGCAGTAGTGCTTTAAAATAGTTCTAAAATGTGAGTTAGGGATAGAAACAACCACCGTAAAAATTTGAATCTGTATAATCAATGTTAAGTATTGTTAAATACACAAAATGTGAATAATAGTTATAATAAGAATTCTTCCAGATTAAACCGTCTACAGTTATGCTTTATTGAGAAAAATACTGATATCTCCTTATATTTTAGGCTTTACTGCAAAAATTTTATATGGTAGGATGTTTTATGATACAACAGACCTACACATATTGATGAAATGTGATATATTGAACATTTTTAAAATCACTGCTCCCAAAGGTAAACTGGACCTTTAAACAGGGATGGCATGGCAAGTTGACACAGAAGAGCCACTGTCATAGGATATGGACATGCGCCATTTATAAATAGCTCCAATATAGACCGAAGCCTGGTGCAGTGTGAAGCAAGCAATTTGTGACACACAACACGAAGGCATGGTGAATACACAGCGCTACTATTCCTACACAAACATTCACGCTGCATCTTCACAGACGATCGAGACATGCTTACTCAAGATTTGGCTCATACATTGTATAATGAGTACAGTAGGTTGGAAAGCCACAGGAAGACCCCTCATATCATGTCAAATGAGATATTGCATAATCTTTCCTCAAGTACCATCCTAGAGACAGTCTGACACTCGCACTTTACTGCCTACACATTGCACCTGTTTGCTGTCTGCACCAGTACCTTTAGCCAACATCAGCAGGCAGCATTACATTATTGGTCTATGGCAGTCTTAATGCTTTAAAAATGAAAGAGTGAATCAAGGGGTAGACAGCATGACCAACTACATACAATGTAGTAAAGTGGGTAGGTCTATATCTACACCTTGCTGATACCAGACATGTACAAATGCTGTATGCAATAATGCATAAAGTGGCATTAGGCTGCCGATACAGGTTAGTCATTTGCAATGAAAGACCTACATGTGGAGCAGTACATATAAAACCTGAATAAGCTTACATGTAAAATGGGATAGTGATGATGGTAGAAATTATGTAAACTACATCATCTCCTGTACAATGTCACAGGGTCATCAAACTAGAAATTCAAGTCACAGATTCTTTAAGACTCTTGGAATGTTGCATCTACAATGTATAGATAGGCCACTTTGCTACAAAAACTAATTTTACACGAAATGACTAACAACAATTTCCATGCATTAGTGATCCAAACTTTTGAGAGCAGATTGGAATGAGTTCTGGAAACAAATTCAGCACCCAAAAAGCCCATGCAGAATAATGTCACTTAAATGATTAACTTTCAAATTATAGGGCTAATTGCCTGATTTTGTCATCAATGCAGACTTGCTCCCTTGTCACTTGTTTTGTTCAAGATAATTTTGTCAGTGAGCTTGATTCACATTGGCTGTGCATTACAAGTCACTGAAACTAAAAGAAACCTACACTTCTTGCTTTTTTTGACATCGTAGATATTCAGACTTGTTATCCTTTACAACTAGTCCACAGAATGACTAAACCTATGTCTGGTGTACAGTATTACACCTGTTGAGGTACAGTAGATGCTGCTGAGATGAATGTGATGCATTGTAAACTCCACTATGACTTCACATAATGTAAAAAAGTATCAATCGCCTGTCCCACTAACACCTGTTGGGTAATGTGTTATAACCCTATGGCACTTCCTTCACTGAATGACAGTGGTTTGCATGCAGTGGTGAGCAACGGTCAAATTATTGCCACTATCTACCTCACTAATACACAGATATTCTGAGGAAAGGAACATTAACACAATCAGCGTATACGGGCACATTAGAGTGACTGTAATACTAAAGCATGGCACTTAAAACACTATTGAAAAGTCAGCTTTATGGCCAAGGATCGTACATGTTTTGTCTTTTCTTCTGCGTTATTTTAAACAATATGGCTAGAATGTTTTTGGATATCTCTACAATTGTATATTTTCCATACAGGTTCTGAGCATGGGCACAAACGCGCGTCAAGTCAATCTACAATAGCTTGCATCATCTGAGTTTTTCACTACGCGTTCTGGGCCATTTTTACGTCCGCTCAATTCACGACGTAGAGAGCTTTTCATGCACCTATTACATGGGGGTGCCATTTTATTTTTTATGCGTGGCATCCTAGCGTTATCTTAAGCAGGGCTGCCAACTCTCACGCATTGAGCATGAGAATCACGCATTTTGGTCCTTTCTCACTCTAAAACTTTATTTCATTTGCATGCATTTCTATTGATCTCACTCATTTTGACTCCTAAATTATAGCATTGGCCTATGGGAGTCTCACTCTCAACTAGTTTCCAGTGTTGGCAGCCCTGCTTTAAGGACAAGTTCACCTTCATAGACATGTGGGTTGAGTGAATGCAGCAATATTAGAAGAACACATCATTGAGAGTTTGAAGAAAATCGGACAATCCGTTCAAAAGTTATGAATTTTTGAAGTTTCTGCTCACTCAAGGCTGGATGAGAAGACTACTATAGCTTGTGATGTCACATGAGTACAACGATATAAAGAAAGAATAAAGAAAATTCAACATATTTTCACTTTTCTCGCATAACAAAAGAACACTTGACTTCTCTCTTTCAGAATGCAGGGGGAATAATGTTACCCTTAACATGTCAGTAACAAGTCAAAGATATGTGCACTTTATTCAAAAAGTAAAGTTTTGTGAAATTCTCTTTTTATTTTCTTTATATGGTTGTACGCATATGACATCATACACTGTAGTAGTCTTCTCATCCAGCAGTGACTACGCAGATACTTTAAAAATTCATAACTTTTGAACGGATTGTCCGATTTTCCCAAAACTTTCACGGATGTGTTCTACTAATAATGATGCATTCCCTCAATCCACATGTATATGAAGGTGGACTTGTCCTTTAAGTGACTTTTCAGCACTACGCAAGGGAAGAAGAGAACGTCCACTGCAATCATCGTCTCAAATGTCCGCACCGCAAATCTAAAGCTCCCTAATAAGCTTGTGATGAACAAAGCATGCCCTTCAGGTATACGCATATTTCTGTCAATGTGTATTAATCGTACATATCACATTATAATTACATACAGTATACATTTGTACGGATTATGAAAGACACTTTGATCATGTGTTCTACTTTTGTGAAAATGATTCTACAGCATACACATTCACACGCAAACAGACATACAAAAGAAATGCAGAATTTGGTATGAAATCAATATGTTGTTACAGCATACATGAAATCAAACAGGACTGTGCGTTTGTTGGGAGTGCAGTGTGGTAATGAACTTACTTCAGTCCCACATCATAGCTACTGAAATTAACATGTGGTTCAATGATATCAAATTGGCTTTATTAGACTTATATTTTGTGTGACCTTACATAGTTCATAATATTATAACGGAAACTGAAAACTGCATTATTCAATATGCACACTCTGCAAATTCATTCCATAATTTTCAGTTGGTATATAAAATGTTGACTCACTCAGACTTGATTCATCATTTTTTTTTTTTTTTTTTTTTTGAGGGAAGGGGGAACTATAGTGATGCAAAAAATGAAGGTTTCCATGGCAAACGGATTCCAGCCATACACACTTTCAGAATTATCCCTGCCAGACAAGATCTAGTAGTCTCCAATACACAGACTTGCTTCTTGTACTCTACTCCTACATTGTTTGTACAAATCACCTCTTGAATGGTACAAAATAATTATTTTAACGAAAGCACAATCTCAAAACTTAAAACAAAACTTTTAAAAGCTGGACTGCCTACAAAAATCTGTACGTCCACCCATCAACAATAGGGAGATTCCAAAGAGCAATTAATAGCTGCGGTCATCACTGGTAAAAGATCACAAAGTTTCAGATCATGAAGTCTTCACCATCTTTGGTCATTCACTCAAACTGGCAGCCAAACTTCTTTAATTTGAAGTTCTCGAAGCTTGGGTCACTGGTGTGCACGCCCAAGAAAGAATAGAGAGTGTGGCGTCTGACAGCTAGTGATTGTGACATAACAATGCACACCTGTACGTCACAATGACCGCGCGCTTCAGCACTGCCTGCAAACAGATGGTGGACTGGTCACATGACAAAGTTCGCACAGTTTCAGTTGCTTGCGTTCACACTGCCCAAAGATCAAGAAGACTGGTGGAGGTCCAGGAAATATCCCTAGCTTGAGTGGGAAGTTTTGCTGGAAGTTTCAACAGAATTTTGCAATCGCAATCTCAAAACTTTGAGATCTTTAAGATCGCAATCTTAAACTTTGCATTGGGTTCTAGTTTTTACCAGTGTGAACACAGCTACTGAGCTATTTCTGTGTTTGTATGCATCTCAGAGGGCAAAATAAGTATCAATTCAAGGAGATTTCCATTTTCTGTTATCCTAACGTGAAGAGATAGTTCAAATTTTCAGGAATTCTCTTGCAGAATCACAAAGACTTGTCAGCTCTGGTACTGCATTACTAGATTGATGCGATATAACATGCATAAGTCTTGATCAATACTGTTCTTTTTCTTTTCTTCATGTGTTTTTGTAAATGTACAATGAACAAGATACCAGCTCTCTGACAGGTACAGTAGCATGCTTTTTAAATAATTTTGAATACATGGAAATGCCTCTGTTTGTTGATATAGCAAGTATACACTACAGCATACCTACTTACCTGTTACGGACACAATTAGCTCTTTGAGAGACATACCAGCTTTAACTCTATGGACTTTGCATGAAGTTACGGCTTTCTGTCTCTCAACTGACGCGGATATTCTACAGCCCTTACAATCAGAGCTTGAAAACCCTTGAACAACAAACCACAAGGAATGAAAGAGCAAATTTTACTCAACAGTCTGAGTGAGTGGCAATCAGAGAAGCTCTTTCATTTTCACCTTTATACAAGATTGCATCTGCTGCCAAAAATACACACAAAATAATGAGGGAGGACTGGTGCCCACGGGGAGTTTGGTTTCACGAACCTTCATACATGGGACTGGTAAGTTCTGTCAGATTACAGCTCAGCTTCCCATTTCAGGTTTCACTTCCACTTCCATCAGACCAATTTGCAGCATAGAAAGTCTAGCAGTTCCATCATTGGGTTCTAGTTCCCTTTTACCATGGAAAACTCTCACCAGAACGTCTCACAATAAAACTGAGACTCTCTCCATTTCTTTCAAAGGTAAGTACAAAATGCACAAATAAAAGCATTTACAGATCTTTTGAAATAACATACTTACCAACAATGGCTAAGGGGAAGGTGCAGTATAATTAATACTCTCACGACACTTGAAGGTGGGATAGCATCATGAATAAGAGTACATAGTGCAAGTACACAGTGGATATATCTTCAAGCATACAAAAGCCTAACAATAATTGCAGCATTTAACACTGCATTCAATACCGTCGTGAGATGCCTTCTGTCACTATATAAGGTGGTGAAGGGGAAACAATGCAGCAGCTCTTCATATTGTATACTGTTATTGCCTTTATAAACACAGGGGGCTGATAGGCTAATAGCAAAGCCTGGTGAATGGTAATTTTCAATTCTTGAAGTCAACAGGCTCATAATCATGATTTAAATCACACTTTGTTTGTGCCCTTGTTCACACGTAAACAGGCAACAAAAAATAAATAAATAAATAAAATCATATTCCAATGATTTCTATGGTCCATGTGAAGAAATTTTTGTGATGCAAATGGTACCAGTTCAAGTGAGGGTCAAACTGCACATGCTGGAATCTCTACTAAGTTTGACCTGACTTTGAGTTTAACCCGTCTGTCCTGAAGTGTCCAATACTGTATACCTTGCATTTTAAGATATATAAGAAACCAGTATGGTTTGACACTTTCACACCACAAATAATTGACTTTTCTGAAAAATCACAATTATTTCTAAACGTCGCTATGTTTAGTGGTGAATGGATCACGATTGAAATCACACTAATAGTCACAATCATCATGTCTACATACTTACAAAAGAAGTTTATTATCGAACATCAATTTGCGACGCAAATACCAAGGTAATCACAACTGTTGCTGGCCACATTGTATGTGAACAGGCCAATCATGGCATCCATACAAGCTGCTAATGAGCCTCACATCTATCCAGTACACTTGATGCCTCCAAAGAAATTACTGCTGCTTATTATTAAGCTGCAGGGAAACCATCAATAGAGAAATAGAGCACTAATTAGCTACTTGTACAAGAATGTATACTGTAGGACAAAGTACAGGCACTGCTAGCATGCATGTCCCTGGGGTATAAAGTGTTCACATGTTCCGATGTATAGTCAGCTATGCAATTGCCAAGTAAGACGCTCAGGATACAGACCGATCCAACCACCACTCCCGTATCAGAAAGCATCCTACACAAATTAGTGCTGAAGAAATCAATCAAATGTATCATTTTTATGTAGCAGACTGATAGCTCATCTTATCCATTCTATGCCTCAATGAATATCCCTTGAGCAAAACAAGATAAAGCACCTGGACAGCAGATGTAGCTAACTCCATGAATTTTACAGTCTAAAGAAAACACATTTCCACCACAACCATACATAAAAGAAATTAATGGAACAAAAACATGAAGAGACAAAAAAGTAGGCTTGTTAATCATATGATATGAATCCATTAATGATAAGTGCACACACAACTAGTGTATTGACAAAGGAGCTTTGTCTATCATTAACCTGTCTTCAATCATTCACAGCATTAATCAACACAGCATGACTCTGGTGTGCTGCATGGAACGTTTCATCGCAGTTTCATACAGGAACATTCATGTTACCACTGTAGAGCAATCTATCAAACATCACACATTTCACCAGTCTTGATGGCAACATGTGAGAAATACGGAAGTCTTTTCATCACATTGGGAGGGTGGGCTCTTTTATCCCTTCCTCAGTCGGTAGCAAATCACGTCGAAAAGAAAAAAAAATTGTATTTGCACTTCCTTTACGGAGGGTCTCACATTAATTTTTCTGCCGCCTGCATATCGCATGATCAATCGCCAAATTGGCACCACGGTACGCCGCAGGATTTCTCCGCTATGACACACGGCCCTAATTTTGGCTTGCGCACTGAATTTTTGGCCGCTTCTTGGTCCTATAATATTCATATCCACTTTGCGATGACTGACTTGTCAAAATGGAGGAAATTGGTGTAATTGGGCACGGCAACAAGAAGGACCAGACAAGGCCTAAGTCAGAATATCGTTTTTGGATTCATTACGCTCCAAGTTTGTGGACACAGTTGGCAGGCAAGGTGTTGTGGTGCACCAACAAAGAGCACATGTCATTGCCACCATAAACCAATTAGAATCCTGACCTTGCAGCGAAATCTACAGGAGTGGGATCCGATTTCACTACGTACGGGCCTACAAACACCTGAAGGCAGAACCTGCCCTCTTCTCTACCACTTCGTTTATTTGAATATCTGTGACTGTGTACAGTGACAAGGGTTTTGCACAGCACTCATATTTTAAGTTATTCCCACATTACTGTGTGTTCAGTGTTCTACTACATTGTAGCTTTCCCTGTCTCCTAATCCTTGGGTGCAGATTTAACTGCCACTAAAAGTAATAATCATATAAATACTAACAATACTAAAAATAAAGATGATGATGGTGGTGGTGGTAATAATAATGATAGTAATAGTAGTAATAGTAATAATGATAATAATAATAATAATAATAATAATAATAATAATAATAATAATAATGATGATGGTGATGATGATGATAATAATAATAATAATAATAATAATGATAATAATAATAATAATAATAACAATAACAATAATAATAATAATAATAATAATAATAATAATAATAAAAACAATAGTAATAATAATAATAATAAATAACAATAATAATGATGATAATAAACACAATAAAATACATAGGAACAACAATAACAACTAAAACACTGACATCTTGTAGAATTTTCAATCTTCCAGGCAAACACTTGACCAGAATCTCTGTTGTTTTGGAAATAAAAATTCACCATAACTCAATTCAGCAACAGTTTCTTTCTGACAATATTTAGTAGCCAATTTTGTGTCACTTGTCCTATCACAGCTCTATTGGTGGTTGTTGGAACCTCAAGGCCATCATGGTGCCTGCCTGCATGGCTTTAAAACGCACACACACACACACACACACACACACACACACACACACACACACACAACAACAACACACACAGAGGCAAGGTCATTGTTTTATCAGCATCTCCAATACCCTTTCTCTATTCCAATTAGACGACCACAATGGCATTGACACCTTCTTTATATTATGATGCCTGCATGACAGGTTATATTCCCTGTTCATGTTTTCCTATCAATCAACTGCTCTTAGCAGAAAAATCGAATGAATTACAGTTGAACAATCAATCAAGCATTTTCCCATCCATTGTCAGATGAATGCTACAAATATCGGGATGATACTCAATACAATGGTTAGTTTGTACTACATGTACTCAACAGCATCTGAACCAAGTGAATAAACAACAGGCTAGATGCACCAGTAACTTCTTTATCCCGACAGACCAAACAGGGTAAGCTTTCCCAGGATATGTGATTTGTGCCCTGTTCTTGCTACGATGGTTCATTAGTAGCGCACAAATGCTGTACAGTGTCTAGCCTAGTTTCCAAGGGCATTTGATCTAATTCTAATTTCTCTTCCTTTAATTCATCCTTCACATCACAGTCCAGGCTGAACAATAGTCAAAATGATTATCATCAATACGTCACAATATTTTCATCGTGCCCCGATCTGCTGGTCTCCCAGTGACATGTAAAATGTATCAGTCATGTATGAAATCACTGGAATTCACATGAAACAATGATAGGTGCATGTTGCCTGATTCTTGAAAGGAGAGCCAAGTTCTTGCTATTTGAATTCTACATAAAACCAAATAAAGCGTGCAGAGCATGAGGAATAGGAGTTACTCCCAAATTGGACAGCAATGGGTACAATTACCAGCATCACATAAAGTATAGAATCCAATGATTAAAAAAAAAAAAAAAAATGCACTCTCATTTTCAATCTGGTGCTAAATAAATGATGCTGTACAAAGCATGTAGACACTAACTAACAGGGCCTAATAAAATTTTTCCTCTTTAAAAAAAAAGACACCTACAGGAAATTTCAAATATTTAGATAATCAAAGTTAGCTGTAGATGACTAAATGGATTTCAGTAAAAATACTTATCTGCAGCAATGCCTTGATGGAATGATTAACACAGAAAAGTGAGTGGTTCATAAACTAGCACACAGGTATAGAGTAAGGTATGATTACATTTCATAGTGCAGTGATAAAAAGTATGATTTTCAACAATATAATCAATAGCTATTAACACTATACAACACTGAAGATGACCATTTGTTTTCCTTTATTTTGATATCTTTTATGGCTAGTCATGACATGCACATCACAACATTAAGTTCTATCATTGCCAACATGTATTTTAGTAAGAGCATTGTTTTGGTTTTTTTTTTAAGTCTTTCAGACAGATACACGTAACCTCCACGTAGATATTATTGCACAAGATTTCACTGTTTTATATCACACAATCAAAAATATGTTTTTCTGTTGGTTTTTTTTTTCCTTTCTGCACAAATATTCAGTATTTCTAAAACATAATTTTCTGCCATATTTCTGAAAATGGTAGAGCGGGAGCCATGGATGAGTGATCTCCTTTGTTGCAGACTCTCCTATCAGTGCATTGCACTATCCCACATTATACTGTCAAGTACCGGTTCACATTCCTATGCCGCCTCTTCTTTCACAGCTCAATACACAACTATTCTCTGAACCAATCACTCTGGTGGGCTAAGCATGATGTTGCACATTTCAGTATCTTCCCCTGCAGTACATGTCACAACAATTTGCTTACTTCACATCTCTTCATACAATGAATGTAAAAATACCCCTGCACACCATTTGATTGTGTGTGATAGTCGCCCAGCAGACAGTGCGTAATGTAAAACCTGACACTTTTGCATGCATGCAACTTTTGCTAATTTCGCAAGGAGCAAAGATTTGCAAAAGCAAAATGCACACATACCTGTAGGTGACTATCTACACAATGCACTGAATACTAGGGCAAATGCGTGAAAGTTTCATGTGGCAAATGTTTCTGGTTTTACACTATCATGTTAAATTATTTTCATGTAAAAAAAAAAAAAAAAAAAATCATTAATTCTATGAGTAAAATACATGCCAATACGTGGGTTGACATATTAATCCATTCCTATCACTTCCTACATTTCAATACATGACAAGTTATTCAAGTAAACAATTATGACAAGCTATTCAACTAAACAGAACGTTAAACACTAAACTTTATCGTTTCGACTACCTGTAATCACCTCACAACTACCATTTCATGCACTGTAACCTGTTCAGCTACGAGTAGGTAAAATTTGATCTTCCTGCTGTGCCCTAGTACCTGTCTTTACACCGAGGGGCAAATGTTAGGACATGAACTGCACAGTAGCAAATGATATTGCTGTCAGTACAGTACATTCCCATGGTAGAGACTTAGCTTTCACAATTCAACTTGCATAGTTCATGGTATGCACCCCTTGCCACGGTACAATGTCCAACATTCCCAGTTCATGTTTGTGCACGATGCACGCAGATTACGTTTGGTGTGCTATACCAACTGCCTGCACACAGTGCAGTTTGTAACATGTACAATACAAGAAGAACTGTGGCTGCACACCATACACAAGTACATGCATGGACAGGCCGGAAGCCAACTGCAACATGTTATGTATTCAGTATGCAGATGCATTGTACTAGTAGATATTTATCTTCCCCATATTCCTACAGTATTAAGAAGATATCAGGTATGTTAACATGATAACGCTGCATGCATAGGGTAAATTGCATCATTTTTAAAACACATCATGATAGACATGATAGTGTAGATAAAAGTGTATCCTTTATGAACGCACTCATATCATCACATGTACAGACCTGCTAATGTTGCACACTATGCACTACGCATTGTATTCCAGCATTTTGATCAGTACTCAGTGTACTACAGATCTAGCTGAACAAACATGTCTACATGTAATCCAACACTTACTACTCTGTGTAATGGCATAACCACCTACAATAAGAGTGGTTGCCACATGAGACAAATTTCAGCATTTCAACAATCCATCAATCACAAGTATATTCTTCTTAGCCACTGGTTAGAGTTCTCAGGAGAGTGTTCATGTGCACATGCTGATATTTTCAAGAACTCATCATTGGCGGCATTGTGTGCCAAAACAGGAAATGCATCATGCACCATAAATAATATCAAACTCTTTATGTTTTCAGAGTGCTCGGACAATTTCAGGGAATTTGCAGTTCATGTTTGGGCATTCTGATAGATTTATAAATACCTGCAGTGTGTTTGCTCTGCACATGAAAATCAATTCTTTTCTTTATTGTGCATGCTCTTTTGATACATCTTACAGGGTAGATGGCTTTTGATGACGTAATTTTGTCATTTCAAACTAAAAATGAAATTGTTTATTATCTAAAATTGTGGTAGGTCTATAAGAGGAAAGTTCAACTTCGAATTAGCATTGCTTCCCAGGCAGTTACATGAATATGTGTTATTACAGAATCTGATGGATTTTAAGAAAAATGCATGATAAACACTGCGACAAATTCATTCTTTTGATTTGTTTTATGCTTGTAACACAAGGAAATTTTAATGAATGACAGAAGATGCTACTTACAAACTTCTCAGCTATTTTTTTTTTTTTAGTATATACTTCAAAACACATTACATTTCTTCATAGACATTTTTTTTTTTTTTTTAATGAAAGGAGATCCACCCACTTGAAAAAGAAAAAAATAATACACCATGCCTATATCATTATATCTCATCATAAGTCATCTGGTAAGTCATGTGATCATCAAATTTCCTGTAAATTCCAAGAATAGGGTATACTCCCTAGATATATTTCAGGAATTGGGACTTGTAAGACAATTTCGGCAGTAATCAAATTCAGTATCCAGAACCAAAGTGACAAATGAAAAAGAAGTACTATTTTTCTTTATAAAGATAAAGTTAATGATTTTCCACATTCGAGATGGTATAAAATATTTGTGTCAGGGAGGCAGTATTTTCATGAGTTGTAAAGCTCATGCAAAAAGTTATGGTCAAACAAAGAATGCATCCCACGGAGGAAGTTGTTGCATGAGTAAGTTAAAGTATCTAAGAAGTGGCTCTGTGAAAAATCTATATGTATGTAAAATCGGACAAGCTCTTCAAAAGTTGAGACTGTACATTAGTCCTGAATGATGCAACACAACAACCTTACCATTTATGATTATCAAATCAGAATTTACAAGCAAAGGTCAACACTTTAATGTTATCAAATGTGTAAAAACATGTCTGATGTCACATTGGAGAAGAAACACAGTGACACAGTTTCCTTTCAGAGAATTGTGGAATCAGTGATACTATTGGGGGTAACTGACATTACTTGAGGCAATGTCTCAAAGTATTAAACATCATAAAACAGTTACAAAGACCATCACTTCATGCAATTATCATCCACTTGAATTTTCAGAACCAGAGTCTTAGTTGTTTCATTGCCTTAATCTGAATGAACATCATTTACAGCACGTTGCTCCTAAAAACGTACAGGGGACGAAAAAACACTATAGTACACCTTAGTCACCACAGGGAGATGGATAACCTCTCACCACACAGGTGTGAAGTACAAAGATGGCTGGTCTAGAAGCCATGCTCAGTTCACTGACAACAGAGGAGCATGGGGTCATTGTTCTCCCTTGACTGAGTGTATTGTTCCTCAGTCCATTGACAGGGGTAGGTGTTACATAACACTGTCAAGTCTATCCCATCTCTCCTCCCCCCCCCCCCCCCCTCCTCAATCCCAACCAATAGAGGAAGTTGAATGATAGCCCTTTTGTCCCTTCTTCAAACAATGCCATCATGTCATTAGCACTTAGCACAGTTATATACAGAGGACCTCCTGTCTCAAGCAGGTTTTACCTGTGATATGTTGCCAATGTGACAACTACAATGCACAGTGGGTTTCAATTGTACAAACCGAATTAATTAATTCACCATGTGTGTCTAAAACCCATCATGTAGGAAGATTATATGGCCAAACTTTGATACTCAACTCACTGAAGGGTCAACAAACATAGCACTGCTAATACATGTAAGTACCATAAGTACCACACATAAGTCCTGGCTATGCTCAGAAGCAACATTTACAGTTTGTAACTCAGGCTTATACAGTGTATATAATATTACAGGCCAGTCAAAGCCTTCTCTTCTGTTCAGATACTTTTACAAACACAATGTTCTTCTTTTAAGCAAAGATTGCTCAAAAAATTTTATTTATAATTTAAGGGTCTAAGGAGAGACTTCCCTGCAGGAAGTATAGAACTGAGAGGGGAATCTTTGCATGTACAAACGTAGGTTGTTAAAATTCTATTTCTATTCTACTGCTTGCGTTGAACCCATCATAGGCTAAAACAACAGGAAATCAAACTACATAAACATACTCAGATAAAGATCGATGTTCCTACGTATGGCACTGGCAAGCCTAGCAAGGCTGTGGCAAAATGGCGCTACCGTCATCGTATATACATTAAACAAAAAAGGCTAAATAGAAGGAGAACAGCTCAGTTTTGTTTAAAACAGCTCATCTGAGAGGAGCAATTACATTTAATCATATTAATGAAATCATGGTAACAGACCAGTGATAGCTGAAGCACATTTTATTAGGATCAAGTAATCAATGAAAGATGAAGCAGTTGGAATGTGTAAGTCATCTACAGTACATCTTATGGGATTCTTGAATGAGTGGCCATGTTGATCATAATTTCCATTTCATCAATTTCATAAGAACCCTGAATCTCTCATATACAAAGACCAATATTCAAAATGTTTTCCTTAATGCAAGATTCAAACTAGGGTACCAATGTCTAACATTTTCAGCCGATCCTACAGCCACTGGTGGCACTACTAGTACTAGTACACAGTGCCCAAACTTCAATGCACGTACAGCAGCCAAGATTAAGATTGAATCCTAAGATTATGATTAGGGTTTCAGGGCGGATTTACAATTAGAGCGCTTGAGACTTCCAGAGGGCATGACTGGAAAGCTATTGCCATACATGTAGTACAATGCGCGGCCAGTCACATGGACTCAATCACAGCAAAAGAAGAATGTCAACGGCAACCATTCTACCGTAGGTGCATTACCTGTTGAAGACTAGTCACGAGTATTTTTTGGCTGGGGTAAATGGAAAATTCATGTTACCGGAAAATCAGTCCAGTTCAATGGGTTAAGAAAACACTGTTGCAAACACTTCCATTGGAAAGCAGCCCACAGTCTCAAAAGTCAGGATACAGTAAGAAATATGTACATAAATACATGTGCACAAAAATCCAAACAATGCAAAGTAAAAGACTACTTTCTCTCTCTTGGACATGTACACATACATTGTATGTACATTATACAAGACATGCACAGAAATCAATGTGTGGGTGGTGTCCGTGTTTTTTGCTTTGTTTTGTTTTTGTTTTGTTTTTGTTTTTGTTTTGTTTTGTTTTTTGGGGGGGGGGAGTAAAAGGAAGTTTTAAAATGGCTGAAAAAGGTATTAAACAAAAATGTGACAGCCAGTAAATTTCAATCTCACAGAAATTCATCATTAGCCCTACTACATGAAACTAATAAAACATGTGTGATGAATCATTTGGGATTGTGAATGCTCCAAAAGATCATTTCATATTTAGGTATCAATGTTGATGGCCAAATTTAAAGACTTGCTAAAGAACAGCTCATCATCAATATACAAAATATAACTTATAAGGAATACCATCACAGGCACTGTCTACTGTGGATATTATATAAAGTGGATATTTTCTTGCGCCTAATTTTTCGCACTCCGCCGGGTAAGAAGAGTTTCACATGTTTTTAATGCTACAGAACATGACATCAATTACTGGAACATATGGCAAGCAAATATACATTGTATTTGCATGCCTTTATTTTCACGCTAGCTTCTGGTTGCGCAAAATGCGTGAAAATTTGTACTTTTACAGTATATGGGGAGGGGGGTGCTGCAGAGTAAACCAATTAGAGGTGATAACACAATTACAAGGGTAAAAGCAAGAACAAAAAACAAAATGAACAAAAGAAATATCAAGAAAACATGCACATCTTTTACCAAAACAGATAAATGGGTTATGCAAACCTTTTGACAAACAAGGGTTGATGTTACAAAGATTCTACAGCGTTAAAATGTCCATTGAGCACTATCCACTTGATGGCTTTCCCACATTCCGATGGTGAACACATCTATAGGAATCACAGTTCGACCTCGATTATCCGGCCATGTCGGGACCGGCGCTCATCCGGATAAGCGAATTGGCCGGATATGAGAGACACATGTTAATGTACAATATAGCTGCAGTCCAAGCTGCCGTCCCAGCGCACTGGCAGTTAGGCAGGTAGCGTACCCCGCAATGTTAGTGTAATCTATGCTAGCATGCGTAAAATTGTAGTCCCTTCTTCACAAAAAGTAAAGTATATCTTTATGTGAAAATCATACATGTTTTACCTCATTAGACACTGAGAACCCTATCATGCACATCTTATGAAATTAGTGAAATAGATCCATGAAAGTCACTGTTTTTTTCTCAATTTTTGGATGAAAAAAAAAATAAAGTCCTTCACTGCGTGAACGCATCCGGATGAAAGGAGGCCGGATAATCGAGGTCGAACTGTAGTCAATTCATAGTCTATCCTAAATCATTTCCAATGTGACAGACATGATTCATGAACTCCAATGGCACTCCTTGAATCAAAGGAGACAAGTCCTGCATCTTGTCCTCTTCTTCAAAATGCACCACAACCTAGTTGAATTCAGCACTGCACCCTACATCACACCATCAGTCCACAAAGCAACTATACATGTTCGTGGTCAAGGCTATCATCATCCAATCTCAAGAAATGAACATCATAAGCAGTCCGTCTTCCCATGCACTGTGCGAACTTGGAACTCACTGCCCCTTGACATCATATCAGCCGTATCAGTGGAAGCCTTTCGGCTTAAGCTAATGGCATGGCAAGCTATGCAGTGTAGACTGCTGATGGATCTTTACTCACATGTTTAGATATTTTATACATCTGCACATTCACACAAGCACAGCACGCACAGCATGAATCACACCTGTATCACACTGTATATTTGTAATAATCTTCATGTCTGATTCTGAAGGATGCAGGACCACCACTCACCAGAAGAAAGGTATGAAAACTGTATGGCAATTCCTTCAATGCTGCCAATAAGACCTCTAACTTACACTGACTTAGGCCTACATTCCTTGTGTACAGTGTAGCTTACTGACTAAAAAAGCTATGCAACTTCTTGGATCCCATTGTTTTCCTCAATGACCAATCAACATCATCATAGTCTAGAGTAGGAATAGGATACAACTGGCTGCAAATATTTAACCATGGACATTGGCATGTGTGATATTTCAGTGAACTGGTGAAAGGTGTCGTCTAAAGGAAATTTACTATAATTATAAGTGTATATTTGTTTACAGATGTTTTCCCCAGTTAGTCACAGTAATTGAGAAGTAAGTACTGTAGGCCATAGACTAACTTCAGTATTAAGTAGATTTTCTAACATTGCCATTGGGTGCCCTGCACATATTCTAATGACAATGTTATTTAGGACCTAAAGGTCTTGAGTATCTAGCTTTTAGATTAAAACGAGACAAAATCAAAGAAAGAGTAAAGTAGTACGCGCTTTTACACATTGACATCTATGAAATGGAAACTTACTGTACAATGTATCTTAAAATCCAGGAAAACGGACATAGAGTGATGGTTTACTTTATCAAGCAGGGGAGCTTTCAAGCGAGAGACTCAATCAGCAAGACCAACGACGTAGCCAGGCAGTAGGTTGTTGGTGGGTGGTTGTATGTAACACACGGTGCCTGTCGCATCAGGTAGTGCGCGTAGTAAGTTTACCACTATTGACAGTGCAGTGTACAGGGCACCGGGCGAAAGCCCATCCCCTTCGCCTGTTCAGTAGTGACAACGACACAGAGATCGATTTATTCCAGCAATACAAGGAATGACTCTGATCCAATATGCTCCAAATACCTTCTTCACGTCTCTAGCACGAACAATAACTGGAGATCTCCTTTAGATTCCCTTCACTTCTGATAAAAAAGGGCAGGTTAAACATACTCTTTCGGACCAGTTCGGATGATAGCATCGCACAAGTGAACCACATCATAAAACCGCTTTTGGGTTATCCGTACTGATTACATGCATGCATTTACATGGCTCTGCAGTATAGTACCTACACCGTGCATCGAACGTACGTACGTGCAAGCGCGTAATGTATCTTCACGACTGATACGTACGCACTACGGCCGGTCGGATGGCTTCAGTGTAATTTTTATACGTAGTACGAAATGGGACAAGTGCGATGTATATTCTATGGACAACTGCAACGCGTGTTATGCGAAGGCTCGTGACCCCAATACTGATTACAAATAAAAAGTACAAGTACAGTTGCCAGTTCGCTGCACGCACTTGTGTGAAAACTACGATCCCGATGAAAACGAGCATGCAAGGGTCAATAGAGGGCTCAGTGATTTTTTTCCACGAGAAGAAAATAATTCTCTAAAAGATTTTTTTCTCTCTCTTTCTAATCCAGTGGAAACAAAATGTTTTATGTATAAATGACACATGTATACAACAAGGTTCACTCAACAAACGTGAAACTTGCACTTTCACATTTCAGTAGTAATAAGACGTGAACTGATACCTCGATTTGCGTTATTTTTCCGCTAGCAATAGGCCTATATTCCTATCAGAAAATTCACTTCACTGAGATATTTGCATTAATGAAATAACATTTTAGTATAATGCTTTATGAAAGCATAAGGTAAATTCAAGGTAAGAGAGTTTGCTTGTAGTCTTGTTTATAAGAGTAAATATGATGACAATCAATCCTGCGACAATCGGCACTGATACTTTATCATTAATGTTGAACGTCCTACAGATGGTTACATCTTTCTTTGATAGTTGTTGACCGATCAAGTTTTTTTAATATTATTATTTCCAGAAGATCGTGACTGTCTTCGATAAACATAAATGATTGTAATGACTAACACTCTCCACATTACCCCAAAAATAAAAAAATAGATTAAAAAAAACATTATTCCCTACAGAATGGTACAGAAATGACAAAAATCGGATAAGAAATAAAGAAGATATGACATTTTGAATTTTCACATCGTTATTTTTTTTGAAAAAAATTCTTGACCAGTCATTAAGAATATTCAAATGAGCGAGTTGATGATGTCGTACCATCACAATTTTCAATGTATTTAATATATGAAATTCGGAAAATTGTTGTTTTAGCTAATACAAGTAAAAGTATTTTCCGATACCAAGATACATGACAGTTAATTTTTATTTTGGGTGGTTTTAAGACAAGTTTTATATTTCCAGCCGAAATATAAGATTTTCGTCATTTCTGTGTATGAAATGAATAAGGAATTGTGAGAGCATGAGATGGTCAACTTGAAAACTTGAATATTCATAAGGACTGGTCAAGAAGTGTTTTTCGAAAAATGTGAAACTTCAAAATGTCATATCTTCTTTATTTCTTATCCGATTTTTGTCATGTTTGTATCGTCCTGTAGAGAATATTTTTCTCTTTCTTTTGAGGTTTATTTATTTTTAGGGTGGATTTCCTCTTTAATAACAGTATTTCAAGATTTATTTATATCTTTTATGTAATACTGTATTAAAGGGATGGTACAGTATTATGGTTGAGATGAGAATTGGGCTTTTAACTTTTTGCGAGATACCAAGAAAACACCTTATGATATAGTACAGAGCATACCATTTTAAGAGGAAATCAAAGTTTATTTGATGAAAATCGATTTGGAATGACTGAGACATCCAAAAACAAGGTAAAACAAAGCGATTGTAATGAAGTGTGGGTCCCACACTTTACTAGAATTGCTCTTCTTTGGATATCTCAGCCATTTCAAAACCAATTTTCATCAAATAAACGTTAAATTCCCCATAGAATTACATGCTCTTTCATATAGCGGTTTCTCATTATCTCACCAAAAAAATTTAGAAACCTGAAATTAGGTCTCAACCAAAACTATACGATCCCTTTAAGTTCTGTCCATAAAGTGATTAATGCGTGCTCAATCAAATAGTAGACCTTTCTGCGGCAGCGCAGCGACCGAGCAGAGGACTATCTGAAAGAAGGGTTATAGGTTTAAACGTAAAAAATTAGTAAATTTCCGGTTCACTTATTTAGTTTGTTTTGACACATACGATTACAGTTTTAAATACATATACTAATGATACAATAATGCAATGAAATAAAACTATGAACGGTGTTATTTTTGTTCATTTCAAGACAAGTACAGAAAAAAATGGTTGCAAACGGAGGGAACTGCTAAAAAGCAGAGCTTGTAGTCTGCAGTCCCTTCATTAAAAGAAAAAAAAAAAAACCTCTAGTTACAAAACCGATGAAACGAGGCAAAAGAAAAAACAACAACCTAAACTATAATATACACCATACACGAAACAATAGGATCGATACTTCTATGGCAAAGGGAGGTACAGCATAAGACAAACAAACCAACAGTGCAAAGAAAAGCATGAATTACATATTCAGTTTGCGAATTCCCCGTTTTAAAATCTGTGAATAGGACTTGTTTTCATTTTATTTCATTCATTTCCGACAAAACATAACATATTATGAATACATGTAATAACACGACAAACAAACATGCAAACTGAGATACAATATAAATTTCATTACAATTCTTGTTCTAACATATAAGTTTAGCATCATCCTTTCTGGATTTGTGCTGCTAAAAATGTCAACCACCTCTTTCAGGTTGATCACTTTTCTGCATGACCCAATCAATGTGAATTATAGAAGTGCAAAAGACACAAGTCGAGTCCATGCATGGGTGCAGGAATAAACATAAAATATTAATTCTTGGGGGAACACGCATTCAAACGCTCATACCGGTAAAATAAGTTATTATAGCGACCGAGCCGGAGGGGGAAGAGGGGGGGGGGGGGGGGTATGTGAGAGGGGATATCCCCGTCACACACGAAGGAGCGTGTTTTCAGAATTGAAATTCAACGTTCGGTGCACATTCTTCGTGGGATATGTACATCTTTTTTTTTCTTTTTTTTTTATAGGGGATTCATTTAGAGATGGGTTTCTTATTCAGCATATTGTGTTTGATATTGTGGGTATCTGTATGTGCTTATTTTATAGGATGATTTCCCTATAGGTGAAGTTCGAATTTTAAAGAAAAGGCTGGTTCTTTTATCATCAATGTCTCATTGCACATTTTGTATATAGTTCAACAAAAACAAGAATAATATGAAAACATATATAAACGCCTCTGTTATGCAATTTTGACATTTACTCTGCTTCGTATATATTGATGAAATAATGTTAAAATAATAAATATATAAAGATAACAGTAATTTCTTACCAAACTTTAATTTCTTTCCAAACATTTCCAGAAGCAACCTTAAATAATGGAACATAATTCAATTAGCATACAATGCTTTGATACTCTATAACTCAGATAAATAATCTGAATTGTCAGTTATTTAGAAATTTATACTTGTATTATACAGGAAATTATCATTTTCTTAGTTAGCATAGTGTGCTATTCTCTTTTTAGCTTCACCAATTTTCTCAATTCTATCATTTTTTTGTTATTATCTTTATAGTTTTTATTGTAACATTTTTTCATCATTGTTCTTGTCACAATCATCATCATTTAAATTGTGGTTTAAAAAATGCGATTCAAGTATTATAGCAGATAACATATTTTGCGATACAACTATTGAATGTATGACTGCTTGTTTCATCTGTTACATAATACTGTAATGTGCAAATCCCTATAACTGTTTCTCAGTATTACATGTTTGTGAATGATATCGTGTGTATATAGGTCTACTGAGTATACTGCGGAAGACAAGAGTCTGATCCGATGTGTATCACATGCTAGCTGCGATTTAAAGATTGGAAATTTTTTCTGATTAATCAAGTTTGGCCCTTTCTTAGGTTATATATAAAATTCAGATGCCTTATAAAATTTCTTAAGTTGGTGAGCAACAAGTAGTATACGAACAATCTAAGGGATTGCTTGCATAAGCGCCATTTTAGGTGAAGTTTCAAAGTAAAATCATCAGAGGAAAATAGAAACCTCTCCAGTGATATCGCACTTGTTACATATAGCAAGAAATATTCTTAAAGTTGTGATTAGAAATCTCCCATTTTCCTATTATGTTCTTTGTTTGTTTGTTTGTGCTTTTAGCAGATTTAAAAGGAAATATCTCAAATCAGCACCAGCACAAAGAAGTAAGTCCGTTTTCCTATCAAACTCAAAACAAAGATGAAGCCGAGTGTTGGTCCTTGTGTCCTGGCAAACATTGAGGGCGTCCTTACTAATTAAATTACTCAGCCGCATTGCTGTATTCCATTGCACAGTAATAGCTTGTCAATAATACCTTCTCCATGTATTGCGCAGGATAAGTTGTGAGCAATAGGCCTATATCAAATATATTAATGTCTGTGCATGTGTATTACCACTGTGAGTATACATATATATCGCGCAGTACTGCCACAGGAGCATTGTACCCTAATTACGTTCTTATATTTTTATCGCGTGATTGCCCGGGCTGAGCGTTAAAATAGGCCTATCACTATAATTTTTGAAGATCCCGCTTTCTTAAATCAACAATTATTAATACAGGAACAGAGAGAATACAACCAATGACTGAACAGGTAAAGCTTTGTGTATTATTCGCTGGGATCGTTTTTAAAGGAATCCACATGGAAGAATAATTTTGCAGGTTCTTCTTCATCTTCATTGTGTGTGATATTTCGCAAAACAATACTCTGAATTTTAATTCAACTTTTCTGCTCTGTATATTGAATGCGCTTGAGCGTCCGGATGAAGCGCTAATGTAAACGTTTTTACATTATTCATTATCATCATTATCACCAGGGAGGTGGGTCCCACCTCCCTGGACACACTAAGCCCCGGCCGTGAAGTAGTGTCGGTCTCACGAGCCGTTTTCGCCAAGTGTCGAACTCGTTGGCCTTGTTTGCCTTGAGTCGAACTCGCGGGCCTTGTTTGACTCTGTATATAGTGTCAAACTCATGGGCGTATACGACTTGTGGATGGACTGTATATTATGACTCATGGACATTTTATCAATGTCAAACTCATGGGTCGTATGACTTTTAAGTGTCGGTCTCGTGTATGGGATGACCATTGTACTTCCCAACACCCTCCTTTGTTCTCCACTCCGAGGCTCACAAAAGTGTCTTCCATTTTCCTTTCAATTCTATAATATCCTGGTCATCGCACTTTCCCTGACTTCTCCGTCAACACTCAACACGTTATAATCTATTATGCTCTCTGCTCTTCACACCTTCCTCCTCCCATATTATACTGACAGGAACATCGAAGACTAGAGATGTCATTAACATTACCTCAGCATGTTTATCTTTGTCCACTCTTTTAAATCATGATTTATGACTGTGTATAATACAGATACGTTATGACACACACACACACACACACACACACACACACACACACACACACACACACACACACACACACTAATTGATTATACAGCCCCGTAAGTACATAAATGCATTATTCGCCTCATATATTATATAGGCCTATTATATACTGAAAGAAATTGGACTGAGGCGGACGTTGCTCTCGATCTTGAGTCTAGTCAGTCGAGCTTTCGGCCTGTCATCAGGCCTTCATCAGGATCTACCAACATCGTCGACCAATGAACCCCATAGCCCCTTCCCGAACCCCCTCACTTTAAAGGGATGGTACAGTATTGGTGGAGATGAGAATTGGGCTTTTAACTTTTTTTGAGATACACTTATATGAAATAGTATACAGAGCATACCATTTTAGGAGGAATTCAAAGTTTATTTGATGAAAATCGGATTTGGAATGACTGAAACATCCAAAAACAAAGCAAAACAAAGCGATCGTAATAGAAGGTGGGTCCCACACTTTATTAGAATCGCTATGTTTTGGATATCTCAGCCATTTCAAAACCAATTTTCATCCAACCGTTGAATTTCTCATGGAATTACTTGCTCTTTCATATTTCATAAGATGTTTCTCATTATCTCACCAAAAATGTTAGAAACCTGAAATTAGATCTCAACAAAAACTATCATAGTAGAACACCAGTATAGCAGAACACTCAGCCATGACCAGACAGGACACATAGCCCAACACAGGTAAAACACCCTATAATAATTTTCAGTTTAGATATCCTCGCAACTGTTGAGATCCCATATATGTACCGATATTTATTGTATGATTACAAGACATATGAATTATGTTGAGTGTAATGAGTTTATCTGATTCGATATGAATGAAATGTATAATGGTGTATGATGGATTTGCAAATATTATGATTTTGTTTGATTGTATACTTTCATGTAAAATATATAGGTATTATGATTGAGTATTATAGTTATTGTGAAATTTTGTTGATATCTATTGCATGATGACACGATACACGATTAATGTTGAGTGTAATAAGTCGATTTGATTGGATATGAATGATATGTATAGTAGCGTATGATGGATTTGGGAATATGATTTTGCGATGTTTTGATATGACTATGTTTGATTGTATAATGTAAAATAATAAGTATTATGATTGGGTGTGGATTATTGTTGTTGTTGTTTTTTGACAGAAAATGAGCACACAGTGCTGTGATGCAGGACATCATGTCATATTATACACGTCCCAGGTAATTTATAGAATGTTATTGCTGTCTTTTAAAAGTTGATATATTTTGGCAGTTGTTAAGGTTGTTATATTTTGATAATATAAAAATATATGATAAGTTGATTTAGATAGTGTTATATTTACTGTAATTATGTGTGTGTGTGTGTGTGTGTGTGAATATGTGTGTGTATGTATGTGGATGTGTGAATGTACGTGTGTATTACATACATATACAACGCATAGACATATGAACATATATTATATATACATGTATATGTCTATATCTATAATGCTATTATGCTTTAAATGATGAGAAAATATGGTTATTGTATTTCAGCAGTTTGACGTAAGAATTTATTTAGATATGTTTTTTTTATTAATGATGTATTTTTGTCGATGAGATGATGTTAGGTTGGATTTTTGTACTGTTGAATTGAATGATTAATTTGTGTATATAAAAGTAAAGAAGATTGGTATTATAATATGTTATTGCATTATAATTATGACACATCAGATTACTGAGATAATAACTATTCTGTTGGTAGATCCTGATGAAGGCCTGATGACAGGCCGAAAGCTCGACTGATTAAAAGGGAGACTCAAGATCGAGAGCAACGTCCGCCTCAAGTCTAATTTCTTTAATGCTACCCACAATGAGGCACCGCGTACGTTTGGGAAGGGAATTATCTCTCTCACTATATATATATATATATATATATATATATATATATATATATATATATATGTACATAATCTACATATATATATATAATATATAACACTTTTCCAATCAAGTTTTTACTTTGATTCATCCAGCACTGAATCATCTCTTATACATTATTGTAATAATACAAAAATGAGTTTATTTTTTTTTCTAATATGGATTATTAACAACAAAAAAGAAGTCAGATGTTCCAAGCCCATCGTTATTCAGAAATCAACTAAAAAATCTAAAGGAATTGACAACTATACAATCTTCTTCTTCTTCTTCCAGTAAAGTACAGACCGCCGTTGGCGTATTATCGTACTTGTGCTTGTCAAGTGCCCAGATGAAAAGTGCGAGTAAAAAGATCACTACAGATTCTATATGTGCAGTTAAAAAAGACAGAAGAGGCTTAATGAAGCCTGATCTGTTGCACCCCCTGTTTGAAGATCTGTAGAGAGGTGCTTCTACTTATACTTGGTGGTAAAGAGTTCCATAGTTTAATTGCGTCAGGAAAGAATGTCTTCTGATAATCCATGTTTGGGTTCTGGCAAACGGGATTTGAAATTTGTTTGGATTCCCTCGTGTAGATGGTCCAGTGGCTGGTATGAAGTGTTCATCCGGAATGTCGATCAGCCTGTGGATTATGGAGTATACCATGCATCAAGACGAAACATTGATTGAAATAACATTATTAAAGAGCAAAAGCAGCAGCAGCAGCAACAACAGCAACAATAAAACCTTCCCATACAATGATATAACCACACCGGGTGATGTTCGTCATTCCGAAGGTTCGTTATTCCAAAACACGCGCATTCCCTATCGCAGTTAATAGTTCATTGATCCGAAAAAGAAAAAGGGTTCGTTGTAATCCGAACATAAATATGTGACGCTATCTTGGTGGTACATTACTCCAAAGGTTCGTTAATTCTATAAAATGATATAAGGTTCGTTAATCCGAAAATGGAATAAGGTTCGTAATTCATAAGGTTCGCCATCCGAAAAATGAAATGAGGTTCGTTAATCCGAAAATGAAAAGAAGGCGCCTGAAGCCTGATTTCATTTTCGGTGGAAACTTCGGAATAATGAAACTTCGGAATAATGAACTTTATGTCATTTTCGGATTTGCAAACCATCAGAATAACGAATCGTGGGAAAATGAACCTTTGCAATAACAAACCTTGGAGTTTTCATTTTCGGATTAACGAATGTTTATAATGAGGAACTGTAACTGAATTCCCTCCCCGTCCTCAGTTACCTGCGCACACCGGATAACCTTTATTCTTTTGTTCGTGGAAGCCTCATAGTATTTACATAAGTAAAATAATTTCACGTAATATTTGTGTTATTAACAGACTTAAGTTTCACATTCCATCGTCTTCTTTGTTAACATTGTATTTTTCTTTAATATTACCTTATCTTAATTACGGAATTTTATCATGGGGCAGCGCCCATCATATTTTATTAGATAATAATTGTTATTGCAGAAAAAAGTACTTCATATAAATTATCTGCAGGGTTTCGCCACGTTCCCACTCAGATTCATTATTCATCAAATACAAGATTTTAAAAATTAAAGATTTGTTTCTTTTTCAACTGGGTCAATTCATGTTTAACTGCAACACAAATGCTCTCCCCAATTTTTAATTCAATTTTTCCACGAAGTCAATGTTTTCGGATATGATTATCCTTCTAGGCGGTCTAATGAGTTTCATCTACCTCTTTTCAGAACCTTATTAGCTCAGAGTACATACGCCGGCCCTAAATTTTGGAATTCGTTAAGTTCTGTAATTAAAAATTTTCCATCGTTTTATTCTTTTAAGAGTAATTTTAAATCTCTTTTGTTAAATTCTGGCTGAGATATTTATTTTCATTACCTATAGGTTACAGCAAACACAATAATAAGGTTCATCATCAGTTATTGAATTCATCCTTTCGCAGTGAAAAATGGCATTATAAAGTAATGAAATTCGGCATTTTATTTCCATAATTTTTCCACAGCTGAAGTCACCAGCTGTCCGAAATACTTCCTTAATCCCCTCTTCCGTTTCTCTTGTTCAGCGTGTAGGCATTCTCTCTCTCTTTCTTTCTTTCCTTTCTTCCTTTAATTTTGTTTTTGCTCTATTCCTTTCAATCGTATTCCCCTCAGTTTAGTCATGTCCTGTTGTTTTGTCGCTGTTGTTTGTTTCATTTTGTCTTATTTTCTCTATTATGTATGTAATTGTAATTATAATAAGTGTTTTTGAAGATATTTTAGAGTGGTCCACAATCTACAAACAATGCTTTTTAGTGGACCTCTCAGTTCTCATTTTTTACCCTTCAAACATAACTATGTATAATTCCAGTATGTGTGCATATCTTTATTAGTTTGTTGATTACCATTGATTGTCATACTTTGTAATGTATATGCTTATGATTGAATTTTTATTTTTATACTTTGTGTTATGTTTTGTTGAAAGAAAAATGAGAATGAAATAAATAAATGAAATGAAATAACAATATAACACAGTCACTATTGGGCATATTTTGCTTTTTCATATTTTGAATGAAGAAAACACAAAATACAATTCAATTCAATTCAATTCAATTCAATTCAATTCAATTCAAATTCAAATGAAATTTCCGTTCAGATATTATGTGTAAACGTGTATATGTGAGCCTGTATGGTGTGAAAGTGTTTGAAACTGTATACTATATCGTCGTGGAAAGGCAATTTTATAACTTTTCCTCTTAATCAAGTCGGAAATATGAAACTGATATGGTATATAATCTTCAAGCATATACCATATAGTTCTTTATTAATTGATATGTCAGATTAGTGTCCAGACATGTCACAGTTGGTTTGCGCACCCCCGTAACCATAAAGCTACCGCTCATCTTTAGTATATTAGGGATGGCGAAAAATGCAATTACCATGAGAAAAAAACGTTATCTTCCTTGAAAATAATGCAACGAGACGTGAATCCGTTGTCTTCCTCTTTTTGGGCAGATTGTAGAGATACTTATTTAAAGATGTAGTATATATTATGGGGCAGATCCACTTTTGGTACGTATTATAAGTTCTTGAAATATTTTCGAGTTGCAGCATTGACAATGGGATCAAAGGGAATTTAAAGACCGTTGTGACTCCTTGGTCTTTAATTAAGAGAATCAGTGCTGGTGCTCTCGACATACCGTGGCTGTACATATACCATAATTAAACACTACTAAATACAGGAGCGGATCCAAGAATTCCATAAAGGAGGGGGGGGGGGGGGGAGCTTTCCAAAATTAAAGGGGGCGCACGTACCCCCTCCATTTTGTCTTTTTATTTCTTTTGTTTTAACCCCCCCCCCCCAAAAAAAAATAAATAAAATAAAATAAATAAATAAATAAATAAATAAATAAATAAAAATAAAAATAAATAAATTAATTAATTAATAAAGTGGAGGTACGCGCCCGGTGCGCTCCCCGGCCTGGATCCGCCACTGAAATATATCATGCTGAGCTAGTCAAAAGGGGCCTGAGCTTTCGATCCTAGCAGAATCTTCGTCAGAGGCAAAATGACCATTTAAATGACCAAAATGGTCATTTTGCCTCTGACGAAGATTCTGCTAGGATCGAAAGCTCAGGCCCCTTTTGACTCCATTTTACTTCATTGGCTCACCTTCATTGGATAAGCAGTTTTCAGCAGCTTTTTTTGCTACATGTAGAAATATTATTTTATTTTCTCTACACGAAACTTATGCAGGGAGAACACAATGATGTTAATAACTTTTTGAACTTCTTCAATCCGAATGTAGGATCCCTATTATAGGAGCATGATATTTTAGTGAACTTGATCATAAAACTATGACGCACTGCCACTAAAGGTCATCAAACCATGATAGGGTTTTGTGCTGAACGCAAGGCGATGTGCACACACTACGTACATATTACGTACGTGCTGTGTGTGGTGCAAGCAAAGAGTGTACGATCTTAATTTTGTATTGGTGCTAGGCGGAATTCCACTGTTAGCTGTACATGTACCGTATACCTGCACTAACTGCGCAGTGCAGTGTGTGTGTAATAGTGTGTGCATTTTGCAGCTACCTAGCTATACTAGCTAGCTAGCTAAGTTTGGCTAGTGTCACTGCGCTGCGGTAGTATAGTATGTGGTGTGTAGTCATCCCGGAGGAAACCCATAGACATAGCCCAGTACAGTATTCGAAAAGTACAGATGATCGACAGGATTTTACGAATTCGCACTCAACGTTGAATAAAGAAGGATTGTTTGTGCATCGTTTGTAGGTAAGGACACACTATGCTACTCTGTCTAGACTCTGCTTCATGGCCGTATCAGTACACAGTAAAATTTACAGCAGATGAGATTGTGAGAAGTGTTTCTTCAGTCCCACCGGTACCGGTACAAGTAACGTTCAGATTTTATACTTAGCCTTACTGACTCAAGTCACGAGACGGGCCTAACCAGGTTAGATAGATACAGTAAACACAGTGCTAAAGAGGAATGTATTTCCAATGACGTACATTATTAAGTTAGATCGACCTTGGACCACTATAACTTAAAATTTGTGCTAGATGTGGAGTGTTTAGCACAGCATCTAGACTGAGGAACTGGATTTTTACTTGCACCGTTCTATATTTTTAATGCACCAACATTAAGCATGCACTGCAAATGAGCACCTAAGTTCAACTCCTTAGCACTAACGTTACATCCTGACTTATGGATCCTGCTGAATATCTTCGTAGAAGTAGAAGAAGTAGAAGTGCATAGACAGAAAAATCCATCTGTCCGGAGGAGTCTTTTATTTTTTTTTTTGACGTTATTGCTCTCCTCTGACCTGTCAGATGGAAGTTGGTCTGGTAAAACTACTATCATCACTGTGTGGAAGCTCTAATCACTGTCTCTATGGAGAATTGGGTGAGGTACCTCACCTTTCTTGATTGCGTCTAATTCACAGCCCTACAGATCGGCAAATTTAAACTTGTATAGCAAAATCAGCATTTCAAGAATGCATTGCACTCAGATTAATGAATAATCCAACATTTTGGTAGAATTTTCATGAAAAAAAATGCAATTACCAGCCCGTCGCCACGGTACGGTCGTAACAGCTCTTCAACATATGAATCCATTAAGCCAATCACATGAGAGGTAGATTTCTATGTGTTTTTTATTAAAACACGTAGTGACGTACGCGTACCTCGCACGTGATTGGCTAACACTTAACAGATTCAAAATGGCGACTAGCAAACGGCAATGTTGCCATATGGATACAAATTTCTGCTATCTAACCTAGTTACTGTGAGTATTTCGATTGCACAATGTGAGAAAGTTTAATATACCAAGTATTGCTGCATGTGTCATGTCTTGTAAAATTTGTTTGAGTGTAAAAAAGCTGTAAGAAATTGGGTAGGTTATATGTGGTCTGTGCGCGACTGCTGGCAGAACAACCCTACAGGCACCAGCATCGTAGCCTTCAGTCTGTATAGGAGGGGATCCTTGAAGCCAGACACAGTCTCCACGGAACATATCCCCGACGACCAGATACAGACCGATCTTTCGGTCAACACAGTGCGGTGACTGTAATTTACATGCACGCAAACTAGTGTGTGGGTCGGTGACCGTATCAGTGCTGGTAGTAACCACAGGGCGCTCCTTGTACACAGTTAAAATTTTACTGTGGGAGTGCCCAGTGTTGAAAGAGTGCTGTCACTGAACGTTGGAAGACAAACCCAAATTTTAGCGGCTCTATAAGTTACATATTTCACCAGCAAAAGGCTTACTTTTATACTCTACATACATTTCCAATCTAATTCTTACTTGCCGTTCACTTGCACACTTTGAAACTGATCCCACAGTCTTGAAAAAAAAAGTTTTTCTACAAGTCCATCTCCATTCTCTCCATTCCTAGCGGGAGTTCCCTTCGTTTTTCGAAACAGCCTTTGGAAAAACACATAGCGCATTGGCGATATGAATATACGTGAAAGGCAGCAGTGTTTTTCGCCTTTGGACAAGGCCCTTTCGCTCTCACGCTGTCGCGCTCGGCTGGGATGTATCACTTCTTCATTCGCCCAGAAAGCAACGCAATACAAAGAGAAGGCCTTGTAAAAAGGCTGCATTGCACTCTGGTTAGCGCATGCGCACAGGTTTCAAATCCGGCGAACAGAGCAGTTGTCATTCTCACAGATTCCTCTTGACCGGATCATTTAAAATCATCAATTTTTACAGAAAGAGACTACTGGAGGAGCAAAACGTTCCATGGTAGAGGATAAAGCAGAGAAAAAGAAGAGAGTCCCGAATCGGACTACCTACCAATTGGAGAAATTTTGCATTTGCATCAAGTTGCTTGATCCTGTTTATTGTAATGTTAAAGAATCTTGGCTCTTTGTCTCCTCTATGCGAGCATCCCCAAATTCAGGGCTTTTAGTCTTTCTTGATACTCCTGGTGGCAAATATGTGGAAATTTGGCGTGTGGCTCTGTGCTGCTCAAGTTTCTCTAACAAGCCCTCATCTTTTTATCTCTTCAGAATAGCTAGTTCAGTGTTGGCTCTCGAGATTAAATCTTGGCTACATTGTCTGAGAAAGATTATGTATTTCAGCTGACTTTACTGTTGTGGGTGTTGACAACATTTAGAAAAGGCATGAGAAAGGTGTTGAGGGATGCAGCTGAATATGTGCAGAAAAACTAAAAATGAAGTGAATAGAAATATTTGATGCATATTTTGATCAAACAATTCCTGAATTTTTGATGTGTGAAGACCCATTTACAATGGCCAACATCATCATGGACGCAGAAACAGAATTAGATGTCAGGGCAAGTCCACCTTCATAGACATGTGAATTGAGTAAATGCAGCAATATTAGAAACATCAGTGAGAGTTTGAGGAATATCAGACAATCCTCCCAAAAGTTATAAATTTTTGAAGTTTGTGCTCAGTCACTGCTGAATGAGAAGACTACCAAAGCTTGTGATGTCATGCGTAGAACATGTAAAAGCAATTGAACATATTTTCACTATTCTCGCATAATATATTAAACGTTTGACTTGCCTCTTTCAGAAGGAAGGGGGAATAATATTACCCTCAACATGTACACACGCGTCTGTGACAAGTCGAGGAAATATGCACTTTTTTTCCAAAAATGAAATTTTATGAAATTCTTGTTATATTTTCCTTATGTCGTTCTGCGCATGTAACATTCAGTATTATGATGATAATTCATACCACAGAGTACTGAGTAATAAATGGAAAAAAAAATGAAATAAACATGGCCATACTATGATATTGCCATTTTTTCGTACCGGGCACTTCTTCATGGAGTGTATTAAATCATAGATGGCATATCCTTGACCACAAAGATGTCAAACAAGATCAATCTAAGCCAGGGCTCAATCAAATTGGTGTTGAGCCACTAAATTTATCTTTTGTTGTCCCAATTGGGCAACTAATGCAAGATTCAAAATGGATTGTTACTTTTGCTTTTATTTTAAAGGTAGGGAATCCCATTTGCATGCCCTAAATGAAGAGTTGTATAAATACAGTGGTATGTTGAAGAGAGTATCATTTTAGAAACTCCCATAAAGTATTGAAAGTGGAAGGTAACATTTAGTACATTTTTATTGACCGTTAGATTTTGAATTGAATTTTTTTCGGGGCTCACCGTAAATTCCAGTACATTACTAGGCTACCTTTGCAGACCCATGCACTGCATGTGTGTCCATCATGTATATTTTGTGAAGAAAGTTCATCAAAACTTATAAACATTTCTATGTATACATTCTTGCTACACACTTTATATGTTATTACATCAGCTCTTATACTTTTAGATTTGTGTTTATAGATAAAAAAATACAGAAGACTGCAACAAAAAGGCTTAAGTGTGGCTGACACACAGAACTACTGAGTAGTTGAGTTTTGTGCATTATTCAAATTGTAGATAACTGTTGACTTCCAAATTTCTCAGCAGTGGCCTAAACAAGTCCCCTGAGGTTCATATTTAATGTTTTGCTGCATTTTGGGAGGTCTGTAAAAGGTATCCCCTACCTTTGAGCCACTACATTATATATTTAAGCCACTGAAAGTTTGGATTAAAACAATTTTAGTGGCCCAAGCAGGCCCCCAGATAAAAAGCTAGTGGTGAGCCCAGGCTAAACACATAATGTTCTACTATACTTCCGCCATTTATATTTCAGCCATTTATAAAATCTCATATTTGGTAAATCTTTGTTCTTGATAACCATCTGTCTCGTTATCAAATTACTCGAAGTGAATGAAAAAAAAAAGTGTGTCATGTGTGACAGTAGTGAATGATATCAACAAGGAAACAGACACCTGATACTACAGTTAGAGGGAATGTAACTCTTGTTTTCATTGTCGTATTATAGGGCAGCAAATGAGTATCCAGGGTTTGTTTTTCCTCTTTGTGTGTGTGTGTGTGTGTGTTTATTCAACACACAGACAATGCATACAGCATTAGTGTGAGCCATGACAGTACTGAACATAAGCTAGACAAACAAAACACCAGTGGGGGGGGGGGGGGAAGACTTTTTAAAAAAATGAACAGACATGTTGAATTTTCAGAATGTTGCTGTCAGTCCAAATAGATATTTCATGTGTACAAAATGAAATTCAAGAGTAGTTAAGCAAATATTTAGACTTGACTTTTATAAAATTACAAGTAACTGATTTAAAAATATATGTCCAGTGGATAATAAATGAGTACACGAATACAGGAATACTGGGGACTTTCTCACGCAGGTTCCAGTGATGTAGGTTTTAGATTACTGGTAACCATTTGGGTACCACTGTCTCAAAGTACATTATATTGGATCTTTAGACAGATTGCCTGTGGGAATGGCTGTATTTGATCCTAATACTGTCAGATTGCCTGTGGGAATGGCTGTATTTGATCCAAATACTGTTTATACTTTCCAGATATCCAATTTGGTTCTAGTTGTCCAGAACACTGTTTATAGTTTTGCGTACTTTGCTGTAAATGATAATGAGTCACTGAACCATGCACACTAAGCATCGTATACGGTACATGTATGTATCGTGTGTGCACATACAGGTAAATATCTAGCGAAATTAAAAAGCAACCAATACAAAAGTAATTCCTAGTACTCTGCTGAAACCAGTGCTGATATGAGCTTCCATACCTAATAATGGATACGATATCAGCATGATGTTTTTGTGGTTGGTTGGTTGTTGGGGGGGGGGGGGGGGGGGGTAATTGGAGGAATTACTTTTGCATGTCTTTTGAATCTCCAAAGGATGATTAAAATTAGACTTTTGAAAAGTCACCAACCCAAACAACACAGCAAAAATGACATTAGGGAAGGATTGTTCCTGCCAAATGCTCTTTAGTAAATTGTCCGACCACTGCTCCTGATACTTGTAAATAAAATTCAGGTTTGCCTTCTTTTAGTTTTTCAGGTATCGCCATGTATTTCCTGGTTATTTTGTATTAAAATACATGAACAAGTGAACACTGGTTTACACATTGTAGCAAACAGCCACTGATTTGCATTTAACCAGCCTAACATCAAGTGTTTATGTGTAAAATGTTCTATTCAAACCCTGAATCTCTGCTCAGGAAGGACTGTGGAGGGAAGTGTCCTATCAAATCCTTGCACACATAATGCAACAACCATATGAACAGGAACGATATCGGTCTTCTTTATTTTGCACGAAGTAAACAGGAAGAATACCATGATAACTCTCATATAGATTCTCTACTGTTAGAGGTGTGTCAATTCAACAGATTGATCACGTGATGTTTGTGATACTGTAAAAGTGGATATTTTCGCACGAGTACTTTTTCGCGCTCGGCCAGGTAAGCTGAATTTCACTTGTTTTTAATTCTGCGGAATCAGGACATTAACTACTGGAACATATGGCATGCAAAAATATTTGCATGCTTTTATTTTCACATTAGCTTCAGGTTGCGCGAAATGCAGGAAAATTTCCACACCGCAAAAATTTCTGCTTTTACAGTAATCAACTTTTTAGATACCAACAAATATTCACTTTCTTTTCAAACATTTGTCATCATTTAAAGGGATTGTATAGTATTGGTTGAGGTGAGGATTCAGCTTTGTACTTGTTGCGAGATATTCAGTAACCACTTTATGAAATGCTAAAGAGCATATCGTCGCTGGGGCAACAAGACTTCGTATCTACAAAATGTCAAATGTTCAGGAGAGCCAAAAAACATGGCGGCCAAAGCACTGTGGCGAATGGGATAGCCTTTCCTTTGACATGCCGTGGTGGCTTATTTTTTGGAGTAAGACAGTTGGGATTTGGACAGGACATCACTTAACCCATTATTTGACCATTAATCCAAAAAATTCATTTTCACCAAAATTGCAGATACAACTGTACAAGGTCTTGTCACCCCAGCGACAATATGTAAGTCTTAAAAAAAATCAAAGTTTATTTGATGAAAACCAGTTTTGAAATGGCTGAAATATCAACAAAAAGAAAAAAAAAAACACAAAGTAAAACAAAGTTATCCCAATAAAAGGGGGGGGGGTCCCACCTTTTATTATGATCATTTTGTTTGTCTCGGCCATTTCAAAGCCAATTTTCATCATGCGCTTTCATATTTCATTAGAAGTTTTTCATTATTTCAACGACAACAAAAAATTATCTTAAAAAGATGTTAGAAACCTCAAACCCCATATCAACCAAAACTGAACCATCCCTTTAAAAGTTGCTCCATACAAGCTTTACTTTTTTTTTTTCAGACATTTGTCATCATTTAGAAGGTTGACCCTTCAGTGAATAGTACCCTTGCTCTGATATTGTTTGGTAATGTAATAACATTTTCTTGCATTATACAAACTCATGACTTTGGCTTTCAGAGAATTGTGACCTCATATGCCAACTAAAAGAGACTCTCATTCCTTTCTATTGTTAAATCAGTCCTCTCAGACCTAAGATGATCACACTGTCCAAGAAACTGAAGGAGGATGCTGCCAGGAAGGCGGCTGGAGCCACCTCGAAGTCTTCCGACCTGAACAATGCCACCAAGAGGGTATCCATCAGAGACCGACTTCTGGTGAAAGAGGTCCCAGATATGGAGTCACATTTACCAAGTAAGTCTCCTTCTGGCACAGCTGATGTTTGTATATTACACATAGCATCAATGTTTGAGCATGGTTACTGAGTGAGATAAATCTAATACACTTTGAAGGAAAGATGGATAAACAACAGTAATACATTGCTTAGAAAGTGAAGAGTAGGTTGTAGAGCCCCTGTGATCACCTGAAACATTTCAGTAAAACAGGTGTTCTCTTTGTTGGACTGCTTGTGTAGATCCATTTTGTTTTGCGTCAATATTGAACAACATCAACAACAACAAAATGTGTCAGGTATCCTTATGCGTATCCTTTTACTGGTAGAATATCCCTGCAATTTTGTGTGTCAGAAGAATAACGTCTCCCAACATTGTGAATGAAATCTTACAGTATACACCTCAGAGGTGTAAAATTTATTTTTTTTTTAACTACACTGTAGTGTATCCCCATGTTACTCAAGAATACTCTTCCTTTTTGTACTGAGAATAACAGTGGAATTTTTATCACGGTCCGAATAAATTCACTGGAAATATATAATATTGCTTCCCCCTCCTTCATTAAGAAGTTTCCAGTTTTATCATTCTGAGGAGAGGTCTGATTTACCTACCTCTAAAATATACCAGCTCATGAAAAGAATCCAATTTTAGGGGTTACAAAAGGGACACGGTATGAGCTTTAACTCCGCTGCTTCACTCACCAGTCACAATCATATCGAAAGTATAAGGCATCAGCATGATCGAGTACACCACTGTCCAGGACATGATTCATTATCACAATCTATACTTAGCTTTTACAAATCACACATAATGTATGAACTTTCTATTCCCCTGGGAATTGTGTCTCTTGCATGTGAGAGCCTATGGCTAATATAACAAATATGTTATCCTTTGATGGGAAGAGGAATAAGAAGAAGCAAAAACAATATTTGAATCAGTGGGTAGACTTGATGTAGTGATGGATCAGAAATGCTTTTAAAGGAGGTGGTGGTATTACAACAAACATAGAAAACAGATCTGACAGGTTGTCTTAGATCTATGTGTTAGACCCCATTCACAGAAGTCTGTTACCCTTGAGCAGGTGGTTCCCTCTTCTGTTTTGTGTAAAAGATTATTGATGCATGCCTCAGTATTTGCTTGCTGTTTACCATGCTTTTGCTGAAGGCAATGTTTTCTAGCATATTTGCTGCATAATCCTCTTCCATTGTAGACTGACATCAGTAGTTCTGGATAGAATTTAGCTATAAATATATTCAAGACTCTCAATTTGACAAAACAATGCAGGGGTAATGATCATAATGTCTAGATTTTCATAGTTTCAAAGGGTGATTGCTTCAAATTGTCTTGCTTGTATAGCAAGTCATCCTGGCACTGGAAAATGTCCAGAAAATAGCTTCCATGTAGGGAATTTGATACCAGTTGTTTGAGAAGTGGTCAGGGTTTATTTCAGTTATTTGTGATGTATTGATAAGACAAATAGAATAATTCCAAGAACCTATACCTAAGCTAGGATTGGTATGTGGTGCTTTATGGCTATATACCATGTATCTTTAGTGGGAAACCTGGGCATTCATTTCATGTGAAGTACTTGTAAGGTATTGGTATTACCTTAGATCAAAATGTTCAAGCTCAAGAATGCTGGTTGCTTCCTACATTTGATGAGAGCTGCCTGTAAGCACAGACTCACTAATACAAAATTGCAAATTATCAGTCAAATGTGTATATTCATTATTTATGTCATAACTGTTGTTTATAACAGTTACTTATCAGTCACAGTAAAATCTAATGTACGGTACAATTACTGTTAACAATATACAGGGTGTACATAAATACGCATGCCATACAATATTTGTTTGTACATGTACAATGTATGTGGTCATTTTCAGAGTCCTGTAAAGTCAGCTTCCCAGATGTCCATCAACTCCACCACTGCTTCCTAACTATATCTCCAGAGGAAGGCTACTGGAAAGGGGGCAGATTTAAATTTGAGCTCACTGTACCTGAAGAATACAACATAGTGGTGAGTATCTGGGACTGCAGTATGTACGTGTACACTCTTTTCTTCCTTGGTATTGACAGTTACATGTGTCAAGTTTGGAACAAACAATATCCACATCTTGCATGGCAAACAGAATCTAAAAGTAAAGCATTTTTAAATCGACTAATGTTGCAAAAAAAAACAAAAACAAAAACAAAAAAACCTACTGCCCCAGTCTTTTTTTTTTCTGCAAAAAGGCAATCAAAGAGAGCTATCCACATTATGATTTGAATTACTGATTATGCAACATGTCACATATCATTGCAGGGCTTGATATTAGTGGTGGCCCGATAGCCCAGGGCCACCAAATTATTCTTTTGTTGGCCCTGGGCTTTCCGGCCAAATTATTCTTTTGGTGGCCCAATCTGACACTTGAGATTCAAAATGGATTGTTATGTTTCTGTTTATTTTGGACCACTACATTTCTATTTCTTGTCACCATAATTTCAGATTTAAAGATTTTAGTGGCCTGAATGGGCCACCAGAGAAAAAAGTCAGTGTTGAGCCTTGCATTCATTGTACAGACTAGCAGTGTGAAACAACATTGCCAAATTTTGTATGCAACTGTAAATGCTTAAAACTCATCAATACATATGGGTTAACAAGGCTTGAATTATCATTTTTCTATTTCCTCGTAGTTTTCAGAACAGGAATCATTTGGCCCTACAGTCATTTTTGGGCTAAACCTTGCTCTCACCTACAATTTTTTCTTATCCACAATTAAACCTCCCATGATATTTAGTGTTCTATATGCATCTATGTTGAAATGTCTGTGATGAAATTGACTTATTCTCTCTTTCTTCATTGCCTCTAATACAGCCTCCAAGGGTCAGATGTAAGACAAGAATATGGCATCCCAACATCACTGAAGAGGGTCAGATCTGTCTCAGGTAGAACCATATAATTCCTCTCGGTCTGTCCGTATGGTTTCATCAGTTTGGTGCTGTATAGACTGATCTGACACAGCAGAGCATCCGCTTTTAAGTGTAGTGTCCCAGTTGCACATGTGTATCCTTCATGCATGATATATATTGCAGCAGGCGCAAGCTGGTCGCTATATTCCAATATATCATGCATACGCTGTACGCATGCACACAAGGAACACCACAGCAATGGCAGATTATTGCTGTCAGGTCCTATCAGTCTATAAGTATTATAATCTTATCGGTCTGGGGTTAATATATATCTGTCTGCATTGGTAGAAAGAAAGCAAAACAATACAAAGCTACTTGCCTGCTGTGTTTGTCAAGCAGAGAGACCTTGTGTGCCAAAAGAGAGAGAGCTACCACAATATGATATGGTTCAGGATTGCCTAACAACTCTCCTTCATCAATAGGACACCGGCAAGGCCAAAAGAGCAGCAAATGACATTGAAAGAAACCATGATTGCATGGTTCAGTCTGCTGAGACATCTGTTTAGGAAATGTCTATACCTGAGATGCTGACTCCTGGGTTACTGCTTCACAAAAATCTAGCTAGGGATATTGTCAAAGTGGATATTTTCACATTCCTTTTCAAACTCTGCCAGGTAAGATGAGTTTTGAATTATGCAAATTCAAGACATGACTACTGGAACATATAACAGGCAAAACTATTTGCGTGCTTTTATTTTCACGCTGGTTTCTGGTTGCGTGAAATGTGCGAAAATTTCAGCACCTTAAAAATTTCCACTCTTACAATATTCTAAAAAGTAGGCAAGAACCTTGTTCTTAGTTAACCCGTTGAGGACGGACTGATTTTGCGATAACATGCATTTCCCATAGACAGTTGCCCAAGTATTGTCAGGACTCATCTTCAACAGGTTAATATCTTCCTCTCCATTTGCATTGCTCTGATGTGTCAGCAGATTGATAAACCCTTAGAGGTTTCCCTTTTCATGTCTCGGTGTAGTGTAATGATTAGTTGTGTATTTCCATACTTTCATTAATTTAGACAATATTGTAATCAAATGTTGTCTCAATTCCCACTCATTATTACTTCTGGTAGTATAATTTTGGATATGTCTCCTTGTTTGTGCGCAGACTCAAAAGAAAGTTCTTGTGTGAATGCGCATAGCCAACTGGTAATGCAAACAATGTGAAAGGTTGGTTAATCATGTTAACTGACCCTACGTTCAGACGATCCTCCGCTTTATGGGGGCCGTTTGGAGAGTTTTACAGTCGACCGTCCATACATGCATTGAAATCCCCCACTGAAAGGGGGACAAAATCGCGGGTGGTGTTTTCAGCTGAGTGATAGGTCACTGTATGTGGCGCTGTATGGCGTGCGATTGCAAATTCATACGATAGCAACATGTACAGCACCTGATTGCCTACTTCGCCACAACATGTCAAGCATGCGCACTTCTGAGGAAAACAGCTGCACGAGAGATCAAGGTCAGTCCCACACCAGAATTTTGTTGCTGGACTTGACAAGCTTGCCAGGGGAGTGGGGAATGTCCCACCGAGCGTTCACATGATGGAATTGCCAGGGAAAGTCCTGGCAAACAGGACATTCCCCGCAAAGCGGGGGATCGTCTGAACGCAGTGTCAGTTAACAAGTTGATGATACATACATTGTATGTGTGACATTGTCATTCATTAGTCCTCATTTTATGTGTGTCTGTCTGCCTCTCTCACACTGTATATCTCTCCCTCTCTCCTTTTTCTCACTCTATCTCTCTCTAGTCTTCTTCGAGAACACTCTATGGATGGAACAGGCTGGGCACCCACCAGGACACTAAAAGATGTCGCCTGGGGACTCAACTCACTCTTTACAGTAAGTATTACAGAGGAAATCCACCCCAAGAATAAATAAACTCCAAAAGAAAGACCTTAAAAAAATCCAGACAGAACATTTTTCCAAAAATGACAAAAATTGGATAAGAAATGTGGAATATTTTTGAATCGTTTTTTGAAATATTTTGAAATTTCACATTTTTTGGGAAAACATTTCTTGACCAGTCCTTATGAACATGCAAATGACCCAGTTGATGATATCATGCCCCCACAATTTTTCATGTATGTTATTATATGAAATTCAGAAAATTGTTATTTTTAGGTAATGCAGGTAAAAGCATATTCCCATGCCAGAATGTATCAGAGGTAACATTTGTTTTGTTTTGTTTTTGGTTTTTTTGGGTGGTTTTATGGCAAGTTTTATACTTACACGGCTGATATAAGAGATTTTTGTCATTTGTGTATATGAAATGAATAAGAAATTGTGAGAGCATGACATCATCAACTTGCTGATTTGAATATTCATGACAACTGGTCAAGAAGTGTTTTCCCAAAAATGTTGAAATTTCAGAATGTCATAACTTCTGTATTTGTTATCCAATTTTGATCATTTTTGTACTGTTCTGCAGGGATTCTTTTTTTTTTAAATCTCCTTCTTATGAAATTGAATACATTTTGGAGTGGATTTCTCCTTTATCGAGTTGATGAATAGGCCTTGAGATGTTATCTTAACAGCAGTCACTTACTGTAAAACAAATTTGTGCATTCATGATAATTTTGTAAAATTTGCAAGGAGCCAAGATTCATAAAGTTAAAATGCACATAAAAGTTCTTGGCTACACTATCTATTATACATCATTGAATGCCAGTTGCAGTTCGCATAATTTTAAGTTGCGATAAAGGCCGTTGGCTCCAATTCAAGAAAATTCACGCTGCAAACATTTCTGGTTTTCCAGTACTGTTTTCTGCTTTAGCATGAGCTGTATTTAGACTGAGTGATGTGCCAATTACAGCATCAACATAAAGTATTATTGGCCAAGCTTGAAATATGGTTTTACCCAGTGACTGTGTGTCAAAGGAGAATTTGCTGTTCTTCATACAAACTGAACCCAGTCCACTCCCTAATGCTGTCAGTTTTTATGGACTAAGATATTGTTGTTTAATTGTTGACAGTATGATTTTAAAGGTAGGGAATCCCATTTGCATGCCTTAAATGAAGAGTTGTATAAATACAGTGGTATGTTGAAGAGAGTATCATTTTAGAAACTCCCATAAAGTATTGAAAGTGCAAGGTAACATTTAGTACATTTTTATTGACCGTTAGATTTTGAATTGAATGTTTTTCGGGGCTCACCGTAAATTCCAGTACATTACTAGGCTACCTTTGCAGACCCATACACTGCATGTGTGTCCATCATGTATATCTTGTGAAGAAAGTTCATCAAAACTTACAAACATTTCTATATACATTCTTGCCACACACTCTATATGTTATTACATCAGCTCTTATACTTTTAGATTTGTGTATATAGATAAAAAAAATACAGAAGACTGCAACAAAAAGGCTTAAGTGTGGCTGACACACAGAACTACTGAGTAGTTGAGTTTTGTGCATTATTCAAATTGTAGATAACTGTTGACTTCCAAATTTCTCAGCAGTGGCCTAAACAAGTCCCCTGAGGTTCATATTTAATGTTTTGCTGCATTTTGGGAGTTCTGTAAAAGGTATCCCCTACCTTTAAGGCATAATCATTTGTTGTTGTTTTGGGGGTGTGTTGTTTTTTTCCCCTTTTTCACATTATGGCCAAATGCAAATGCAAAGACAAATATTTCCCTTTCCTGTTGGCTGCTGCATACCACTGGTCAGGCTGAATCTAGAGTGCATCATGAAGGTCAGTTTTGGTTCTAAATTGAAGCAAAAACTGCCACAAAGTGACAAAACGTGATTTAATGAGAGATAGAGGGATCAGTATATCTATTAAAGATCTCTATGATAATATCGGATCTTTAAAGGACAAGTACACCTTCATAAACATAAGGATTGAGAGAATGCAGCAATATTAGTAGAACACATCAGTGAAAGTTTGAGGAAAATTGGACAATCGATGAAAAAGTTATGAATTTTTAAAATTTTTGTGTTGGAACCGCTGGATGAGGAGACTACTAAGCTCATGATGTCATATGAGTACAACAGTATAAAGAAAATGTAAAGAAAATTCAACATATTTTCACTTTTCTCGCATAATAAAAAAACACTTGACTTGCCTCTTTCTGAAGGCAATGGGAATAATATTACCCATTACATATGTCAGTAACGAGTCAAGGGAATGTGTACTTTTTTCAAAAGATGAAATTTTGTGAAATTCTCTTTATATTTTCCTTATATTGTTGTACGCATGTGACATCATACACTGCAGTAGTCTTCTCATCCAGCGGTGACTGCACAAAAACTTCAAAAATTCATAACTTTGAACGGATTGTCCGATGTTCCTCAAACTTTCAATGATGTGTTCTACTAATATTGCTACATTCTCTCAATCCTTATGTTAATGAAGGTGAACTTGTCCTTTCAGTGTCCATGTTGTGATGGCTACCAAATCATGGTTTCTGTTTGTCTTATTGGTTCCCTTGCTGTTACGTGGTCTATGTCTGTCCACTTCTCTTCGTGCAGGACCTGCTAAATTTTGATGATCCCCTGAACATCGAGGCAGCTGATCTTTATCTTCGAGACAAGCGAAGTTTTGAGCTCAAAGTCCAACAATTTGTCGGGAATTATGCCAGATGACACCGTCTCCAAAATTGTGCAACCTTTTTATTTTAGATATGTAATTAAGAGGAAATATACTTGTGTGAGGATTTACATATTGTAAAGCAGATCTAATTTATTACACATGTAGATAAATCTTGCATTACATTTCAGTGACGTGCGGCATTGTTAAAACTGAGTTGTAACGAAGAGGTTTTAGCATGATATTAAGTATTTGGGTATATTTTGAGAAATGGTGTCTTCATTTTCTGTGGAACTCTCACACGTGTTGTGTCTTACCAGCTGGTCTCCTGTCTGACTTAGATTGGAAAAGTATTGAAAGTGCTGAATCTGGTTTCAGGCTACGAGGGATATCTTTGGTTTTCGGTTGTCCATGTAGTCAATATGAAAATCTACAAGTCACACCATCGAGCTACATTTTCTAAATAGATACACATTTCGTTCAAAGGGATACTTTCATTGTTCACACCTCATACATTTTCAAAGTTTAAGAACATATCCTCATGAATAAGCTTAAGTTTCAATTTCACTGCATTCTGCAATTTTGTCCACATAAAAGAAAAAAAAAGGACATGTCAAAGAGTATTAGCAGGAAAGAAACAAAACAAAACAAAACACTGGAATCAATGATCCTGGAGTGTAGATTCACTACAAAGATTTTTTGTAATAAGGTTATACAAAAAAAAAGATGGAATGGTTCTACTATTTTAAGAATGTGCTACTTCATGTTGTGGTTACATCTTGAACAACACTTGACTTAATTTAAAAAAAGGGAGAACAATCTGTGAATAACTGCACTATAGTTAGTCTAAGACTAACTGTACTTTTTGCTAGTATGTCAAGCCATTACATGTATTCATGTATAAAAAGCATTGGCAAAGAAAGTGAATTTTGTTTTTGTACAGTATTTTGATAAAAGTAATCTGATATCAAAAGTATCTGATAACAAGATTTCGTGTGACAAAATATAAGAGTTCATAGTTTTCATTTCCTATTCACATGATGGACAGGGCAAGACAGGAGATGATGTAACAAGTTATGGATATCAGCTGTGTAGAATATCCTGACAACTTTTTTACTTGAAGCACTTGATCATCAGCACATAGCATAAAATGTACTTTGTATTGTATAAATGGTATTCCCTCCCCCCCCCCCCCACACACACACACACACACACCCTCTGGTTGGCATGTCATACCGAAAGTGTAAGCAGATGCGACAGACTTGTTGATCACAGAATGTTTGCATGTGATGAAACTCTTGTGACCATGTTGTGACCAATGCTAAGATGGCATGCTGTGTAAATGGCTAAACTGTGTGTGCTGCCATCTTGAGTTGAATTTGATACAGTGTGACATATCAATGACTTCCTTCAGGCATTTGTAAACTAATTTGACAAACACTTCTTTTCATGAAAATTTACTTCAAAGCTGTCCCCCCCCCCCCCCCTGCCTTGCCACAAAGTGCATTTCACTTTGACAAGACAAAGGGAAAACAAATACAGACATATAACAATTCTCTTTCTCTAGAACATGTTTCCCCACGATGAGGATAAACCTCTGTCTTAAAAATTGAGAGCACATATGTGAAAGAGGGCAAATGATGAGGAAAATTATTGGATGTGGCGATGATTTCAACTCTTTAAACAATTCAGTTATGTACCAGTGTGTCTTGTGTAGGAAGATATGTGGCCACTGAGAGGGGTCTTTGCTATTATGTTTAAACTCATGTATAGATATCATGAAGATGGATCAGGATTGTTTTTCTTTTTTTCTTTTTTTTTTTTTTTGTCTAGTGTAGTGCAAAAATATGTATACTGTTCAATTCTGTATATTTTGACTGGTATGCAGGTATGAATGACGTTTTAATTTCCTGAATAGTGCTTGCCATAATCATATTTGTCATGAAATGACTCAAGTCTATTTTTGTTTGTTTTTTTCCCATTTTTTTTTTTTTTTTTTTTAGCACGGGAAGAAATGTGCAAAGCAGTGCAGTCAGGTTTGCAGAAAGTTGATTATGATTATGTCATTTAAACAGGGGGAGAATATTTTGTGCAATCTTGTTAGCATCCTGGCTAAATGGGAAATACAGCAACGACTGTGCCTTATGTTTTACAGCCAGTATACCACAGTCTGAATCTAGTCTGCCTTTTTGAACCATCTTTGGCACTATGGATGATCATCTTTTATGATGACATCAAAAATATATTTCGCAGTGCTTATATTCTGTAATAAAAGAAAAAACTGTTTTAACAACATGCTAACTGATAACCATCAACTATGACCAATTATTGTGATATATCATTGGTAAGTTATGCCATCATCAAAAAAGATGTATGCATTAGGCTTTCTTCCATCTAGTATTACTAATCTATGAACTGCTGCACACTGTATGTACTGCTCTCTCATTGATCATTGTACAGGGAATTACTGCTTCTTGGGTTTCCCTTGTTTTAAGGAAGATTATGGGAATATTGATGTAAAGCTGGGACGTGTGCCATGAAATTGATGTCGTATTTACTCTGAAAATGTCAAAACTTGTATTTGTCCATGTACATTGTATGCTTAATGACAGGTCGGGTTACATGGGTAGTTTGTTTTACAATCAGGAACATATACACTATTATGAATGGTGATAATAAAGAAATATACAATGTACTGAGAGGCGCTGTGTGAAATTTTGGACTCTGAGGTCTCAAAAGAATAGCATTATTTTCTGTCACCAATGACTCCGTAATTTTAATTGTGACCCAAAATGGTGCTTGGTTTATTTGTTTTATATCCCTGCAATGAATCTTGTGATAAAAGGTAGTGACATTTTACAACAACAAAAAAATAATAATAATGAATAAGTATTTCAGTGCAGATGATCAGTGTACAATGATGATGTGCGAGACCAATACTGATGGCACTTTACACACGCTATCAAGGAAACAACATGGATCGATCCCATATGTATGAAGACATTCATCGATATATGCAGTAATTGTGCACTATACCATGAGTGTTGTATGGTATAGTGCAATTTTCTTCATTGGCACTTTGTTTTCAACAGCTTGCAGTGTTATGTTTGGTTACATGTTGCTATGTGTAGATCGATTACTGATGAGGATTCCATTAATGAGGGGTATGAAAACAGATGTATGATTATGAAAGCAAAGTTATACTAACGTAAGCAGAATGATTAAGGTTAGTACTTTGAGGTAACACCCGGGCTGTCTCGTGAAGACTTGGTGACCACTAGAAGTGGGTGGGGTGCTAACACCATGGGTCCAATCTTTGGGTTGTGATGAGATACAAAATAGTCTTGCATTAAAAATATAAGTATGTATATATGTATGTATGTGCTGACATCTGCTGGCTGTGCATACTTACATCACAAACTTTAGTGTTGCATAAACACTCTCGTCCATATTTTTTTTCTGTTTCATTGCATTTCAACACATTTCATGAGCCTGAAGTTGTTTCGAGGTATAGTTATCATAATATGCATTTAAAAGTAAAAGTTTCATTAGATTATGAACATTGATGTCTTTGTTATGCATGGATACATTGATCTGCACACAAAACAATCAGTATGATATATTTTTATTTGCTTTTTTTTTAGGAAGGGGGGAGGTGGGGGTTCTTGATAACATGGCATGGCATAATATGCAGGAATTTTGCTTATTATTGCCTGCAATTGTGTTGTGTTGATATTTGTATCTGTCATGTATAGCCCTTTTTACACTTGTGTTTCTTAACCCCGCACTTTCTCTGACCCAGGACTATCGTTAGTCCCGTACCAATTTTTTCAGCTTTTTACACTCGCCAATTAGTCCTGTACTAAGCTCTTGTCCGGGGTTAAGGAGAAAATTGACCTTTTTACACTCGTATTTCTTAGTCCGGTACTTTCCAAACCACATGAATATTCATGATTACGCTGTGTACTGTACACGTACACGCACGCACCGGCAGCACTTGATTACCTCGTTTCTGATTGGTCAGTGAGGGTCGGACTTCGTCTCCGTCGCTTAGCCCAGGATTATTTTTTCGTTCTGTTTACACTCACTTACTTGGCACCGCAATTGCGGTGCTAACCCTGCTATTTTGCAGGGCCAGATAGTACGGGATGGGGCTAGCCCACTTTGGCAAAAACGAGTGTAAACAGAAAGTGGGCTAAGGATAGTCCCGTACCAACGGTGGGGCTAAGGGGGGGGGGGCCTTAGCCCCACCGTTGGTACGGGACTAAGCAAAAATTTACAAGCGTAAAAAGCCCTTATGAGAGAGGAATTATGGTGCACTGACATGTGTAAAAACCCTTTAAAGCTTACTACAGCTCTGTAATGATTTGTCAGCAATGGTGCTGTGAACATCAGTATTTTCTTAGATCTGCTCTATTGATTGTTTTGCTGAAAGTCATGGGAATCCAATCACTTGTATTTCATGTGTATACACAGAATTATGATATATAAAAGCCAATTGCACATCAATTTGAAATGAAATTTGAAAATGACTAGATATACTGTTGACTAGAAGCCTACCAAGACACATTTCAGAATGCCACATGTTGGTTAGATTGTTTTCATCCAAAGAGGTTATTAGGTACAATTAGGTACTAGAGTGCTTACTCGCCACACGCCCTGTATAACTACTCTAGCATATGAGCAGTCAAGCAGCGGCGAAATCAAGGCGTGTGGACTTGCCTAAAAGTTCAAAAGTTCAAATACACTCTGTACAGTTGTTCTATGAGCGCGCAGAGCACACATGCACAAAGTGAAGTTCACCATTACTAAATAGGGCACTCCAACCCTCTGTGTGATCACAGACAGAGACATAGTCCGCCCTCTATAGGCAGCAAGTATATAACCTCTTTGTTTTCAACACAGTACAGCAAAGATCAGGATTACACTTTTGTCATTTAAGCCATTTGGAAGTACATGTATTTTCAACTTATTTGCTAAAGTTCTGGTACATCAGAGTCGCACAAGAGTTAATAGAAACAAAACAAATGAAACAAAACAGTTAACTTTTTACGATTGCACCTCGTGAGCATCGCTAGGACATATTTCACTTCTTAGTCTCCGCAGAATTTGATCAAAATGAAACTTTTAGTAGCACAAAAAGAAATAATAAAAATTTTTCTTAACCCGTTGAGGATGGTTTGATTTTGCTACAACACATATTTCCCATAGACACTTGCCCAAGTATTCTCGGGACTCGTCCTCAACAGGATAAGTTACAGGCAAGTTCATTAGAAATTAGAATATTTATGAAACATCCTATAATCCTCTCAGAATCCTCCAGATGTCTTCCAGTTGTCTGTATACAAAATATTAAAGGGGATGGCTAGTAACTGATCAGTGGGAATCAGTGGGAATGCTGGAGGATGATTGTTCCAATCCTTGTGGGATTTATTTAAGAGTACATTATATATCTATTGTTGTGTGAAAATAATTTGCTTCAGAATGGTCTCATATTCAAGTAATGTGCAGTTTAATGTTTCCAGATTAGCGTGCCTGGTCAGTGACGGGGCATTAATTTGCACATTACTTGAATATGAGACCGTTCTGAAGCAAATGAATTTCACACAACAGTAGATATATAATGTACTCTTAAATGAATCCCACAAGGACTGAAACAATCATCCCTCAGCATTCCTACTGATTCCCACTGATCGGTTACTCGCCCTCCCCTTTAATGTTCTAATTCTTCAGTTTGTTTGTGACCACAAATTCATTGATGCTACTCTACATGTTTTATCTTATGAGTCATTACTTGACACTAATTAAATGTTTACTTTTTTTATATGCATATGTTGGCTTTTTTCCTGCAAGTGAGAGGAAATGGATGAAGAACTAATAGAAAAACAAGATGAGTAAAGTAAGTAACCCCCAGCCATATACACTAAAGTTTATATAACATCAGACTGTCAAAACTCTCAAACAACACATGACATCAAATTCATGGTATAGTTTTTGTCAGGGCAGATGTCTGCAAGTCATCAAATACTGGATTTCAGAAATGTTAATGCTTTTATGACCATGTCATCACAGAGATCATCATTTGCTTTTTCCACTTGCATGAAAGTGGGTATGGGGTCAACAGTCCAGACATTAGCCATTTCTCTGCTTTGCATGCTTAGTGACACACACACTGAAGTGCTGTCTTTGCCCATTGCATTGGCACATTTGTCTGGAAACTAATTTGTCAATGAATAAAGACCCCCCCCCCCCCACCTATTGTGTTATCATGGCCTTCATGTTCAACTGAGGCACATTACTACACCCATGGACCCTACCACAGGGTCCATGCTACACCTGAGTTGGCTTGCTAACTGTCTAACAAGATTAAGTTTGGATGGATCATTGGGTGCCAGCAAGAACAGGAAAAAGGTTAACGCTGTGAACATGAAGGGTTCAATGATTTACACAGACATCGATATGTGTGTGCTGCCCTCTCTTGCTGAAGGGAACTGACCTACAACTTATTTAGTTTGAATAATACAAAAATTCTGTCCAAGTATTTTCATTTTAAAATTCAGATGACAGATGAAGTACTTCTAAAAGTAAGCACATTCTGTCTAAAAATCTGAAAGGACAGGATATGTGAATGTATGACAAGGTGAATGGAATTCATGAAATAAAAGTGGAATACACATCATTTGATGTTCCTCTTTGGTAATGTGTTTCATGTGTAACTGAAGGGAATGCTATCCAGTGGAATGAGTGGGTGAGGCTTGGTGCTTACTTTGACATGAACAACTCATTTTCCTTTAGGAAGTTGCAGAAATCAAAACACTCTGCTTCCTATTATGTCCTCTACATTTATAACAAATTTCTCTCACCTGAATTCCCTGTAAAGGGGAATTTACTCCAAATATATATGCCTACACAGTATATGGATTCAGTGAATTTAACCATCACAATAGCACACATCAGTCTGAGGAAAATTTAACCACACATTTGAAAGTTATGAATTAATGATTTCTTGATATTGTGTCACTACTGTGATATCACAAACTATTGTAGTCTTCTTCTCCAGTGATGCCAATACCAAAACTTTAAAAATGAAAAATGGATTGTCCGATTATCCTCAAACTTCACTGCTGTGTTGTACTAGCATTACTACAGTCACTTCGTCCATGAATATACTTGGAACAAATTCCCTGTTAATACAATGTATGTTGTAAAAACACATTGAATTGACATCGAGTGTGCTGGAAAGGAATTATTTGACAAACGATTTATTCCAATACTTTCCTTAAGATGAGGTTACAGACAAACTTGTATGCAGAGCCTCTGTTGTGTATGTGTGCATGGTACCCGTAATATTCTAAAATACTCGTGCTTAAAATCTTAAAATAAAAGTGAGGAAGAAAGTTTAGGTGAACTGCTTCTGTGTGTTGAATATGAGCAGTGGAGAAAACTTGTATTCTTTTCCTGTTGTTATCTAATACTGTATACGCCATATAATTCACAAGTCTAAATTTTCGCGAATCAAGAATTCCAGACGATTTCACTAGTGATTAAGTTAGCGATTGTGGAGTCTTGTAATGAACGGAGAAATGTTCAATGGCATATGCCATGTAATGGCATTATGACATTTAAGTTGAAAGTTTATTTAAAGGGAAATAAAGCCTGAGCGATACACTCTGTGGCCATAACCTGCATTTTGTCATTTTGAGGTTTTAGAGAAATATCTTCTCTGGGGCTTAAATGCATTTTTCAGGCTTTATTTCCTTGTAAATTTGTTTCACCTTCAATAGCCATGTTCTGCAATGTCTATTTCTATTTTTTTTTTTTTTTTTTTTCAAATGCAGACAAATTCAGATCATTCATAAAAGTCGGAAATGCTGCTTCATCCAAAGGCAGAAAGACTAGGGGGAAGATCACATGATATTGTTTAGCAAATTGTATTGAAAAATTACGAAATTGTATCATAGAATTTCGATGAATGGATGGATGATTCATGACATTTAAATCACAATCACATGTTTTGTGATCGATAGACGGATCGCCTGTACAGCAGATCGTATCGCAGACCTGCTTGCTTTCGCTTCGGCTGGCTCAGCTGGGCGCTAGGCGCAAGCGGCGTAGGCGTATGTGCTTGTTAGTAAACACACGTATAAGTACAATACATGCGTTTGCGTACCTAGATGAATAACTGCAGCTGCAGCTGAGGTACGTCAGTCCTTTGTTCTTCAGTTCATTTGCACTTCAGTTCATTTGCACAGCTTTCAGGGGATTTTTAATTAGGGTGCTGGGGGAGGGGGGAATTGACGGTGGACTGTGCTTTCTGGAGGAGAACAACAATGCTCTTCAAATGATGAATCCATCTCTTGATCTGGATGTCGTACCTAAAGTTAGTGGTAGTGCCGATAGAATTCCAGTCCCATACACTGCAGAAGCTGTTTGTTATAAATGTCATTGAACATCGAACATCGAGTAACGTTAGAAAAGGCAATCCAGAGGACCAGAATGTCTCTTTAAATTGTCACTATCTTAAGCATCAAAGAGTTTAATTTATTCTGAAAGTTTTTATTTGCACGTCTTGTATACTGTTATTTTAATGAAAACTGACAGTATTTCCGTGCATCTCATCACAACTCATGGATCTATATACTGATAGTATCACCATCACTGGCATCAGTTCACGTATTAACCATAATGCACTTGTCAATTGAAGTCCCGGCCCATGGGTACCCGGGGATGGCCGGGACTTGCAACCAAGTTGGGCGGGGATTTCAGCATTTTTTTCGCCCGGGTGGGTCGGGAATAGACCGGGCTTTGTAGGGGGAAATTCACTTGCCCCGGTGGGCCGGGGATGTATCGGGGTGTTGTCGGGGGAAATTCAATTATTTTGCCCCGGTGGGTCGGGAATGGACCGGGGTTTGTCGGGGGAGATTCACTTATTTTGCCCCGGTGGGTGGGGAATAAACCAGGGTTTGTCGGGGGAAATTCGCTCCAACCAAATGGCAGGCATTTGGGGCGGGAATTTTGGCCGGGATTGGGCCAGATTTTGCTTGAGAGTTGATTATGACTTATACCATTTCCAGTACGGTAATGTGACCATAAATTATTTCGCTTGACTAGCAATTCCCCGCTATTGAGGACTCCGTAACGTTGCCCAAAAGTTGGGTAAACGCATGAATCACGTAAAGAGCCTAGCGCGAAACATGCGCGATTTGCGCATTTCATGAATTTTTCTGACGTGGAACCTTCGATCGTATTGTCCGCGGATGTGCGCCGGATCGGCGCTTTACGCGATTCCACGCGGGCGCTCGGGCTCGGTCACACTGCCCAAAAGTTGCGTAATCGCATAAATCATGTACCGGTAACTAAGAAATTTGGTTTTGTGTGCTTGTCCGTCGAGAATTTTACCATTTTCGCTGATTTACGCAATGAAAAATCACCGATGAATTGCGCAAGAACTACGGAAAGATCACGCAAAAATATAGCGCCACAATCATACGTGAGTTGTTAGTGATACATTAGTGATTCCTCGATAAGTATTTCGTGAGTATTTACCGTGTTCTGTTAGAGATACATAGGCCTACGCCAATATTTTTTTTCAGTGATTTTCAGTGATACGTAGGTGTTTCAAGCGCGAAACACACGTCATTATTTATAGTCTGCTTTTTTGTCAGTGGAGAGTCGTTGGTGAATGCGATAGCGGCAACATTTTTGCGAACAATCGCTGATATTCCACGCATATTTTGTGCATTGTTCGCGTAAGAACCACGCAAACTACGTAAAAATTACGTAAAACAGTGCAATAGGCCTACTGCGTAAAATTTTTACGCGAAGCCGAGTTTTGAGCTCCTCAAAACATGGAATTGCGTAAAGTGCCGATCCGGCGCACATCGGCTGACAACTACGAAGGTTCAAAATTGTAGACAAACTCATGAAATGCGCAAATCGTGCATCGTATCGCGTAAAATAAGGCTCGAATTTCTTACGTGATTCATGCGTTTACGTGACTTTTGGGCAGTGTGACAGGTCCTCAAAAGCCAGGTTTTTGAGCAGCTCAAAACTCGGCTTCGCGTAAAAAGTTTACACACTTCTAGGCAGTATTACGCTGTTTTAGTTTTTGGTAATTTTTGCGTAGTTTGCGTTGTTCTTACGCGAACAACGCGCGAAATATGCGTGGAATATCAGTGATCGTTTGCGAAAATGTTGCCGCTATCACGTTTATGTGCGATTCATACGCAGTTAATTGTGATAAAGCGCAGATTATGCATGATTTTCCGTGGACCTCTGTCATCAGGCGTCGCGCACAATCACGAATTCACCCTATTTGGGGCCTTTGCGTGCCTATGCGCTGATTAGTGATTTTTGAGTGATATTTCCGTAGTTCTTGCGCAATTCATCGGTGATTTTCATCGCGTAAATCAGCGAAAATTCTCAACGGACAAACACGCGCAAATTTCTTGCGTGATTCACGCAAACTTACGCGACTTTTGGGCAGTGTGACCGGGCCTTGAGGGTCGGGACTTGGCCGGGGATTTCTATACAAGTATGCCCGACTTGTCGGGGACTTGGCCGGGGATTTCTGCACAAATATTGCCCGGACTGTCGGGGAATTGGCCGGGGATTTCAACTTCAATTTTGCCCGGCTTGCCGGGGACTTAGCGGGGGATTTCCGTGAAAATTTTGCTCGACCTGTCGGAGACTTGGCCGGGACTTGGCCAGGTAGTGTAACATCCCAAAATTGCAAGTGGGATGCAAGTCCCGGCCATCCCCGGGTACCCATGGGCCGGGACTACAATTGACAAGTGCATAACGCATCATCAATTCAAGACATGACAACTATGAAAGTAGGGCAGGTTGTCTGTGCTGTGTAGGCCTACATGTTAGCGGGCTGGAGTAAAAAGTAGTAAAACTTCAGTAGAGGTCTATAGAAAATCTACTACTGTAAAAGTGGATATTTTCGCGCAACTAATTTTTCGTGCTTGGCCAGACGAAAAGAGTTTGCGTGTTTTTAATTCTGCGGAATCAAGACATCAACCGCTGGAACATACGGCATGCAAAAATATTCGCATACTTATTTTTACACCGTTTCTGGTTGCGCGAAATGCGCGAAAATTTCAACACCGCGAAAACTTCCACTTTTACAGTAGTCTAGTCTATAATTACACAACCCTGTAAATTTCAGTCTAACAGTTTTACAGGGTGTCTAACACTATATGTTTAAGCTGTTATTTTCATGTACAGATATTTTTGCGAATGAGAAAGGTCATACCTGCCATTTGCCCATAGTCACAAACTTTTTCGAGAGATGTTGTTTTCGCAGATTGACGCTAATGTATAGAATAGGCCCTATGCATAAAAACCCTCAGGACATGCATGGTGACATTTTCGGATGTTGTTAAATTCATGATCCAACTGTGATTCGCGAAATTCGTGAAAATAACAGCTTTTATAGTAATACGGAAATCGCGGTGGCGGGATGTGGTGCTTCTCACAGCGTCTGGTCGGGCAGTACAATTGTGGGAATGCCTACCTTATGTACACATCAATAATAGGCTGGGCCCTAGGGCCTAGGTCTATTAAATTTACATGTATAGATCTAACAGTTAGACAGAAAAATCCTTCGGTCCGGAGGAGTTTTTTAATCTTTTTTTTTTTTTTTTTACGGCTCTTCTGTACAAGGAGGGGATTCTGTGAAGTCTGGTGTCCTGTCTGTGCGTCCTGTCCATGGATGGCATAGTTCTAACATCTAGTCTACTCCTAATGTGAGGCTACGTTCACAGTGACCCTTGGATTTAAGCCATGAGTGATGCAGGATGGTTTTCCTTTTCTTTTCTTTTTTCACATGGTGTTCATAATGATACAGATTTGAGAATAATCTTATTCAAGGGGAGTAAGAGCAAAAAAGAAAACTTCTGTTTTTCTTCAATCTATCTTACTGCATGTTTGCTAAAGTATAAATTTACGCATGATATGCTGCAGAAGCCCTGATCAAGATTTAATTCATATTTACATAATGTGTTGCCTATAGAAACCAAAAAAGGGAACATTTTCAGGAGCTGAAGGTGTTGCACATTAAAGAGAATGAAACACAATATGTAAATTGAGTGAATGCCACAATATTACTTGTACACATCAGTGAAGTTTGAGGAAAATCTGACAATCCATTCAAACGTTATGAATTTTAAAGTTTGGTGCAGCCATTGCTGGATGAGAAGACTACAATAATACAATAATACAATAATACTGTCAATAAAGCCAATAACGTCTTTGCATTTCTAAGGCGCAATCTTTGCATAAAATCTTCTGATGTCAAAGCCACAGCTTATTGTACAAAACGTTGGTTCGACTAATTGTAGAGTATGCTTCCATAGTTTGGGACCCATCTTCCAAGAACCTCATCCACAAAGTGGAAATGGTCCAGAGAAGAGCTGTGAGATTCACTTTGAATCATTACAATAACACCTCAAGTGTCACCAAAATGCTGCAAGAACTTGATTGGACCACTCTGGAACAGCGCAGAGAAAACGACAGGCTAATCATGATGTACAAAATACACAATAATCTTACTCATTTTTCTATAGTATCAAACAGGTTACTCGGTTGACGACAGCCATGCAACCACATTCATATCAGATACCATACTCGAGAACTGAATCACATCGCCATTCGTTCTTTACAAGAACAGTAAGGAGCTGGAATTCCGTGTCGTCCGAAATTGTTGCAGCGCCATCTGTGGGAGCGTTCCGTAACCGACTAACGGTTGATCACAGTGGCTAGTCATTTTCTTCAAAGTTATTATGTGCTTGTAAATATCTGTAAATAAACTGTATTATAATGTAAATAACACAGTCTGCAAGAATTTTCAGCCTTTTGAAGGAGGCAGACTTAACTGGAAGAAGAAGAATGCTCAGGGATGTCATGAATGAAAAGAAAAGTATTTTATACAAAGAAATTAGACATATTTTCACTATTCTAGCATAACACTAGAGCACTTGACTAACCTATTTCAGAAAGCTGGGGATGATATTGTCCTTATATGGTAGTACCGGTAACAAGTTGAAGGAATGTATGATTTTTATAAAAAATGAAATTTTGTGGAATTCTACTTAAATCTATTATTTTCTTTTATATAATAGTACATTCATAACATAACAAATTTTAGTAGTCTTCTCATCCAGCGATAGCTTCATCGAAACTTTGAGTTATCATAACATTTCAATGGATAGTCTGATTTTCTGTAAACTCCACTGATGTGTTCTACTATCAAATATTGCTGCATTTACTCTGAAATCCACATGTATATTTGGTTTTCATATTCCTTGAAGTTACTGAATTACATGTATACCGTATGTCCCCCCAAAAAATTACAAGGGTACCCTCTGCAATGATAACTTTAAAAATAGGGAATCAATCCAAACACAATTTCAGGGTATGAAACTATAACTCATTGCCCACATCTTACAGAAAACCCCATTCAATTTGCTTCAGTGGTCAAAGAGAAATGAGGATTTTTGTAGAGCATGTCAGGAATCCCTTCCCTCCAAGTTCTGTCTATTTTGTTAACACATTAACCCGTTGAGGACGGACTGATTTTGCTTCAACACATTTCCCACAGACACCTGCCCGAGTATAATCGGGACTCGTCCTCAACGGGTTACTATGCAGTTCCAAGAACATCCAAGTGCTAAACTTGGAAGAATCAGACTCATGACATGCTTTACAACAATCCACATTTCTTTGTGACCGCTTAACCAAATTGAATGGGGTTTTCTGCAAAATAGTGCTAAGATGTTATATTTTAAGACCCTGAAGTAGCATTTAGCCGCTTTAAACATATTGGATGCTATCAATGCAAAATTCTAATTGTAATTTTTTTGGGGGGGACATACTTTAGTGTTAGCAGTGACAAGCAAATGTGTTAGAAAGCCAAAGGGCTCTAAAGTTTATAAACCTAAAGTATGTGGTGTTTCAATGTATAGGTAAGTATCATAAGATGTGATTTTTGGGGTTAGGGTCAGGTTTAGGGTAAGAATGTGGGTTCGGGTTAGGATCAGGTTCAGGATTTAATAGGATTAGGGGCTAGGGGAAGGGTCTGGGGTAATTGTCCTAGAACCCCTAGCAAAAAAAAAAAGAAAAAGAAAAAAAGACATTGAAATATTTAGATCACAATGTTTTGTTCATGTGCATTCATACTTAAACTTATTTTTTTGACAGAAAGTGAAATTCAAAATGCACAAATTTTGTCTTATTTGATAGCTAGTGCAAAACATGGTCATGCAATAATGTCCCCCTTTACAGTATACTGTATACACAAAAATTTTTCGGTACATCAATTTTCACATATTTCACACTACTTTTGGCCAGCACAAGTTCTAAACCCATGAAAATATCTTCGCAATTTCATTTGAACTGAACGTTTTGAACTGGTTAATAATTTGTACAGCGCGAATTAAAATACCCACAGATATGTTTTAGAGCCGCCCAGTGAGAAAAAAATAATCACATAAAAATATTAAAGTTTACAGTATGAGGATGTGATCCAGGATGCATCTTTTCAGAGCAAATCGCTCTCTATTTGCATTTATAGTTTTTCTCTGTGAGCAGGTTTTCCAACATGTCCACATTTAAGCTTCCCCTTGGTACAAATTTGTTCTTCTAAAGATTGAGTTTAAAGATACAGTACAAGCACCTCAACTGTATCCTTGTTCAGTGCAGGGAGATACTTTTACACTCGGATAATTACACATATTTGTACAAAATTATGAGGATGTTGGGATATCAAACACAAATCAGAAGGAAAAAACAAACAACATGCTGATGATGATTATCATGACATTTGTCAGGCAGGGGCATCACAGGTAGCATGGCAATCTATTAAAGAAGCATATGGGATTGTGTCTAAAGACAAGTTGAACATGCTTACGTGTAAATGCCAGAAAAACAAATAAAATAATCACAAAACATTCATTACTCCCCGTTAGAACTCCTAGACATTTGAGCCATTGACAGTCAATACATTTTACAGTCAAATCAGACTTTTATGCTTTAGATGAAGGTTGGTGGATGTTTGAGAGACCCTGAACAGACTCTTTACACTACACATTTGTAGCTCAAACGTTTGTATTCTTCTTAATACTGTCCTCCCACTATACAAAAGCTGGTACGTTGCATGAATGATCTTTACAGCTTTTATTCTCCTTTGTCGGGCATCTCATTCTCATCTTCTTGGCTCACAGACATTGCAAACGATAGAATGGCCATGAATTGTCCAATTGTGATGGAAATCTTTTTTCTTCTTGGGAGATTACTCCAACCATCACTCCGTCTGTTTGCCAGTGAAACTGACTTAAGATGATCGGCTTAAGACTTTTTGTCTTCACAGAGGGGCTGGTCTTACAAAGAAAAGCATTTGTTCACTTTGTTAGAATAACATGTCATTATCTTCATCTGCTGGGTTACACTATGCTAGTCTAGTATTTTGTGCCAGGCAGAGATAGTTGTCAAAAGCAGAGGTAGTAAGCTTTCTAGATGTAAGAAACTTTTTTATACTTTGTGATATTCAACCTGCTCTCAAGGTGTCATGCAGTAAATTTGCCATTTTCTGAGACAGACATGAATCTTTTTGACATAGAATATCTGTATCTCATTTTAAAACTTCAGGAACAAAGCTTTGATTCTTTTCTGTCCATGGAAAGCTCTGTTATAGACTCTTTGAAAAAAACATCTATTCTTCAGAGATATTGTAGTAAAGGATTTTGATGATTAAAGGGTGTGTACAGTTCTGGTCGAGGTGAGGATTTAGCTTTTAACGTTTTGCGAGATATTCAGAAACCACTCTATGAGATGTCAAAGAGCATGCAGTTCTACGGGGTATCAAAAGTTTATTCGATGAAAATCGGTTTGGAAATGGCCGAGATATCCAAAAACAAGGTGAAACAAAGAGATCCTAATAAAGTTGTGACATGTTGCCTTTTATTATTAGCACTTTTTTGGATATCTCAGCCATTTGAAAACCAATTTCCATCAAATAAACATGCTCTTTCATATTTCATAAGAGACTTTTCATTATCTCACTTAGGAATGTTCAAAACATGAATCCCCACCTCAACCAGTACTGTACAGTCCCTTTAACGTGCAAAGATGGTACATTGTGTACTCTAAAGTTTCACTGAGGAGAGAAAGTTTTGGAAGAAACTGCACTGAATTCTAAAGTACGCCCTATTGATCATATAAATGTTCCTCCATTCTAGAATTTCAGCAAAAACCCCAACAAGAACAAACTAAGAAGAGGGAGTTACATGTTGAAACTTGCAGTCCCCATAATGTATTTTAGGAGTAACCAGTACTGCAATAAGGGTGTGTATGTGGGACTAGATGTTTAAATTGTTCAATTTTTTTTTTTTTTATTTGCATATGGTTATATGCAGGTTGTTAGAATATATACCCTGACAGGGATACTGGATTCGATATTATTTCTCGGACTTGTTTGCACCGTACATTTACAGTATGTATTGGATCTCCATGTTTCCTTTGGTGCACGATACAGTGACGGTATCTCTCAATTGTCAAAAGTGATGAACTTGGCTGCTAGGGTGTTTGTGTGTATTCATTGATGTGTAGCAAGTCATTGTGTGTCTAACCTGGACTACATCGTGTATAATGTTTATGCTTGTAAGTATGGGACTTTGTGTGTACGTCACCAACTGCTTGAATGGTCAAGAGAATGGGGAAAAAAAAAAAGTAAGTGAAAAGGTGCCAGAGAGATTGAGAGGAAATGAGAACTGAGTGTTTCTCACTACAAGTGTATGTGTCCCTATTCGTAGTGTGAAGGTATGTGCTGCTATTTGCCTCTCTATAGAGAACCTTAGCAAACAGATTTTACTTTGCTTTGTGTGCACATCTCCTTTTTTTTCTTTTCCTTTTTTTTTGTACAGAATAGTGTTGTTGTTGTTTTTTGTAAATGTGGTATATCAATGTTTCATTTCATGATTTCATACTGTCTTCATACACCGTTATTTCATGTATAATTCAGTCTCACTCTGAGACATTTAAATACCACAATGAAACACCATTATTCTATCTGTCTATCTGTCCATTTATTTGTCTTTCTATCTATCTATCAATCTATTTGGTAGTTATGAAGCAAGTGCACATATGTTCCAGTCATCATGTATGTGTAGCTTCCCCAAACTGTATTGGTGCTTTACATTAACATGTTCACTTTCTTATCTATCATCTTTATACTATGTAAAGTGTGGCTAGGCTTGCTCTCCACAATTTCTTATTGATTGATTATACAGCTGTACATACAATGTACATGTAGTTTGTACCATGCTTTCTTCACTACTTGTTTGGAAATTAAATTGTGCTTCCTGAATTGTTACTAATATGGTTCGTTATGAATTTAGCTCGAATCTAAACATTTTACATCCTTAAAGACCTTTGTGTCAAATATATTTTTTTATGGAATGAAGAAATTGATTCTGAAGATGATACAGCAAAATGATGGCAGTAGACATTTGATATGAAAATTGAGATGTCAGCATTCTGTAATGACATCAAATACAAATTTGTATGTTTATGTTGACTCTTGCAGTTTGTAACACTGAATGTTTCATGAGAGTTGTCACCAATGGCAAAAGGTAATAAACATTAAATGGTCTGAGAAAGTAATACACCACAAAGAAAACATGGCGACACATTAAGGGCCTCAAGGAAGTTGTTTAATTATGACAGTGTACTGGTGTGTTCATTCAATCTTGTTTGTAAAACCTTTTTATGACAATATACCCACGTGTCAAATCAAGTCTGGCAGTAGGATGCCATAGTATGTGTACTGTAAAACCAGAAATAATCGTGGCATGAAACTTAAATTGCGATTTGAAGCCAATGGCCTTTTTTTTGTGGCATGAAATTTTTGCGAATTACCACTGGCATTGAATGCTGATTGTGTGAGCAAAACCTCTTATGTACATTTTACTTGCGCAGAATGTGCAAAAATTTCATGCATGTTAAATTTCTAGTGTTACAGTACTTCTATGCAATGTAACTGCAGTATGAATATGAATGTGTATGTTTGCATGTCTATGCATGCATTGCCTTCCAAGACAAAAGGCGAAATTGTATTCCTCATGACTATGAAGTGGAGTTGAGCATTGGGCTGGGAATCTCATCATGACAAAGATTCAGCAAAGTCATTTGTTTCCTTTCTGCAGTTTCATCGTATTGTAATGATGAAAACTGATACTTCTTTAATACCATCCTATTAACATTTGATACACCAGGCTTCAGACTTCAATAGTTTACAATAATTGTATAATCTAGGGGGGCATTTCGTGAAGCATTTTGTCCGACAACTTGTCGGACAAATTTGCTCTCAGCCAATCAGATGCAAGGATTTCCGTAGCTTTTAACATTTTGTCAGACGAAATATCTGACAAAATGCTTCATGAAATGCCCCCTAGAGCTCTGTTGTGTCCTAATTGTAAGGCAGAAAATTAATTCTTTTATAGTTAACTTCAAATGCGCCTGTTAAATTGCAACAAATCTGTCACGAATAGTGTTCAATGTTCCATAATGCAGTTTATGTGGGATATACTGTAGTGTAATGCATGCTGAAACTCCTTTGATAATTGAACCGATACCTGAAACCTTTTACAGGTCAAAGTCCAGAAATTGTGCAGAGCTGAGCACTTGATTTACAGCTGTCATGTGACTGAGATCCTGATAGAAAAGTATTATAATTATCCAGAATTTTGAAATCAAAGTTCAAGATCAAACTGTGGAACCAAACTCTGTGATTTTTAAGATGATTGGACACAAATGTATGATGTATTCTGGGAATGAGAGGGAATTTCCCTCTCAAAAAAAGTCTAATGGGGAAAGTTTTCACTCTCCCTCTTTCCTTCTCTCTCTCTCTCTATCTTCCTCTCTTTCTCTCTCTCCATCTATCTATCTCTGTCTGTCTGTGTCGAAACTTCAAACCATCATTCTACTTCTTTATTAGTAGTTTGGCAATTCATTTTTCTCAACTTCATCATGTTCAAACAGATGTTTTGGATTATTTAAAATTGGGTCAGGAAAAAGATTTTTGCTGGCCTGGGTTGACCAGCTGTTCATCATTATATGACAGTCACTGACAATACCAGTGTCGTGTGTTTTGTCAATAGGATTTTTTTCTTTGCTATTGGGCCACTGTGTAAAGTTACATGATAAAACTGAGTTTTGTACCAGGTACCCTGTTGAGTTTCTGTTGATTTTCACAGTCTAACAGACTCCCTGAGTATCATGAGTAGATTGAAAGTCTTGCAGAAAGGTTTCATTTTATATTGATGCATGTTTTTTTGACATTTTGCCAACATCTGTGTTTATTGGCCTTACACTGACTTCTGCCCTCTTCCTCTTGCCAATCTCTCTAGTGGGATTTCCAGTCCTTTTCCTTTGTTCTGTGCTTTATGCTTTTGCAAGCAATATAACCTCGAACTTTAGTATATATAGTGTGACCAGAGAATCTCTGGTTGCACATCAGATACAGTATAGTGGTCACTGGCTTTAATACTCCCCTCTGTCTTTGGAAAAGGACTCTGCCTTCCTTTTATGTGCTTGTACCATTGGGCTCACTGGAAGTCGGAGGTCATGCATCTCTTTCAGCCAGTCTTTACAGGTAATTTACAAATTCATTGGAGGTTGGGAATCAGCTTCAAAATTTGATTTGCTGAATTCCAAGCTTATCTATCTAGTCTCTCTGTGCTGCAGATACTAATATAAGAACACGTCCATATCATACAGTTCTTTGATTACTCTATGGTATGTTTTGTGTTGTCCTTTGGATGTAATGTGTAGTATCAGAGTGTGATGTTGTAGCCATTCATCGCCATGGAAACTGGTTTTATGCAACCTCACCTGGCCCAAATATGTATGAATTCTATTGTTGCTGATCATGCTTGCATGTAGTTCCACCCCAAGCTATAACAAAAGACTGTGAAATCATCACTTCAGTCCTCCATAGCCATGTTTCTACATTTTTCTAGTCAGAGAAAAATTTTATGGCGCAGCAATCAAAATTCAAATTTATACTAATCTTACCATGACCCTGTGTCCACACGACGGTCGTGGGAAGAAACTCCGACCAATTTACCACGGCCTTCGCCGGGATCACTGTGGAGGGTCGGTGTCACTTCCGGAAGTGGTAGCGCCGCGTACGTCGACAATACAATTGTTTTTTACTAGAGACTTTTGTCTTCTCCATTCTTGTTGATGGAAATTTCTGAGCGCTAGCTTCTTCGTCGCGATCAATTAGGTTAGAATTGCACGCCCACGTGTACTCGCAAAATGTCAACATTGCGATTTGACCCAGGAAGTTTTACCTAGGTCGTAAGGTATGTAAGATCATAGATACTCCGAGGGCTTGTCCACACAGGCAATTTACTCTGACCGGCTAGTCGTGGTAGGGAGATACTCCTGAGAAAATTCAGGAGTATCTTGGTCGGAGGAAGAGGTGATGGTAAGCTCCTCCGACCGGAAGAAGTTACCACGACCTTGTTCAGACGGGCACTACTCCGACCTTTCCTCCGAAGTTACTCTGACCAAGCTTCCTGCGACCCTTCCTCCGAAGTTACTCCGACCAAAACTGCCCTCGTCTGAACACAGCTTATATGTGCTGTGAGTTTTAGCACTGTTCTGATGATTGTGTTGTCAATAATGATGCAATATTTGGTAACCTGGGGTACCAAATGAAATTTTGCCACTTTGTTGATTTGTTTTTTTCTGCATTGTACCCTGGCTTACCAAAAAGTGTGTAAAAATAATTTAACAAAGAATATTTTCTTGTTTGTGATTATGTAACAATGTGTAACCAAAAAAAAAATAATAATAATAAAAATTATGATACATGTAAGTTCTTGAATAGTTTGTGATTTAGATTACACAAGTTGACATGGAAAGAAAATCAGCATTGGGATCGTTATCGCCACGCCAATATATACTGGCACTGATGATGAGAAAATAGTTTGCATGACAACGTTGTACAACTGTATGATAATGGACACGAGATGGCGCTACACGACACTGTACCCTGGGGTACGGCGTGCTAAATCATATACAGGGATTGACATTAGTGGTGGCCTGGTTGCCCAGGACCGCTAACAATTGATGATGGTCCACCAAATTTCTCTTTTGATGGCTTAATTGGGTAACTAATATTCAAAATGGATTGTTTACTTTTGCTTTAATTTTGGGCAACTGCATACATGTGTATCTTTCGGGCCACCAAAATATAAGATTTAAAGATTTTAGTGGCCCGAGTAGTGGCTCAAATGGGCCACCGGACAAGCAAAATAGTGTCAAGCCCTGTCATACAGCAGAGAAAGTTGTGCTACGCCAAGCACAGTTTTCATGTGATTCTGCAGCAACACAGCCAAAATTGAGGACTGCAGGCTAGCGATCTGTGCACATTTTAGTAGGGTCTGTATTTTTTTCAAACTGAAAACTGATGCAAAAGCTTTTGAAGAGCTTTCTTTTCATTTAACCCCCCTAAACCCCAGTATTGCCTGCTTTCAAACCCTTAATATTCTATGCTTTAAAGCATCATTTTTGTTTTGTTTTGTTTTGTTTTGTTTGTTGTTTTTTCTAGAGCGTAATACAGTACTCTCCGCATAATCGGGTAGGCTCAGGAAGAGCGTTTCTTACCCAATTAAGCAAGGTACCCGATTAACAGAAGAACACGTCTCATTCACAATTGACACACACAATGTGTATACATACATTGTATACTGCACCAAACACCTACACTGTATGCTCAACACCCGTGCTTGCACGGCACATTTTAAATACCTTACACTTGCTCAGTCACGAGCAATATAATTTACACTCTTTTTTTTATGGACAAATATGTCTTCAGAACACTTTGTCGTTTGACTATAGACACCTCGCTAACACGCAGAAGTTTGTCCATAAAAAAAAAAGTGAACACGTCTCTTTGAGTGCACAAATCACATAGAACGTCAGGTTACTTTTCGAGAAGTGACTGGAAAAGCAAAATTATGTAGCTGGCCAGATGGTGCATGGCCTGATTTTCGTTTGCAAACTTCTTGTATTGTGAATGTTGTTGCGGAGCAAGGCAGGAGTGCAAGTGTGTTCAACTCCTGTCTGTTTATGCAGTTGTGAGTGCCAGCTGGGCGTGGCACTAACTTTTTTTTTAACTAGCCAGGCGGACTACTTAGAATCAATTTTGACACTGAAGCAATATTTTGGCTAGCCAGACGGACTAGTAACTTCATAATTTTACGATTTTTAGCTAGTCCGACGTGATTTTGGGTGGCCAATGGCCAGCGGACCATCACCAGTTTCAAACCCTGCTTGTAATGTTCATTTTCGTGTGGCAATTCGGTATGTGTAGAAGTGTTTGCATGTTTAATCACTCTCAAAATGATCGGTCTTCTTTGCAAATTAAGCAGAAAATGTGATTAACCGTGAAAAATTTGAATTGAATTGAATTGAATTGATTGTTTTATTGTCCACAATGCGAATGTGGAAATGCGCCTTCCACCAGTGTTACATACAAAAGATACAGATAACAATTGTTCGTTGAACAACATATACATCACAGATTACGAATAACATGAAACATAAACGTTTTGCAATATTTGTTGCAGAAAAATAAAAATAATAACCATTATATTCATAATATATATTACATATATCTCATTTAATTCAGTCATTTAAATAAATTCTATAATCATTATACTTATTATCAAAAATTCAACTTTCAAAAAATCTTCCACTTCTAATCAACATTTTTTTTTCACATCTATGCCTCAAGGCCATAATGCCTACCAAATCTAATTAAATTACTTCAAAACTGTGGAAGTTGTTCACTCCACTAAATTTCGAAGAAAAAAAATATGGTTACCATTTCAACGTTTTATCAAATACAAACACAAAAAAATATCTTGCATAACTACACCTATGAATCATCATAAATACCAATTTTGAAATCAATTACTTAAATACTAAAAAAGTTATTCAATCCACAAAATTTTAATAGAATTATGATTACCATGGAACGCTTTGTCCAACAAACACAAAATTATGTATTCCGCATCTATACCTCAAAAATTTGACATGCATGATTTCTTAAAGTGTTATATCTGCGATAAAATGTGGGTAGAAATTAGATTAGAAGAAAACGTTTTTACCCGTTTATGCGGAGAGGCAACTCGATTATCAGGTAATTTTAATGTGCATTGGAACTGACTCTGACAATATTACCCAATTAAACGGAGTACCCGTTTAAGCGATACCCGAATATGCGGAGAGTACAAACCTGTACAACACATCACTGTTGCAACATGTCTATTTGCATGCCGGAAACAAGAAAACAGGATGATGTCATTTTATTTTTCAGGTTACAAAGATCACCATTGCCCATTTCCAATGCTGTTCGTACAGAGTAAAGCAGAATGGGCTAGTCGTTCAGCATAGAGCAATTTGCCTGTACCAGCAACTTTAGTTATATGTTGTAGGCATCTACTTCCTCATGCAAACTAAGGTTAGGAAGAATGGAACACCATGATCATAAACGATATTCTAATTTTGTGTAGAAATCAACCCTGTACATGAATGACGGAACAGACAACATGTTTCATTGCAGTTCAGTGGGTGGCCTTATTCATGAATTCGAATGCTGTCATCATTTTCTTCAGATTTACAGTGTAGATGTATTGTGATCAGACTTGGCAGTAATCATAGTTGCGGGTAAAGGAATATGAAGTTATTCATAGAAGAGGTAGTCCCTATTAGGGTTGTAAATGATTACGTATCATTAGGCATTTTGGCCATTATCCAGTACTTGTTGCTTGTATAGCCAGTATGGTACTTGACACCATAGCTGCACCTCTAGGAGGGAATCTACTCATGGGGAAGTGTGACTGCATTTGGAAATACCCTGTCCAGCCCTGGCTGTCTGACTGTGTCTCTTGCATACAGTACCGGTAATTGCTGAGTCAACGTGAGTACAGTACCAGGGCTGGCAATAGGCCCTATTCATCAGAGAAGAAGTATCGGGTAGTAATGATACTTTGTGAGGGAGTGCAGCCGCCTGGGGGATCCATGTGTGAGAATGTAGGGAGTTTCTGCATTTATCGTCGTAAAATGGTACAGTCAGGTGCATTTTCAATGAAGATTTTTATTATTATTATAATTTTTTGGTGCACATATTCCTGTCATAAAAGGAATTAAACTTTAATAAATGTGAGTGAAAATTGCCTAAGGGTGTTTTAAAGTGAAAGAATGATCTACGTAGAGTTGTTGACACAGAACAGTTGGGATCTGATCAGATATTGGTATTTCTCTTTCAGGAATTTTTGTTCTTTGTCTTCTCAAGCAGGAGATCAGCATCTGGGAGAGTGAGAAAGGGGATGATAAACACTAATAAGTGTGGCTGCTTTTGTCTTACCCATGTTTTAAACACATTTGAATACCCACCATCGAAACGTATTTGCAAAAGCCTTTGGGGTTGTGTTTCTCGAGTTATTGCCTTTATCATCTCTATCATGAGTCAAAAGGGAGGCCTTGTCACTGCACAACTCCATTGCACAGTTTGACCAGAGAAGCAGAGTGTAGTTGGCAGTGCAGCGTGAGCAGCTCTGAGCTATACATGTAAATGCATAAACAACTTCGCATTTCCTCAGAAACTTGTTTCTGGCTCAAACGCGTTTGCGATCTCCCTTTTTTCGACTTTTCAGAAAGGCGTTTCTAACCCCATATTCAAAACGGCTTTGCATTTATCAGCTGCCCAAATCTCCTAAAAAGTTGTTTGGAAACCTTAATTTTATGCCAGAAGTGAGTTGAAAAACGCATCCTGTATGTGGCTGTATGTATTGCTGTTTACTTACCTGCCAAGTCTCCCAGATTTGGCAGAATGCATCCTGAAAAAGGACATCTAGACAAAGGAATGTGGTAGCCTCCCTGATGGTGTTTTATGACGGATTTAGGTCAAACTTACAAGAACTTTTAAGATTGACTTAAATATGGTTTGCCATTGGTTTTACTTTTCAGTTTCATCTCATGCTTTCAGAATCCACCTCAAATTATCCAAATTTACAGGAAAAAGTCTTTGGTCCCTTAGAGTATTTTATTTTGTTAATTTTTGTAAGAAAAAAATCTTCAAAATATTCATTGATACAAAAGTTAGAATATTCTTGAAGTCACACACAGCCTATCATGATTTCAAGTTGATATGACTTTAATTTTTGGTGAAACATCCCCCAGATTTGTGAATTTGTTTGCCCATTGAGATGCACGTAAACAAACCTGTATCTCCATGAAAGCTTTCAGGAATCTCCCTGATTCTGGTGCATGAATGTTGGCAGCCCTAGATTTATCGCTTCTTATGATAGTTTCTCAATAGGTGGGTCTTCAATAGCTCGAGCTTGAAGAATAGCGCTCTTATGGGGGATCAGAGAAATAAACCCGAAGTTAGCTGAAGTGTGCAATCGCGTCTTCACTAGCTTGAGCTTCAGGCACGGTCGGGTTGATAAGCCCGATGCTGGTGCATGCGCACTTTAGACGAACGGTACCCGCGCGAACACACTCCGACCCGACAGCCTACACAGTGTACGTTCCTGCGTGATGCACAACGCATGCTGTGCCGATGTTTAAGCTCGAGCTGATGAAGACGCGTTAAGATTAGCGCACTATTTTGCAAATTAGCTGGCTATTCTGCAAATAAGCCCAAGATTTCGGTGGTTTATTTTCAGATCGGAATAACGCGCTATTTCGGTCTTCATTGCAAAATTAGTGGGCTATTTTCTGATTGGGCTAATTCTTTGGATCAGAAATAGCAGGCTATTCTTCAAGCTCGAGCTGATGAAGACCCACCGAATGTGTACTGTCATGTTTATAGAGAAGAAATAACAAAAACTTCTTTTTGTTTTGTCCAATGTTACAGACTGAACAGAAAGGACAGCCAAGCGTCATTGAGTGAAGCATCATCAAGCAGAGATCGTCACATCATGGCAGTTTTACAAGGCTTAGGGCAGCAGAGTCCCAAAGGCTGAAATCATTGTTAGGACATGCTTTGTGGTGGTACTGTATCGTGGTGGAGTTCTGTGAAAACAAGGAGCATTCCTACATTGTACATCTTCATCCCTGACTCACCGCTAAATGCTAAACCTAAAAACTTGCCTCCTGCAAACTGAGCACAGTTTCTATCCTTTCATATTTGTAGCAAAACAAAAGTGAAAATGTGCAGGTTCTGACCATTGATTTCCTTTTTCCCTCATCAAGTTGCTGATGATGCAGATTTATGAATCACAAATGGGCAAGGAAAAAAAAAAAAACTTTAGAGGGGCTGCCTTTGTGAAATGAAGTTGTTTTATTTGTCTAGAGACTAGAGCATCTACTCTTTGCACAGTATCCCATACTAAAGGGAATTTCATGATTGAAAGACAGCTTGAAAGTGACATAAAAAGGAGAGAGAGGTTAATGTATCAAATAGTATTTGTTTGCCCATCTGTCATGTGCCTGGACTTTGCCCAAGGCATTCTCTAAATTGTGCAATCTGCACGCTGCGGGGAGAAAATCCGGTGTTTGCGTGGTAATCAGGCGGCTCAGGAACACCCCCGGGTCAGTTTCCTGGTTGTGGTTCGACCAAGAAGCAGCTTAAAGTTAACCTGCATGCTGGTGGGATGAAGCCCTGATTGGATACATCTGAGGCTCACTCCAGCCGTGTATATTGCTGTGGCAGGACGGGAACAAGGAGTTGGGCAAAATGTTTCAATGGCGCCGAAAACGAGGCGCCAAGAGCCAGGCGGGCTTCAAGCCAGACCTGACTGAGGGCGCACTTCCGCGATCGATGTCCATTGAATCCATGAGATCAACAATGAGCGATGGGTGTTTCATCCAGGACCACGGGGAGTCCAAAGACTACAGGATTGCTAACATTTTCTGGCGGGCCAAACTATCGTGTCATTCTTTTTATGTCGGTGACCCCCTAGTGACCTTTGGTGACCTTTGGCCCAGTGATGGTCACCTGCAGGATCTGATATCGTGCTTTAAGGGCCCCGAGCTTCAGAACGCAGTGGTGACCTGCTGTCAGCTAGTCCTGCGATGTGGACCAACCAGGGTTCTACAGGAACTGCTGGACCAAACCATTGTCAGTAAGTCCTTGGCATGGAGGCAGGTCAGAGTGGCCTAGATAAACAAGCAGAGCAAACTTATGCACCAAAAATGACAACAACAACACTGAGGTAGAAACAGGGGAAATTTGTCATTGGAAAGCTGTTTCAACCTGTGACCAGTCTGTTTAATAAACACAGCATGACAGGTCTTACAACCTGTATGTTGACAATGATCCACAGGACCTTCAGCCTTAATCATTTCTTCTTTCATCACAAATATTGTATAGTTAGTATTTTGAATAGCGATTTGAGTCTTTGGGTAACATTTTCATTTCTGTTGAAATCTTTCGAACTATAAATTAATTAATCTGTCAATGAATTTTCAACATAGCACTACATGTAATGTTAGTAGACATAAAATTCTATCCCCATGCCATCCATTGCTGTACAGTAAAGTTGAAATAAATGCATGTATCAAACAGCTTCCTTGAAGTAATTACAAGCAGTTTCTTCAAGTAATTTTAGGAAAGTCATATACGCAACTTGCAGTTCACTGGATGAAACAAATCATATAATGGCAACCTAATCTGTATAAGAGGTAGTTTCTATGAAAGTGAATGTTTTGTCCAGGTGTTATTGGGGTTTTACACAGTACTCCTTGTACTAGTTTATCACTCTGATATAAAAATCCTCTTAAAATATATTTGATACATTGTATATCAAAGGCAATGTCAGGATTGTTGATAAGAAAGATAGCCTGACATTTCAATTTCTGGACCAAAATTATGCTGATGTGGTAGGACTTTAAATACAGGATGAGACTTTTTTTCTCAGCGTATGAAATACATTTTGATGTCAATTTTTGTTTTGTTTTGTTTTGTTTTGTTAACATCATGAGGGTATCCCAATAGGTGACGGGGTTTTGATGAATATTCTATCCTGTTTGGCTGTGAAACTGCACTCTTCCTTTTTCCCTTGGAAGTGGTTTGACCAGTGATCTTTAATATTTGACAACGTATTGGAAGTTTATGCAACTTCACAAGACAAAATATACCTAATGATTCACTTTCAGCTACAGTGCACTAATTCAGTAAGAAGTTTTGTATTGAAAGGGCTTGTACAGTCAATCCAGCATTTGAAACTAGCAGTCCAAAAAGGCCATGAAATATTTTCCTTCAGGATAATTTTATGTTGTGCATTACTTGTGACTCTATATTCCAGTGTATAATGACCAATTCAGCTGAAAGCTCTCCTTTCTTCATGAACAGGGTTAATAGTGCCTGTAGTGTCGGGTCAGAGAATACATTATGTGTGGTCTATACACTTTCCTCAGTGCAAAGTCCATTGCATCATGCATGCAGTTCATGAAAGAATGAAAGGCAATATGATTTCATATTGGACCTACATGTCAACTCCTGCTACTGGCCATTGTATGAGTGAATTTTTTTTTTCCTATAAACAGTGTATCCAAAGAAAAAACAACACAAAAACTCATAAAACAGAATAGCTTTGTTTACAAACCTCCCTGATTTTCCTTACATATAATTTCTATAGAAAGGTGGCAGAGTGGTAGTTTCAATGTAATCTGTGATCGTAATGGATACTGGGTCTGTTTAGTTGTTAGAAGTAAAGCTCATCCAAATGTCTATTTTGGTATTCAGTAGTTTTATGTCTTCACCATGCCATTCAAAAGATGTATGTTTTATGTTAAAACTCACTGAAGGTACAGTACATGTAATTTGTGGTTTTTGTGTTGGATATGTTATCTTGTCAGTACTTTGGTGTGGTTTCAGCTACCACTAGATGTTTTTGTAATCATCGAATCTGTTTTAGTTTCAGGTCCTAATGACAACTGCCTATTGGTAAAATACATAAACCAGCCTCGGGAGTGATCAAGTGGCTCTATGCCAAGTGAATGGAAAGTAAAGATACAGATACTGACCCAGCGAATATTATCGTGCTATCTAAAATCCACCTGCGTAGATTATAAATGGGAACATTTGAAACAAATTTTCAATGAAAATTTATTGGTCAAGAACTTTCCTCTATCATCTCAACATGACTTGATCCATTAAAAGCCTCAGAAATCAATTTTTTGAAAAGATCCCACTTACTCCAGTGTGAATGTTCAGCATCACTTACTGAATAATTACTAAACTATCCCCTTTTATTCATTAAGCATTATTCAAATTGTGCTCAATGACATTCAAAATATGTGGCTCACCTTCTCCTTTGCTTCTTTAGCTGAATTTTCAATAATTTCTAACAGTGAATTTAGCAGGTATTTATTTCTTCTTGACCAAGTTTCCAAAGCTATGAAGTATTTTGCTGTGACCATGCCCATCGTAAGAAGATATTTGACCTAACCAGTGCCTCATTTTCTTTTAGATGTTTACTTACAAGTGTATTTCTGAAGAGAGGGGACAGAGAAGCAGTGTACAAAATATCTTAGCAATGATAACTCTTAGTGATGTAGTGACTGGAACAATCATTCTCCACTTCTGTGGGAAAAGTTTATCCAGAGGTACATTTCATTTGATATACATTATATGACCGAGAGATTTGTCTTTGTCAGACTTTCAATTCTGCTGTGTATTTTGCATGACTCGGCAGTAGTTGACATCCTGTTACTTTTCAAATGTTATATTAAATATTTAGTATGTAATTATATGTGTAAAGCTTTCTCTTTCACCTTCATTGCTGACGTCATCCCCTCCTTTCAACTCACTTTAGAACAGATTATCAATGATAGGTGAGAATATGGTTTATTTTATAGAAATATTTTAGAAAATTGCTCAGGAACAGGGGCTGTAATTTTGCTGTGCCATGCATTTGTTGTTGTTGTTGTTGTTGTTGTTGTTGTTGAAAAAAAGTGGGAAAAACCCAAATAACTAAACAAACAAACAAACAGAAATATTGTGATGCACAACCACATCTTTTATTTTCTTCGTTGTTGTATATTCATAATGGTGAAAGTATTATCTTTGTCCAATAATAAAACATTATCAGTAAGAAAGTTTATTATTTGAGAAACCTCCCATCAGAAAACAGTGAAGCTGAGTATGCACAGGGTCCTTATATCACCATGATGTATGTTTTGTTATGTGTGTTTGAAGACCCAGGAGAAGAACTTTCCTTTCTTTCCTTTTTTTTTTTTCTTGTGACTTCAAAGTGAGACTACCAAACTTTCTCTTTCACCTTCATTGCTGACGTCATCTCTTCTTTTAAACTTGCCAGAACTACTTTAAAACAGATTCAATGATAGGTGAGAGAGAAAAATTTACTTTGAATGACACTGTAAAGCAAGAATTATTTATGGCTTAAAATTTTCATGAATTGGAGCCGATGGTCTTTCGTGCATCATGAAATTTATGCAAATTGCCACTGGGATGCAATGCATGTAGTGTAATCAAGAACTTTTGTGTGCATTTTGATTAATTGCAAATCTTGGCTCTTGGAAATTCATGAAAAATAGAATGCTTGCGAAAAATTTCTAGTTTGGAAGGTAGCAGTCTACATGTTAAGTACTGACAAAAGCTCTTCTATTGAACTTGACAACCTACCTACTCGTGAATATGCAATATGATGTATGTCATACTTTGCCAGCAGATCTCTTTGTTTCGGGCAAGCCACTGACTTTGCAATCCTTTCCTATTTCATGAAACAGATATAGACCAGCGCCTGGAAGCAGGAATGGGACTATTGCACTATGCTTGCCTAGCATGTAATGGAGAAGCCGTCTCTTTCCTCTGCTCCAGGGGTGCCAGCATCAAGCAACAGGACAAGTTTGGTGAGTGGAGCTATGCCCATGCTCAAAAGATGGAAAGAATTTTTAAATCTAAACAGGAGTGTGTCTTAACCCTTTTTGTGTCAGCTCAAGGACTTTGGACAGTGTGTACAATGCTGTGGGACTTTCCCTGCCAATTGGCACTCAAAGCTTTCAACAACAAAACCTGGTATATTTGTAAGAAGGTTCTGTACAGGGACTATGCAGAGTTCTCAATCTTAAAGGGAATGGCTTTCATTGCTGCTCTATAATGTGTCACTTTTCTTCTTGTAACAGTTATAACTCTCGAACACAAATTTTAACAAGAAGACTAGCTAGTTTGAAAGTTGAACAGAATACGAAAATGGTGTGCAGTAAAATGGAATGAAAACTGAATTAAGAGATAGCAATTAATATCAAAATGATAGAGCGAAAATAAAAAAGCAGCAACCCGAAGAATCACCATTACCCAAATAATTTTCCCTTTTCTACCTTTGTAGTAGCATTGATTTTTACAGTGTTCAATGTCGCTGTGCATTGTGTACAATCATGACCACCAACCACACTTGTTGATCATCACAATGGTTAGAAGTCAAAGGAACAAACTGGAGACCCCATGTTTGGTCATTATCTGTGATATCATGCATGAGGAATATAAGGAACCGTGACTACAGTACCAAACATGTCCTCTGTACAAAGTTTGTCCTCTAGCATATATATATAATTATATATATATATATATATACAGAGACTCCAACCCCAAGCACCTTCTGATCTGGAGATTCTCCCGCCCGAAACCCCTAGCAAACGGGAGACTCCAAGTTGATGTGTGCGAAGCGCGAAGTTCCTAGGGTTCTAGATGTTCTCTGGTGCTATCTAAGGCTTATTTTTTAAACACACGATAGCAATAAGTAAGAAATGCTTTCCACTGGGAGACACAGAGCCAGGGCGGGAGAAATCAAATCTCGAGCGGGAGAACGGGAGATTTTGCAAAAATGGGCTTTCGGCGGGAGAGTCTCTGTATATATATATATATATATATATATAAATATTTTTTTTTTTTTAATACAGTCAGTGTACAGGACATTTCATACAATTCTTAATGAGACATTGTGCTTGTATCGGAGTACACCATGTGTGACATTGTTGCTATTTTCTCAGTTTTTTCCTGTTTGATTGGAAACATTAGAGGGTGTTAGATAAAATAACTTCAAATATCACTTACTGAAATTTGTAATGGCTGTGTAGATAGATTTAAATAATGAAGTGTCAAGTGAGTGAAATGTGTGATGATCACTTGAAGAGGGTTTGTCAAGATTTGTAAGGTTTGAACCCATTGGCCCGAATTCACGAAGGTGGTACAAATGAAACCATGGTCTAAACCAAGGACAAAAACCATGGAGCGCCAAGTGTCACACGGAATATTTCGTTACGAAATTTGTCATTTCGTCGACAAAATGACTGTTTCGTTAACGAAATTATCATTTCGTGGACGAAATGTTCATTTAGTTACAAAATGTTGTCATTTCTTTACAAAATAATCATTCCATCGACGAAATGACTGATTTCGTAGCGAAACATCGCATGCGACACTTGGCATTCTATGGTTTTTGTCCATGGTTTAAACCATGGTTTCATTTGTACCACCTTCGTGAATTCGGGCCAATGGGGATGAGCTGATTTTGCTATTGCATGCATTACCCGCAGACACCTGCCAGAGTATATTCGGGTCTAGTCGTACATGTAGACAGGTTAAACTTCCTTTTTGCTCATCATATTTGCACGCATCATTACCTGTGTGTTCTGTAAAGCACTTTGAACAGTAATTAAGTTTTTATGATTGAAAACTGAAATGTCCACCTGACATGTTTTTCTTAACCTTTTTAACTTAATGCAGATATATACACATAAACAACATTTCACAACCCTTAAGAAGTCCTTGATTCTTTCTTCTTGGTCGAATTATGACAAAGGTAGGGAATCCCATGTGCATGCCTTAAATGAAGAGTTGTATAAATACAGTGGTATGTTGAAGAGAGTATCATTTTAGAAACTCCCATAAAGTATTGAAAGTGGAAGGTAACATTTAGTACATTTTTATTGACAGTTAGATTTTGAATTGAATTTTTTTCGGGGCTCACCGTAAATTCCAGTACATTACTAGGCTACCTTTGCAGACCCATGCACTGCATGTGTGTCCATCATGTATATTTTGTGAAGAAAGTTCATCAAAACTTACAAACATTTCTATATACATTCTTGCCACACACTCTTTATGTTATTACATCAGCTCTTATACTTTTAGATTTGTGTTTATAGATAAAAAATTACAGAAGACTGCAACAAAAAGGCTTAAGTGTGGCTGACACACAGAACTACTGAGTAGTTCAGTTTTGTGCATTATTCAAATTGTAGATAACTGTTGACTTCCAAATTTCTCAGCAGTGGCCTAAACAAGTCCCCTGAGGTTCATATTTAATGTTTTGCTGCATTTTGGGAGGTCTGTAAAAGGTATTCCCTACCTTTAAAAGTGGAAAGAGGACCAAAGGTACAAAGGTCTCCTTAATAGTTTCTGTCTCTCATCATGTCTGTAACAAATAAGTGCCCTTGGCCCATTAGTGGTACTTACAAAACATCATTAGATAAATACAACCTTTTTGTGTTCCTTGCAGTGATAAAAGATGTACTTGGTACAGAGTCCCCTTCAGAAGCCTACTAACAGTATTCAGCCTGTTTGCATTACTTTTTTTTTTCCCCATATTTCACCACATCTTTTCCAGTTTCAAATGGGCAAATTTCTTTCTTTTCATAATTTCAAAAATTTACTGCTCCCTTGATTATCTAGGTTTATGTTAATTGTTAACAAAAAATCTACCTATGCTTATTTATGTATGTTTATACATAGATTAATACAACTATTATTTACATATTCCTGTTCTGGTGGAACGTTTAAAGCACTCTGAAATCTTTATTTTATTACACATTATACCAGAAACTAATTTCTAACCAACGAACTTGTGTATGATTATTATATAGGCATCTCCTGTGGTCTCCAATGTTTGTGATACAGTATCATAAAGTCCTTTGTATGTTTAATTTTTGTGCTGTTTACTCAGAAAGATAACTTACTTTGACTTGTAATTAGGCAGTGTTTATAAACAACTCAGGATAAACACTGCCTTTAGAGTGTTGTGATTGTTTGACATGTCAAAGTCTTGATTTAAAGAACATTGTCCCTCTTCTAGGGCACATATACTCGTTACATTCCGTACCTGCTATCTCATCCAATCAGTGAAGCGTTTGATATCAAACAAAGGACTGGATTCAAGCCAGGAACGTACTTCAGGCCTGGCTAAACAGCTACTGTAACCCTGTCACCTAACCATTTAAGAATAATTATTTTGTTAAATGGCAAGGTGGGGCGCAAGTAAAGGCAGTAAAATGCAGGCCCATTTGTGACCGTGTGTGTGAACTGGAATAAGCCAGTTCGTAGTTCTTCTTTGCGCATGAGCAGAAAAAGGTCATCCCAATTGGTACCAAAACGCATGATGGATTTTAAATTCATGGAGATAAGCATCTGTCATATGATTATTCATGCAATCCTTGTACATGATACTGTACTTGCCATTACATCCACCTGACTGCAAACCTGGTATTTGGCAATTGATACGAATATAAACATGTTTTAATGCATTCAATACAAAACAAAGAAATGGATGCTTTCCCCTCCCTACCCGCCACGGTTGTTTGACGGACCATTCTGGTCACCTGGTCTCACTATGCAAGATCAGTTTTTGTTAAACACGAATTCCATGAATTGTTATGCCAGGCAAACTTACGGGTACACATTATGTTGCTTTGAATATGAGTGAAGTGCCTAACCAACTATAATAGAAAGGTCATTTGTACCAACATGCACATGAGCTAATCACGAACTGGCTTATTGGGCCCACCCCATGTCTCACATACACTGTACCATGTATATGAAACCTACCATTTAGTGAACAATTTTCATTGTGAAGACTATTATCCACCAAGGGTTAGGTTTATTTCCAAGATTTGGTTATGCAGGATATCTCCTTGATGTGATTAACTTTTGTGATCAGAAATTGTTATACCGATATGTGTAAGTGAACCCATATAATCAATGCAGTTTAACTGTCAATTAAGATGTGCATAAAGAGATATCCCTTTTTAGCTCACCTGAGCCAAAGGCTCAAGTGAGCTATTGCGATCACCCTTCGTCCGGCGTCCGGCGTCCGGCGTGCGTCGTGCATCGTCCGTCGTCCGTCGTGTGTAAACTTTTTACATTTTCATCTTCTTCTTGAAAACCCCAAGACCGATTTTCATCAAACTTGGCAGGTAGCGTCCCTAGGGGGTTAGGAACTCAATTTGTTAAAATGGTCTGTTGCAAAATCTTGCGTCGCGAACTCCTCCTACAGTTTTGAAGCAATTTAAATGAAACTTAGGGTAAATGATGATATTGAGGTATAGATGTGCAAGACGTGTTTTTTGTGGTTGTCAGACAATGCGTTGCCATGATAACCATAATTTTACCAAAACCTTGTGGATTGAATATTACTAAACTTCCATAGTATTTAAGCAATCAGTTTCAAAATCGGTATCTATGATGGTCTGTAGGTGTAGCTAAGCAAGACACTCTTTGTGTTTGTACGTGACAAAGCGTTGCCATGGTAACCGCATGTTTTCTTTGAAATCTTGTGGAGTGAACAACTTCCACAGTTTTGAAGCAATTGAAATCAAATTTGGTAGGCGTTATGGCCTTGAGGCATAGATGTGGAACACATATTTTTGTGTTTGTCGGACAAAGTATTGCCATGGTAACCATAATTTTACCAAAACCTTGTGGATTGAATAACTTCCACATCATTCAAGCAATTAAGGTCAAATTTAGTATTTTGAATGTTTTGATGATCGGGAGGTGTAGTTATGCAAGACACCAATGTGTTAATATAAGAAAAATGTGTTGTCATGGTAACCACTCATTTTTGTATCAAATTGAACCATTTAATCTATGAAGGTGAAATTTGGTGTGTATGATGCTCTTTAAGTGTAGTTTTGCAAAATGTCCTTTGTATTTGTATTGGACAATGCATTGCCATGGTAATCACATTTTTTTTTTTTTTAATCCTGTGGAGTGAAGTTATTCCACAGTTTTCAAGCAATTGAAACCAAATTTGATAGGCATTATGGCCCTGAGGTTTAGATGTGGAACACATAATTTTTGTGTTTGTCACACAAACCGTTGCCATGGTAACCACAATTTTACCAAAACCTTGCAGATCGAATAACTTTTCCATCATTCTAGCAATTAAAGTCAAATTTAGTATGTATCATGATCTAGAATTGTAGTTTTGCAAGACACCAATGTGTTAGTTCAAGGAAAATGTGTTGCCATGGTAACCACTCATTTTTGTATCAAAATAAACCATTCAAGCTATGAAGGTCAAATTTGGTGTGTATGATGGTCTTTAAGTGTAGTGATGCTGGGGGAAAGCATGTTTCCATTTGCTGTAAGTTTTATACTCAGTGTCAACTCTGTAATTGTACAGTAAACTAAAATTATTCTGTTTCCAATTTGACAAATGCACAAACTTGATATTAAACGTCATTGCCCTCATGACATCACATACTATAAAGCAACACTAGGGGCGGGGGTATTAATCACCTTCAGTGATAATTCTAGTTTCTTTAAGCCAAAACATTGAAGTATTTGTTAATTCCCTGTAGCCATAAAATTGTTGCTACTTCAGTTGTTGCTTAAAATTGAAGACATAAAAAGTTTTTGCATGTTAGTATTCCAGTTCTGCAATATTTGATTTAGGCAACATGCCAGCTGTTCTCGTAATTTTGTGTAACAGCAAAGTTAGCCGTGGAACACAGCTTCTCCTTTTCACAGTGTAAACAAAGTTGCATTGTTTGCAGGTTTAATA